>NC_058103.1:37066818-37369848 GCF_020171115.1 Neogale vison
ATGAGATCTTTAAAATAATTTTTACTTATTAATGTTTCTCAAATAATTTTCTCTAACAAAATATATTAATAAAGAAAATTTCATTACTTTTGAAAATCTTGGTTTAACATCTTGGATATGAAGATACTTGTGAGTGTGAGTTTACATTCAATTTATTTTACTTCTTGGTATTAATGTTATTATAGATGAAAAACATACCTCAAAAAGGTAGTAAGATTCAAAGGGAATGAGTACCAAAAAACGGATACTCATTTATTCTATCTTATATCTTAACTATGGAGATTCCTGTGAAATTCCACTAGGAATACCCACCTTCCCTAACATCAACCAGAAGATGCTGCTTTTTTTTTTAAAATCTAACAAATAGATTAAAAATCTACTGTAACTCTTCATTTATAAAAGTTTCAAAAAAGTTTGACAATCATTTCTAAATTTCAATGTACTTGAAGTTTTATGGGTGAAAACTGTCATTTTCAGCAATAAAATCACACAACAGAAACATATCCAAACATGTATTTTCAAATTATACATGCTTTTGATAAGAAATTACTTTTCCATTCATTGTTAAAAGATCACTGTCACCTGAAATGATCAGATCAACTGCTCCTTTTTTCTGTTCCCCAAAATATTTCCCAACACTGCATTTTACAGAAAGTCCCTTGTCAGCACAAGAAACACAGGAAATTTAAAACCCCTTCCTTTTGGTACAAAGAAAACGTGTCATTTCTCTTCACTTTGACAACTCTATTAACTATTTTGCCACAGGAAAATCAGTGAACCTCTCCCTCTTTATAAAAAATACAAAATTTTTATACTCATTCTATATAATTAAAAAGTATTATGAAGGGTTGCACTAAAATTTTAAAGTCTTGTTTTATTAAAGTACTAGATTGATGATATCCTGTAGAAATTTGTATGGTCTGGCTCCAACTTTCTTGTTATTGTATCTTGCTAATGATGCATCCAGTGATTTAATTTCATATGTGTTATTAGCACTGTAGCCATATTCCAGAAATTCATTTATTCTAGTGAAGTCAGTTGCCCCACTAAAAAAATCAGTTTTGGGGGTCCTTTGGTGGCTCAGTCAGTTAAGCATCTGCTTACAGTTCAGGTCATTGGGATCAAGCCCTGCATGGGGCTCCCTGCTCAATGGAGAGTTTGCTTCTACCTGTTCCCCTCTCCCCTCCATTAGTGCTCTCTCTCTCTTTCTAATAAATGAAATCTTTTAAAAAAGTTAGTTTTGTTTTCCCATAAAAATTTTTATTACAGAAGCCATTTATTAATAAAAACATACTCTCTCTAGGATATCTTTCTTTTAATGGTTTAAGAAAACAGTTCTTCTTGGGGCGCCTGGGTGGCTCAGTGGGTTAAAGCCTCTGCCTTCAGCTCAGGTCATAATCCCAGGGTCCTGGGATCGAGCCCCGCATGGGGCTCTCTGCTCAGCAGGGAGCCTGCTTTCCCCTCTCTCTCTGCTACTTGTAATCTCTGTCTGTCAAATAAATAAATAAAATCTTAAAAAAAAAAAAAAAGTTCTTCTTGTATTTCATTATTGACCCTGAATTTAACAAATAGCATATGCTGAGACATACTAAAACACTTTTATATTCATCCAAATTAATAGGAGTTTTCCACACTGCATAATTTGTTCTAACGCTTGTTTCCTTGTTTCTTCAATTCTCCACCAGATTTTCTATGCATATTCTTTTTAGTGTATGTTACCTAAAAGAATGAGTGTCAGTGGTCTCTTTTTATAAATTCTTTAACTTATTTTAGCTATTTTAACTGTGGCAAGAAGGAATAGTGTGTAAGTGTTGTGGTAAATTGGTTTCTTTTTAATGTTATTTTTGTTTTGTCTCTCATTGTTAAGAAACCTCAGAAGAGATCTTAGAATTCTAAACATTTATCTCTTAATTTAATGTGAAATTGTATAAAATGTTGCATGTCACACAATTTTATTTTGTTTTTTAAGTAGGCTTCATGCCCAGAGTGGAGCCTGATGTGGGGCTTGAACTCATGACCCTGAAATCAGACCTGAGCCTTTAATCAAGAGTCAGATGCTTAACCAACGGAGTCACCCAGGCACCCATGTCCCATAATTTTAAACATCACTGAAAAGATTGCTGGGATTTAGCTTCACATTCTGGATGCATAGATTTTTAAATATCTTGCTAACAGTGTTTTATTTATTAGGTAATATCTCAAACCATTTTAGTCACTAAGGCAAGATTCACTTCCTAGAAAAGTGAATAGAAGCCCATATTTCAAATAGTCTTCTTTGTAGTTGCTAATTCTTTAGCTGACTTCTCGTTTGATCCCATTAAACTGCCATTTTTATCACATATTTTGGCTAAGAACAGACCATACTAGAAGAAAAATCTATTTTGTTGTTGCTTATGTTTTTATTTTTTAAAATTAATTATTTTTAAAGATTTTACTTATTTGGAGAAAGAGACACCCATGTGCACAAGTGCGGGGAAGGGCAGAGGGCAGAGGACGAGGGAGAAGCAGACTCTTCACTGAGCAGGGAGCCGGAAAGGACACAGAGCTCAAACCCAGGACGCTAAAATCATGACCTGAGCTGAAGGCAGACAGACGCTTAACTGACTGAGCCACCCAGGTGCCCCAATTTTGCTTTTATTACTGATCTTTTCCACTTTTGTCTTTGTGTGACTGTTTTAAAATTATATGCTTATTGTCTTCACCAGTTTCCTAAGAAGGAGAGTCTGAGATGAGGATTCCAATTACTTTTGTTTTTTTTTTTTTTTTTTTGAGAGAGTGATGTTAAGAAGAATCCTGTAAGGCAGTAAGAAAAAAACAGAGTAGGAGGAAGGGCTAGCCATAGATGTGAGTTCCATATGAAGTTTATCCTCAGTCTGATCCCGCAAGGAGCTCTGGAGTATGGATGTTGCCAGGAAGTCATCTCATCTTGAGGAAAGGAAACAGGCCTTACATTCAGTCATCAGCTAACAGGTTGTCTGGGGTGTGGATGGAAGGGGGATGGTAGTGTCTAACCTCTCTGATTAGGTCGCCCCCTTCATTTCAGGCAATTTTCCCACGTGGAAGGGTACAGTTATGAGCTGTTAGCAGCCAAGAATCAACAGCATATGGGGAATGAGTGCAATGACCAGGAAAGAGAATCCTGGCAAGACACCAAATACCCCTTTTGTGAGGTTAGTGTAGTTAACACTAGATAATATAATAGGTAGATATTTTTCTTTACCATTGTACAATGCATTGCAATGTGCTAAAAAGGAGCAAACACAGATGAGTGACACCTGAATTCTTGTTCTTGTTCCTGGATACCCACTCCTCCTTATGTGACCATCTGACCTTCAGACTGAGTAAAGATGCAAGTGGCATTCCATATATTAAATATTAGTAAAAATTAATTTATAGTTTGTAGGTAAAAAATAAATTTAAATATCAGTTCTAGCATTTTAAAGATTTTTTTAAATTTATGTTTTCATGAGAGACAGAGAGAGACAGAGAGGCAGAGGCAGAGGGAGAAGCAGGCTCCCGGTGGAGCAGGGAGCCTGATGCAGGACTTGATTCCAGGACCCTGGGATCATGACATGAGCCGAAGACAGATGCTCAACCAACTGAGCCATGCAGGCACCCCTAAGTTCTAATATTTTATTCCTGAATCTCAATGCCTTACCCTGCAAATTCCAGCTTAGAGATGACCACACCAGTCAGCAATACCTACAAACCACAGGTCTATAAGACATGTCAAATAGAAATGGTCTTTAACATCCTTTTACCTGCCCTTTCTGTGTGTTCCTTATCTGGACACCCTGCCCCATATTAGCCTGTCTTCTACAATATATCTTCAGGCTTGCCAGAATACCCCATTTCCAGCACTGCCTTTATATAAAGTTTCTACAAATAAGTAAAACCAATGTTCCAGTAGAAAAGTAAGTAAGAGGGGCGCCTGGGGGCTCAGTGGGTAAAAGCCTCTGCCTTCGGCTCAGGGCACGATCCTAGAGTCCTGGGATCGAGCCCCACATCGGGCTCCCTGCTCGGCAGTAAGCCTGCTTCCCTTCCTCTCTCTCTGCCTGCCTCTCTGCCTACTTGTGATCTGTCAAATAAATAATAAATAAAAGCTTTAAAAAAAAAAGAAAAAGAAGAAACACTGAAATGAAAAGCATCTAGTAGAAATGCCAATCAAAATTTATATATATTATATATAAATATACATAATAATATAAAGTATATAATACTTATATACTTTATAATACTTAATACTTTATAATGCTTATGGTGGATATAGTATTATTACAATGCTGTAAAAACTCTTGCTTATGCATCTTTATGCACATACACCAGTATATCTTTTGCATAAATTATCAGAAACAGAATTGTTGGGTCGAAGAGATGTGCGTTTTACATTTTGACAGTTACTGCCAAATTTGACCACCATAAAATATTTATTTCTCCAATTTTATGCACCCCAATGTATTATGAAATTATTTTAGCTTTGTCATCCAGTGAGTGAAAAAGTGCTGTGGTGCCTGGGTGACTCAGTGGGTTAAGTGTCTGCCTTTAGCTTAGTTCATGATCCCTACGTCCTGGGATGGAGCTCTGCATTGGGCTCCCTGCTCAGTGGGGAGTCTGCTTCTCTCTCTTCCTCTGTGTGCTCTCTCCCTCTCTCTCTCTCAAAAAATTATGATTTTTTAAGATTTTTATGTATTTATTTTTTAAAAAGTGGAAAAGTAATATATATTTGTATTTATATTATATATAAGTATATTATACTTATATACTTTATATAAGTATTATATACTTAAATACTTTATACTTCATATATATGTACTTTATATATATACATAAGCATTATAAAGTATTAAGTAGTATAAAGTATATAAGTATAAAGTATTATAAAATAATGTATGCTTTATATGTATGTATGAACAAATCTCCAAGGTATATTGTTAACTGGCCATTGTATGTCATATGTTATCTGATCTAGGCAAAGAGTAGTTCTGTTGAGGGATGCCTGGGTGGCTTAGTCGGTTAAGCATCTGCCTTTGGCTCAGGTCATGATCTTGGGGTCCTGGGATCGAGTCTTGTGTCTGGCTCCAGGGAGCCCACTTCTCCCTCTCACTGCAGCTCTATTCTCTCTCTCTGACAAATAAGTAAATAAAATCTTTAAAAAAAATAAAAAAAGAATATCTCTGGTGGGAAAGACAAAAAAATCGGTATGTTGGTTGCCTCCTGCATGGGAATCTGGGTGGTTGGGATGGGAGTTGAAGGGCAATTTTCTTTTCATTTGTATCTTTGGGGGGGGGTATATTATTTTTTTATATCCAACAAGTTTCACTCACTTTCTGTTAGCCCTCATTGATGTTGGAAATGGGGTAGTCACCTAAAAACGGCTCCTAACTGGAAGGTTAAATAACTGATTACCATCTAGAAAAAGGATTCTGAAAATACGGACTGAGGACCCCTGAGGATCTCCAAGACCCAGTCAAGGAATCTGAGAATTCCTCCGTTTTCCTACTCCGTATCTGTAGGAGGCCAGATTTTCTTCAAATACTCAAACTGAAGAACATAATAACGATTGAATCACTGGCAGAGGCACCTATTAGAATCCAGGTATCTTCTATATGCCAGACATTAAGGAGATTTACAAATATGTGAAACAGAGCAACTCTCTCTTTTTTTTTTTCCAATTTATTTATTTTCAGAAAAACATTATTCATTTTTTTTTCACCACACCCAGTGCTCCATGCAAGCCATGCCCTCTATAATACCCACCACCTGGTACCCCAACCTCCCACCCCCCCGCCACTTCAAACCCCTCAGATTGTTTTTCAGAGTCCATAGTCTCTCATGGTTCACCTCCCTGTCGGGGACCGCCTCCGGCCAGGAAAGTCCCCGCCATTACAAGATGGCGCTTGGCTCACTGCCAGCAAAATAAGCTGCAAGTAAACAATGAACTTTCTGGTGAAGCCCGCCTAAAGGAGGACATAGTCATTGGCTGTTTCAAATTTAATCAGCATAGTAACAGGACTCTCATTGGCTCTCCCCATTGTTTGGCCCCTTATTGGTCACCCTGCTCACTGATTGGTCATGTAAACGTATATAAGTGTGTAGACTTGCGGAAATAAAGAAAAGAAGCATTAACACCATACTGGGGCTTCTTGTCGTCCTTGCCGGTCGAGGGCGACACCTCCCCTTCCAATTTACCCAAATTCCCTTCTCCTCTCTAACGCCCCTTGTCCTCCATGCTCTTTGTTATGCTCCACAAATAAGTGAAACCATATGATAATTGACTCTCTCTGCTTGACTTATTTCACTCAGCATAATCTCTTCCAGTCCCGTCCATGTTGCTACAAAAGTTGGGTATTCATCCTTTCTGATGGAGGCATAATACTCCATAGTGTATATGGACCACATCTTCCTTATCCATTCATCCATTGAAGGGCATCTTGGTTCTTTCCATAGTTTGGCGACCGTGGCCATTGCTGCTATAAACATTGGGGTACAGATGGCCCTTCTTTTCACGACATCTGTGTCTTTGGGGTAAATACCCAGAAGTGCAATTGCAGGGTCATAGGGAAGCTCTATTTTTAATTTCTTGAGGAATCTCCACACTGTTCTCCAAAGAGGCTGCACCAACCTGCATTCCCACCAACAGTGTAAGAGGGTTCCCCTTTCTCCACATCCTCTCCAACACATGTTGTTTCCTGTTTTGTTAATTTTGGCCATTCTAACTGGTGTAAGGTGATATCTCAATGTGGTTTTTTTTTTTAAAGATTTTATTTATTTATTTGAGAGAGAGAGAGACAGTGAGAGAGAGCACGAGCAAGGAGAAGGTCAGAGAGCGAAGCAGACTCCCCATGGAGCTGGGAGCCTGATGTGGGACTCGATCCCGGGACTCCAGGATCACGCCCTGAGCCGAAGGCAGTCGTCCAACCAACTGCGCCACCCAGGCGTCCCTCTCAATGTGGTTTTAATTTGAATCTCCCTGAGGGCTAATGATGATGAACATTTTTTCATGTGTCTGATAGCCATCTGTATGTCTTCATTGGAGAAGTGTCTGTTCATATCTTCTTCCCATTTTTTGATATGTTTGGCTGTTTCGTGTGTGTTGAGTTTGAGGAGTTCATTATAGATCCTGGATATCAACCTTTTGTCTGTACTGTCATTTGCAAATATCTTCTCCCATTCCGTGGGTTGCCTCTTTGTTTTTTTGACTGTTTCCTTTGCTGTGCAGAAGCTTTTGATTTTGATGAGTCCCAAGTTTATTTTTGCTTTTGTTTCCTTTGCCTTTGGAGACGTATCTTGAAAGAAGTTGCTGTGGCTGATATCGAAGAGATTACTGCCTATGTTCTCCTCTAGGATTCTGATGGATTCCTGTCTCACGTTGAGGTCTTTTATCCATTTTGAGTTTATCTTCGTGTACGGTGTAAGAGAATGGTTGAGTTTCATTCTTCTACATATAGCTGTCCAGTTTTCCCAGCACCATTTATTGAAGAGACTGTCTTTTATCCACTGTATATTTTTTCCTGTTTTGTCGAAGATTAATTGACCATAGAGTAGAGGGTCCATATCTGGGCTCTCTACTCTGTTCCACTGGTCTATGTGTCTGTTTTTATGCCAGTACCATGCTGTCTTGGTGATCACAGCTTTGTAATAAAGCTTGAAATCAGGTAACGTGATGCCGCCAGCTTTATTTTTGTTTTTCAACTTTTCCTTAGCGATTCTGGGTCTCTTCTGATTCCATACAAATTTTAGGATTATTTGCTCCAGCTCTTTGAAGAATGCCGGTGGAATTTTGATCGGAATGGCATTAAAAGTATAGATTGCAGAGCACTTTTCATAAAATGTTACTTATGTTAACATGTAATGGGTTTTCAATTTTTACTTAAAGAGAGGTAAATATTAAAATTTTTAATTTTAATTAATTTAATTTAATTTTTAATTAAAATATTAAAATTTTAAATTTCAAATACATAACTATTGACATATAAACAAAAGCTCTTTGGGGTCCTGAATAATTTTTAAGAGTGTAAAGGGGTCCTGAGAACAAAATGTTTGAGAATTAGTCTAAAATGCTCATTTTTGAGGCAGCCACCATAGTCCCAGGGTTCTGGGATCCAGCCCGGCATCAGGCTCCCAGCTCGGCAGGGAGCTGCTTCTCTCTCTCTCAAATAAATATATAAAATCTTTAAAAAATAAGTAAGTAAAATAAAATGCTCTATTCATCTTCTGTCTCTCTCCTGGCATTAGCATGTTCCTTCCTACACGTGCAGATCTGTGCACCTGTATTACTGCCTCTACCAGAAGACACAGCACTCTTTGCATTCATCACTGTACTCAGCAATGCTCTGTATGTAAAAGAAGCTCAGTAAGTATTTTTTTCAGTAAGTATTTGCTGAGTTCAAAAATGAATGCTGCGGGGCACCTGGGTGGCTCAGTGGGTGCTGAGCCTCTGCCTTTGGCTCGGGTCATGATCCCAGGGTCCGGGGATCGAGCCCCACATCAGGCTCTCTGCTCGGTGGGAGCCTGCTTCCCCGCCCCCATGCCTGCCTCTCGATCTACTTATGATCTCTATCAAATAAATAAAATCTTAAAAAAAAAAAAAAAAGAATGTTGCTCTCCCAGTTTTCTTCTAAATCTTTTCTCCTTTTCAAATGTATCTTTGCTTGACCCTGATGCTCAGGTAGCCAGACTTGTCTCTGATTTTTCCTTCGCTGCTGGAAATCAGATGCATGCTTTTCATGTAGTTCCATACCAACCATGGTGACGCATCAGGTGTGGAGAGTGTGGGAGGGAGTCTTGCATTCCCTCTGACTCACACACTAACCTTCCTTAAGATTTGGCATTGTAGCATTATTCTTGCTTAAGAGAGTCTCTGAGTCCCTGTTTATCATCTCAGGTCTAAATACCTCTGCCCCTGTTCATGCTCACAACTTCATCCCACGTACCAAACTTATCTCCCACTAACCCAACACACACCCTCTCTATAAGCAAGCTGATTGCCTCAGTGGCTCCCACATACTTTTTCTCAATGATGGACTTTTTGCACTGGCCACGCCCATCTGGGGGATGTTATCCAAGACAGACTAGATGTTATCCTTCCTTTAATACAAGTTCCGGTCCCACAGTCTCCATTAAATGTGCTTTTCTTTCTTCCTATGTTATCATAGCAAATGGGGGCCTGGCCGCTGTCAAGCTCTGAACGAGATATCAGTGATAAAAAGTTGAAGCAAACACAATCCTTGTCCCCCTCAGGATTGTATCCAACAGGGAGACTGATATGACCATAATAAACAGTATGTTCCATGCATTTAACATGAATTATCCCACATAATATTCAAAACAACCCTATTCTATGAGCAGATTTACCTTCCATCTAACAAATGAAGCAACTGGACACTAAGCAGATATGTAGCCTGCCCTATCACGTATTAAATGCCAGTCTTCTCCACTCCACAGCTTGAGTTCTTAATTATCTTATAATGCTTGCTGAGTAAAAAAGAATCAGAGGACAATGGACAAAGTGATTGGTGAGCAAGAAAGAAAAGCCTTTGTGGGAGGAAGGACAGGATAGGACCAGTAAGAGAAAGTTTCATGTTGTCCTTTTGTATGGCCACAAAAAATTCCAAAACACAAATCACCATTATCAAGGGCATGGAGCTCCGAGTAAGAGACAAACTCGGGCAACGTGTTGCTCTTTCTTTGGGATTCCCACAGAATAAACCATTGTCCATACTTTTATCGAATCATCAAATGCACGGAAGTGCTTATTTTTTATGCATCTGTTTCTACCATTAGACCTTTTTATATCCACTAGCTCACAGTAGGTGCTCAATCGATGTTCTGGAAGGAATAAGTGATTGGAGTGCAAATTGTGTGAGGCTGGGGAGAGACGGCTGATAAATGAGATCGGAAGGCAGGAGCCAGCCTGATTTTAGAGACCAGACTCTGGAGATGAAAGGCTTAATTGCAGGCAAAAGGGAACAAGGAAGCTAGCAAGGTATTTGTTAATACTACTTATTATTTTGAAAAGCAGTTAAAGTCTACACTTTAAGGGGCACCTGTTTGGCTCAATCAGTAGAGCACAGAACTCTTTTTCTTTTTTTAAGATTTTATTTATTTTTAAAATTTTTAAATTTATTTAATTTATTTTTATTTATTTATTTGTCAGATTGAGAGAGGAAGGGAAGAGCAGAGGGAGAGTGAGAAGCAGGCTCCCTGATGTGGGGCTCGATCCCAGGACCCTGAGATCATAACCTGAGTTGAAGGCAGACACTTAACCAACTGAGCCCGCAACCACGTGCCCCCGCATGCTATTGTTGATCTCAATGTCATGAGTTCGAAGCCTTGTATTGGGCATAGGGCTTACAAAAAAAAAAAAAAAAAAAAGTCTACAGTTTTAAAAAAGACATACTAAAAGGATCATGATTCTAACAGTAGGCGTGCTCTACTCCCAGTCCTATTTTCAGGCAACTATCCTAAACTCTTAGGTGTTTACCCAAATTTACAGACATTTAATTTTTAAAGATTTTATTTATTTGACAGAGAGACACAGCCAGAAAGGGAACACAAGCAGGGGGAGTGGGAGAGGGAGAAACAGGCCTCCCGCCAAGCAGGGAGCCCAAAGTGAGGCTCAATCCCATGAGGACCCTGGGCTCATGGCCTGAGGCCGAAGACACCCAATAACTGAGCCACTGAGGCACCTCTACAGTCGTATTTCTAAACAATGCTCTTAAGGGATATTTTATTTTTAAGATTTTAAAATTTATTTCAGAGCAAGAGAGAGTACAAGACAGAGAGAGAGCATGAGTGGGGTGAAGGGCAGAAGGAGAAGCAGACTCTCCACTGAGCAGGGAGCCCCATAGTGGGGTTGATCCTAGGACCTGAGCGGAAGTCAAATGTTTAACCAACTGAGCCACAAAGGAGCCCATTATAGGTTATTTAAAAACTGATTTTAGATACTGACTTTCCACCCTGGTGGAGGAGTTCATTCTGCCAAGGTCTTACCACTCCCGCCCCAAACTATCATGAATGCTCTTTAGATCTTCTCTGTAGGCCTAGAATACTGACATTTTACAATAACATACTTCTTCTTCTTCTTCCTTTAAAAATCAACACCAGGCTTGAATTCCTGACCCCAAGATTAAGACCTGAGCTGAGATCAAGAGTTGGACACTTAACTGACTGAGCCACCCAGGTGCCCCTACAGTAACATACCGTAGTTGTGTGTTCTCATTCACTCTTTGGGAGACATAATAAAGACTCATGTCCTTCTGTTCTAGGACATGTTTTTGAATTATTTCTTTGATAGATGCCGGTCTTCCATTTTCTTTCTTCTCTCTTTCTGTACCTCATATTAACGGAAACTTAGAAGTTCTTCAAAATTTTTTTCTTCTGAAGACATATACCATATGATTTTATTCATATACGGCATTTAAGAAACAAAACAAATGAACAAAGGAGAGAAAAGAGACAAACCAAAAAACAGACTCTTAACTACAGAGAACAAACTGATGGTTACCAGATGGGTGGTGGGTGGAGGGATGGGTGAAATAAGTGATGGGGATTAAGGAGCACATTTGTAATGAACACCAGGTGATGTATGGAAGCAATGAATCACTATATTGTACACCTGAAACTTATATAACACTGTATGTTAACTATACTGGAATTAAAATTAAAAACTGAATAGAAATGTTTTTTCTTCTCTTTTCCTTTTCTTTGCTTTTATCCTACCTTTAAAAAAAAAAAGATTTATTTATTTATTTGAAAAAGAGTGAGAGGAGGAGTGGGGGAGGAGCAGAGGAAAAGAGGAAAGCAGACTCCCCACTGAGCAGGGAGCCTGATGCAGGGTTTGATTCCAGGATCATGACCTAAGCTGAAGGTAGATGCTTTATGAACTGAGCCTCCCAGGTGTCCCTTTATTCTACTCCCAGGTGTCCCTTTATTCTACTTTCTGTGAGAATTCTTTCATTTCCAAGAGCTCTTTCTTGTTAACTAATAACATACTTTATATACATATATAATACATACCTAATATAGACCTGTATGTTGTGTATCTCTTTTACACACACACATATGTATAATGTATATCAAACTTTCTTATAACTGATATATGTAGTTAGATATTACATATAATTACATACATAATTACATGTAACATCATGTTATTCTTTTATGGAAGCAAACTCCTTATCAGTATAATAAAAATTATTTTGGGCACCTGGGTGGCTCAGGTTGGTTGAGAGACCAACTCTTGATTTTGGCTCAGGTCATGAACTCAGGATGGTGAGATGGAGCCACGTGTTAGGCTCCATGCTCAGGAGGGGTTGGCTCTAAGGATTCTCCCTCTCACTCTGCCCCTCCTCCCTGCTCATGCTCACAGCTCACTTATGCGCTCTTTCTCTAATAAATCAATCTTTGAAAAAGATTATTTTATTTTACTTTACTTTTTAAAAGATTTTGTTTTTATCTGAGATAGAGTGAGAGCGTAAGAGAGTGAGAGAGCACAGCAGTAGGAGCATGAGAGGAAGAGGGAGAAGCAGACTCCCCACTGAGCAGGGTGCCCCATGTGGGGCCCTATCCCAGGACTCTGGGAACACGACCTGAGATGAAGGCTTTATCAACTGAGCCACCCAGGTGCCCTGAGAAAAATTATTTTAATTTTTTTAAAGATTCTATTTATTTGACAGAGAGAGAGCGATCACAAGTTGGCAGAGAGGCAGAGAGAGAGAGAAGGGGAAGCAGGCTCCTCACTCAGCAGAGAGCCCGATGTGGGGCTTGATTCCAGGACCCTGAGACAATGACCTGAGCCGAAGGCAGAGGCCTAACCCACTGAACCACCCAGGTGCCCTGAGAAAAATTATTTTAAAGTTTTCCCTACATGATCCTATTTTCTCCACACCCTATTTGGTTTTTGTTGGAGGTTTTCCTCCAATGTCTGGAATCTTTGGCTGCCTGTTCATTTATAGGGGTGAGGATCAATGGGATGGGAAACGGGAACTGGTATTCCAATGACAGACTTTAGGTGTTAGGTCTAATGCCATATTGTGGATTTGGTATCTACAAGTACTGAGTCTCTCAGGGATTCTTCGGAGTTAACTGTCTCATTTTTCATTAACACGTCTGATTTTTGTTCCTTAAACTGTTAGTTCCTCCACCCTGCTAAATCAAGAATCACTATTCCATTCAATTTTCACCTTCTATAAATCAAGTAAAATCCCTTTTCTTCTCTCTTGTTTGCTTGGTCCTTTAGGATTAATAACTTTTTTTCATTCCTTAACAATCTTGTTTGAAGAAGGAAGGAGGGGTGCATGGGTGGCTTAGATTGTTAAATGACACTGATATTTGATCTCTGCTTAGATCTTAATCTCAGGGTCAAGCCCCACACTTGGCTCCCCGCTGGGCAAAGAGCCTAGTTAAAGAACAAAGGAACGAATGAAGGAACCACGAAAAGGAAGGAAGGAAGGTAGGAAGGAAGGAAGGAAAAAAAATGGGAGGAAACAGAGAGAAACTTGTGTTACTCTACCTTTTAAAACCAAAAGTACACTGAAGGTTTAAGTAGGAGAGTTAAGGATTTACTCTGTCTTTTTAAAAGATAAAACACTGGTGACTTTATAGAGAAGAGGCTGATGGAGGAAGAAAATGGAGGCAAAGTTGGTTTAAAGCTATTGAAAGTCCAAGCAAACTATAATGAAGGACTAAGGATAGTAGCAGTGAAGAAAGCAAGGGTGCATGAAAATGATGTGGTTTTTCCCTCCAGATACTATCAATGTGTGATTGGATGAAAAGGGTTGAGGTAAAAAATTATGTTAAGGCTTTTAGTGTGGCTTTAGGCTTGTTCAGGCTTTTCAGACAGTGCAGCCAGTGAGAAAGGGAACACAGAAGGTGGAGAAAATCCTGCCTGGAATATTGGTGACATTTACACTTAGAAGGTGGGAAAGGGACTGAAAAGGGACTGCAATGAAAGATAACCAAAGGACGAATTGTTTCACATGATGGGGAGTCAACATTTTCAAATTGTAGGTAGGTCTTCTCAGACAGAAAGCCCTTGGATTTGGCAATTGATTGGTTACCTGCAAGAGAAAGGTTTTTTGTGGAAGCCTAAAGAGTAAAGCTATATCACAGCAGACTGAAGGTGAGGTGAGATGGAATGGAGGCAGTATAGAAAGTATTATAGACAATGGAGTAAATCAGGAGCACCTGGCTGGCTCAGTTGGTAGAGTGTGCAACTCTTGATCTTGCGGTTGTGAGTTCAAACCCCATGTTAGGTGAAGAGATTACTTAAAAAAATAAATAAAAACAGGGACACCTCCTGGGTGGCTCAGATGGTTAAGTATCTGTCTTCAGCTCAGGTCATGATCTCCAGGTCCTGGGATCGAGCCCCATGTTGGGCTCCCAGCTCAGCGGGGAGCCTGATTCTTCCTCTCTCTGTCTCCCTGCTTATGCTCTCTCTCTCTGTTTCTCAAATGAATGAATGAAATCTATAAATAAATAATAAATAAATAAACATTTTAAAAAAATGGAGGGGCGACTGGGTGGCTCAGTGTGTTAAGCCTCTGCCTTTGGATCTCAGGATCCTGGGATCGTGCCCAGCAACAGGCTCTCTGCTCAGTGGGCAGCCTGCTTCCCCCACTCTCTCTGCCTGCCTCTCTGCCTACTTGTGATCCCTCTCTCCCTGTGTCAAATAAATAAAATCTTAAAAAAAAAAAAAAAAATCAAGGATGCCTGGGTGGCACAGTGGGTTAAGCCTCTGTCTTCAGCTTGGGTCATGATCTGGGATCATGTCCCTGGGAACGAGTCCCACATTGGGCTCTCTGCTCAGCGGGAAGTCTGTTCCTCTCCCCACTTCCTGCCTGCCTACTTGTGATCTCTCTCTGTCAAATAAATAAATAAAATCTTAAAAAAAAATCAAAAAACAAAATGGAGTAAATCAATGGGTAGTCAGAGTCACAGGACTCATAGAACAAAAGAGACTTATACATTTGTAGGAAGAAGGAAAAGACAGAAATGAGGAAAAGGCTGAAAATAAAGTAAGAAGGGGCGCCTGGATGGCTCAGTGGGTTAAAGCCTCTGCGGAGAGGATCCCAGAGTCCTGGGATCCAGCCCTGCATCAGGCTGTCTGCCTAGCAGGGAGCCTGCTTCCTCCTCTCTCTGCCTGCTTCTCTGCCTACTTGTAATCTCTGTCTGTCAAATAAATAAATAAATAAAATCTTTAAAAAAAGAAAATAAAGTGAGGATACAATTCATTCAAGACCTCAGAGGACACGTGATTAAGTGGGCAGAGATCAACCTCAGAAACAAGGGTGCTCCTGAGCTTCCTAGAATATCATTTTAGCAAACTCTGCTCCCCTTTAAACACACACAGAAAACAACCCCCTACACAAGGCTTTTGTCTTGCACTAGGATTTGTATCTGTCTCTATTCCACCAGTTCGATCTATAGGAAACAATAATGCATTGTAACAAATATCCTAAAGTATGAATTATTCAGTCCAGAACAACACAAAGGAGGCTTCATCAGAAGAGTGTAAGGTTGGCTTTGGCATTCCTAGTTCCTGTCCCACTGAATCTCTCCATCACTGTGTGGTAAAGGGATAACTCCCATGCTCTCTAGTCATCCAACAGACATAAAATATCCACGTGTGTGTGTGTGTGCGTGCACACGTGCGCATACACAGACACCTCCCAAGGACACTATACTCAGAAAGGATAGAATTAACACAGCATTATTCTATCACCCTATCCTCTTGGCCTGCCCTATTTTTCTTCAAAGACCATGTCTGTTTTTCAGTGGATATACATTATCATGGCTACATCAATTGCTCTAATATTAAAATACTTTACTTCTGTGTTGGAAAGCAGAGAGCTGCTGCCCCAGATCCTGATGCATCTCCCAGACCTTCCCTGGATCCAGCAATGGAAGGCCTAACACCAGCCACTAAGCTGGCCCACATTCACACTTGAGTGGGTGGGAGAGGGGAGGGAAAGCTTATAAACTAACACTTTATTGGGAAGTTCAACGTCAAGGAAGTTGGAGTGAGCAGGAAAGGGAAGTAAGGCAGGAAAAAAATAGAGAAAACACAAGGGAATACAAGGGGATGTGAAACCATACCAAATATCATAAACTGGCCATACCAGTTACATATTTGAATATTCCACCCTACATAGTACTTATAATTAGCTGAAATTACATTATATATTTTTAATATAAATTATAGATATTTGTCTGCCACTTAGAAAGTAAGCCGTATAAAGGCAGGGACTTTTTAAAATATTAAATCTTCAGTACCTAAAATATATCAGGCATATAGTATGTGAGCAATGATATTTGTTCAATGAATTAATCATTTCATATTAAGGAGAAACATTTTCTAAATAAAACACATTTTATGTAAGTTCCTAGCCATAACAGATGTAGTTATTTATACTGTTTTTGCAGAGTGGTTTCCATTCCTCATTTCTTAACCTCCAGTTTCCTAATCATGCCCAGATGCCTACTTGTGCATAAGAAATGACCACAGTGGTGCCCATTTCATGTTAGAGTCATCTACCCTAAGTCTGCCATCTGTTTACTCAAAGACACAGTAAAACTTTGAAATTCTTGCTTTTCCTTATCTTAGCTGATCAAATAGGCCGGCAAGGCAAATATATGGAAAAGAGGGAGAATTGTTTTCTTCTGCCCAGAGATTTCTCCCAGGGCTGGGGCACAAAGATTAAAATTTATCCCACTTATACTTAGTATTTATGATTTTTATGTTTTTCCTTTTTAAAAATTTCTTTTTCTTTTCTTTACTTTTTAAAAAAATTTTATTTATTTATTTGACAGACAGAGATCACAAGTAGGCAGAGAGGCAGGCAGAGAGAGAGGTGGAAGTAGACTCCCTGCTGAGCAGAGAGCCCCATGTGGGGCTCGATCTCAGGGCCCTAACTAAGATCATGACCTGAGCCGAGGGCAAAGGCTTAACCCACTGAGCCACCCAGGTACCCCTATTTTTCCTTTTTTAAAATTTTTATTTAAATTCCAGTTAGGTAGCATACAGTGTAATATTAATTTCAGGTGCAGAATTTAGTGATTCAACACTTCCATGCAACACCTGGTGCTCCTCAGAAGTTCATTCTTTGATCTCCATCCTCTATTTTCCCCCTCCCCACCCACCTCTCCTCTGGTAACCAACAGTTTGTTCTCTTCGTTAAGAGTCTATTTCTTGGGTTACCTCTCTCTCTAAACCCTTCACTTGTTTGTTCTGATAAATTACACATTCGAATGAACTCATAAGGCATTTGTCTTTCTCTTATTTTGCTTACCATTATTATTATTTTTGCTTTTTGAATGAAACAGTTTTCACCAATCAAGCTGCTCTAAGTAGTAGTCAAAAAAGTTTTTTGAAAAGTAGTTTTTTTTTTAAGGTGGAAAATTTATGGGAAAAATTATCACATGCTACAAGTTTCAGTGGGAAATGATTATCAGAAATAGTCACTTTTAAAAAAAGGTAGCCACTTTGTAGTAAAAACCAACAACTATCAAGTATTGATTTTCAAAATTTTCAAGGTTGAGAAAATGCTAATTAATTACATTAATATATTCATAACTGTGACCTAACCTATTTAATGTGCCTTTTCTCTTCTAAAATTTCACTTCATCAGCCTGAGGGTAACCATCTGTAATCATCTAATTACAAACGTATTCAAGCTGCTGACTCTCTCTGTGACTGTATTTTATCTCCTTTATCATTACCACATATTTTTAAAATGAAAGAAAACAAGACTTTGTTGCAATGTGACATTGTTATTGCTTAGATATTAAGATGCTGGCAATCATGATCAGATCTATCTTTATAATGTTTGGCATAACTGAGGATATTGTATTATCTGGCAAGGAAATTCATTTAATATAATGCTTAGAAAATTAAATCTAACCTTCTACTACATACTTTCCCAGAATAGCAGAGGAGAGAAACAGGTAAACCCAATAAGTAAATCCAAAAAGATGAAGACAGTAAGAACCCAACTGCTATTTGACTATGAGGGGCTAAAAGTTCCAGAAATGCTACAAAAGAAAACAGAAGGCTTTATTTCTTTTATAGCTCAAATAGTTATGTATTATATCATCACATATAGCAGTTGGAGATATGTGAAAAAAAAATCCTAAGATTAAGCAAATAGTCTGTATTTCATGTAAGTTCACATGAAGTCTTTATTATTGGGCTCTACTTTGCACATAACTTTGATCTACCTCATTTAAACTTCTTTGATTCCAGTTTCAGCTGTTGTACATTCCTCCTGTAATAATTAAAAAATTTTTTTTCAAGGATCATTTTCAACAGTTAAAATGCTCAGCAAACATCCTTTTTTGTTTTCTTTCCTACAGCTTCTCAAATTAAGTGGCATAAGCCACTAAAGGTCAGAACTTGAATGAACAATTCCTGAATATCTACAATGTGTCAAGCACTGTGCTGGGTGTTTTGAGGTTATGCTAATCTTCAGAAAAGCCCTGAAAGGGAGTTAATGTCACCTCATGAGTAATTTGAGGTTTGGAGAGATTAAGTATCTTGCTCAAACTCACACACCTAGTCTTGAGTAACAGTCCTTATTAAAATATCTGCCTATTGAGGTTACGCTTGGAGAAAAAAAATCCGTATCATTTAGAGACAGAAAGAGATACTTACAAACGAAATGATGTGTGGGATAGGAGATGTGGCAGGAATGTGGGTGCCAGCATAGATATAACTAAGTTTAGCCATCAGTTAAAGCTGGGTGATAGGGTCATATACCTAAGGGTTTGTGATACCACTTTTTCTAGTTTTGTGTGTGATGGAACTTTCTCAAACTGAACAGTTTTTAAAAGTAAGTAACCTGAAAAGTAAAATTGGTATCAACTGGATGCAAGGAGGAGGAAAAGAGAGGAGGATGTAACTGTGTAGCGGCATTCACCTTAGCAATTCATTATCTAACTCTTTCAGCTACTTCCATTTAGAGCTAACCTTGCCAGGAGCTCTGAATCACTTCACATGCATGGGCAAATAGGCACCTTCATATCTGATTTAAGAAAAAAGTGAATTTGTTTCATAGCAATTATTAAGATCCCAAGCTGAGGGGTGACTGGGTGGCTCAGTCGGTTGGGCTGCTGCCTTTGGCTCAGGTCACGATCCAGGGGTCCTGGGATCGAGCCCCACCTCGGGCTCCCTGCTCAGTGGGAAGCCTGCTTCTTCTTCTCCCACTGCCCCTGCCTGTGTTCCCTCTCTCCCTGTGTCTCTCTGTCAAATAAATAAATAAAACCTTAAAAAAAAAAAAAGAAGATCCCAAGCTGTTTCAGTCCTAACCATACTGGGTAAAATAAACTATAATCCTAATTCTTAATTAAATAAAAGACCCAAAGACTACTTTGTCTAATACTCTGGCCTTTTTCTCTTCTCAACTCTTAGCACCACTTAGTGTGCTATTTTACTATTTGTTCATTCTTTTTAACTTCCAAGTGGCAGGAAGAGAATATAAAGCTTAAACCAGTCAATTCACTTTAAGCAGCTCTGTCAAGAGGTTTTCTGGCAGTCGGTGCTGTTTTTGATGAACACGATTATCTGTTTCCATACTAGCCCTTCTTCTTCTACAACTTTTGTCAATCTAAACTACAAGGAGTCATAATAAAGTCCATCTTAAAACTGAGGTAAAATACCACCACTGAAAAAAGCTCTTGTCATGGGGACTGGTATAAACCAGCTGGCACTTGTCACAGGATGTCCTCACCACCACCCACTGTGGCTTCAACAGCAGTCTTATTGGCATTTTCAAAAGCGCCAGATCTGGTAGCTTACCAGGAAGAATCCCTTACATATTAAAAAGCATGCTTGCCTAGGGATAAGTCTTACATATTATTGGGAAGCCTTCAATGGGCTCTGGGATCCAAGAGTTGGACAGAGGAATATGGAGCTTAGGAATGAAGCCAGAGGCTTCAAATGGAGGCTCTTAGGCCGAGGTCTCAAGGACGAGCCAGCCAAATGAGGCAGGGAGTTAAAGAAGCAGGCTGGAATGAAGTTTAAAGTAGGGTTGTTCCTTTTAGATGTATTTTACTGGACAGTGGAAGACAGGATTGGTTTGTGCATTCTGTATGTGTGTACTAATCCACTCCCACTATATCAAACATGGTTTTCTGGAATGACTTCCAGGCCTGACCACCAGCCCCCCACACTTCCACTCTCAAACTCATGATTTGAAGTTCTTCATCTGTGTGTTGCTGTGAACGCATTTAAATAAAGATTATCCCGGGAAATCTGGGTGGGCCTGATATCGTGTGAAAGGCCTTAAGAGCTGAACTGAGGTTTTGCAGAAGTTCTGCCTATGGACTACAACTTCAGCTCATGACTGAAAGTTCCAGCTTGCCTTTCCTGACAGCCTGCTCTACAGATTTCAGACCTGCCCCCAGCCAGCCCCCAAAATTGTGCAAGTCAGTTCCTTGCAAAATTTTCTTTAAAAATATTTCTTAATAAAATTAATATAATATAAAATTTTTTCTACTGTTTGTTTCCCTGGTTGATCCTTGATATAGTGATTGAACATCAGTATTTCTAAGTTTTATGTACAATTTGGACTTTGTATTTTAATAGCAAATATAAGTATTTCTGTGTGTGTATAGGAGAGTGTCTCTGTAGGTCTACATGTATACTTGTTCTCTTTTTTAGTAGGCCTGACTTTGGGCTCCCAAGTTCTCCCTTGCAGTGTCCAGTTCTAGTAAGAATGCTAAGTCAGGTTGACCATATCTGACTGGGTTCCTCATTCTTCACTATCCCCCAGATGATGTCTGATTACCCTAACCTATTTTCTGTAAGAATACTGCTGACTCAATCTAGCAATAATCCCCCTTACCCTGATATTTCCTCTTAGTAATTTTCTATCCACTCACTCCTACACTCTGCTCATTGGCTATAAATTCCCACATGTATATTCGGCGTTGAGTTCAGTATCTCTCCCCTATTATAAAACCCCACCACAGTAGCTTCTCATGAGTAGTCTGTCTCACCACCTTTAATAAGTATCGTGAACATTTTTTTCTTTAACACTCCCAGACTATTTTGATCACAAATTTTTTACCATTCACTCCAAATCAGATAGCTAGATTTCAAGAAATCTATACTGTCATATCATGTGCAGTTTTTTAAGACACAAAAATGGAAAGAAAAATGTTGAGATTAAAAAGTAAATACAGGGGCGCCTGGGTGGCTCAGTGGGTTAAAACCTCTGCCTTCGGCTCAGGTCATGGTCCCAGAGTCCTGGGATCGAGCCCCGCATCGGGCTCTCTGCTCAGCGGGGAGCCTGCTTCCTCCTCTCTCTCTCTGCCTGCTTGTAATCTCTGCCTGTCAAATAAATAAATAAAATCTTTTTTAAAAAAGTAAATACAGGGCGCCTGGGTGGCTCAGTGGGTTAAGCCGCTGCCTTCGGCTCAGGTCATGATCTCAGGGCGAGTCCCGCATCGGGCTCTCTGCTCAGCAGGGAGCCTGCTTCCTCCTCCTCTCTCTCTCTCTGCCTGCCTCTCTGCCTACTTGTGATCTTTCTCTGTCAAATAAATAAATAAAATCTTTAAAAAAAAAAAAGTAAATACAAAAAGGAGTTGTAATATTCTCTTCCTGCATCTCAAGACTCTTCTTGCATTTATCTCACTTTGAGGCCATTCTGTAACCTATTTCTCAACAGACATGATACAAAAATGATTCCGGGGTTCACATCTTAAAAGCAAGTAATGGTATCTGTTTCAATTTCTATTTTTTAAATTCTGAACAAATAACTAAGCTTTTTCTCTTTAAGTGGAACACTTTGGGAGCTTCCAAAAGAGTAAGCACTTAGGACAGTTAATACAGATTAGCCAAACGTGCTCACAATTCAGTCACTCAGTTGGCTCTCCTAAACACTGCTAATCACAGTAGCAGTCTTGACATCTCCAGTTTTTAATGTTTATTCATTCTTGGTTATATGAATTTAACTTATATCCCAGATGTGGACACTGATTTAACTTAGGAGGCAAAAGGAAAAGTAGCATTAAAATGCTAATAAGATAGCATTTAATGCTATAAAAATAGCATTAAAATGGAAACCATTAAAACTGATAATTCTAGGGACGTCTGGGTGGTTAAGTCAGTTAAGCATCTGCCTTCAACTCAGGTGGTGATCCCAAAGTCCTGGAATCCAGTCCCACAACAGGTTCCTTGCTCAGCTGGGGAGACTACTTCTCCCTCTGCCTGCTGCTCCCCCTGCGTCTGTGCTCTTTCTCAGACAAATAAAATCTTTTAAAAAACCCAAAACACTGATAATTCTGAATTTTTGCCTCAGGGTGACTTTTGTATTCATATATTTTACTTAATACATCATATGGAATGTGGAAAGGAGAAATAGTGGTGATTACACTTAGTTTTGCTCTTCATTTACTGAGAATAAAAAGAAATATCTTCCATGTCTCATTTACAAACAATGTCTTCTCTCGTCACTTAGAAGACACAAAAAAGACATAAAAATTATTTTTTTAAGCAAAAATGCAATAATTCCAAGTGTCAGTCATAAAAGCAGTTTTTGCTTGTCTGTAATCCTATAAAATGTACTTAATTTTAAATCCAGAATGTAGAACTATTATATATCACTAATCATGTGTTTTCTTACACAAATGGAACAGTTTGTATTATATATTAAATAGGAAAAAAATTGTCGAGAGGGAAAAGACCACTCAGTTTATAGACCGATTTCTACTTTTGCCAAACACAAAAGTGATGATACACTACTAAATGCGCTCAGGGAGGTGAAAGCTAACGATTCAGTAAAGGTAGGGAAACCTGGCCTTAAAGAACACGATGTTTCCATAAAGGCTGGAAATGGACTTCACAATACAATCTTGAGTAATACACAATGCGTGTAACCTGAGATTGGTCACGCTTGACATTTTAACTACAGCGCTCTTCCGTCAAGGCAGCAGCCAGTTCTGCTCCCGGCCCTATCAACACTTGATTGATGTAAGCAGCTGCTACCTCCGCCAAAACAGTGTATGTAACCGCCCAAGTTTCGGGAACTTTTCAAGTATTTTCGAATGCGCACTAATTTGAAAATCAAAGACCGTTTTATGGTAATAGCAAAATTTTTACAATCCAAGAATCTTAGTACCGTATTTATGAACATCTAGCACAGCGCGCCTAAGCACAAGCAGTACAATGTTTGTACAGTGTTTCAACTACTTATCTTTACAGACACACAAGACGTCTTTTCAATTTCCCTAAGTGTCCTCTGGCTTTAACGGTGCTGATCAGTGAAAAGATAAAAGCGCAACGGAACACATCAAAACCACAATAAACGTCAGCGGGTGTTAGGCAGAACTCAGCAACAACCGCATTTAAAGCTACAGGACTTGAGCGTCTGATACTACAAATCCCAGAGTTCCCAGGGGCGCAGGCGGAGCTACTTTCAAATTGATAGCTATTTCAGCCAATGACAAAGCCACGCAAAAAAAAGGGGGGGACTAAAGAACCGGTTTCTTAACCTTCCAACTCTGCAGTCATACTTAGAAGTTCTGAGGGTACGTGGGTGTTTCGGGGCCCTAACTCTTAAGTATTTCTTACTCGCAGTAGAAGCTTCCTGGTCACCATAACAATTCTCTACCTAAATTTGTCTCAGTGGAAATTACGTCGTCTTAAAGCAAAAAGGAACTCACATTGCCCGACGACAACGGAAGGACTCAGTCCCCCGAGGAAGAGGCGGAACTTGCTTTATTCTAGCCCTTTACTGGCCACGCAGCCAGGAGACTCCACCTTCGTCACAACCAATGAGTCGTTGAAACTTCCGTTACCGAACCGCAAAAGGGGAGGTCCTGTGCGGCGCTTTACGGAAACTGGGTCTACGCAGGCGCAGACGTCCTGCTTTCGTCCAATCCGGAGAGAGGCTGGGTCTTGGCACTTCGTCGCCCCGCCCCACCCGTCCTCTTTCGCTTCCCCCGCCTCTGGACCGCTGACCAATGCGCTTCATCTCCCTTTGCGCGTTTACCCTATCAGAGAGGTAGGGGGTGGAGTTCCGGTCGTCAGCGGTTGCTCCAGGCTGAGCTCGCGTTTCTTCCCGCGCGCGTTGTGGGCTTGCAGTTGAGGTATATCCCATAGGGTCGGGTTGGGCGTGTTCGCGTGTTGGGCAGTTGTCTCCACGGTCGGCGACAGTGTGGCTTGAGACTAGAAAGCCGCTGTCGCTGATTCTCTGGCACGAGAATCTCTGAGGGAAGTTGGGGGGGGTGCTGGGAGGAGGGAGCCACGTGTCGGGGCTTCTGGTGCCGGGGTTGGAGCCCTCGCACCACAACCGCTCTGTCGGTGCCCTGCGGGCCTTCGCGGGTTTGGTGTTGGGGTCGCAGTCGCCGGCGACAGAGGAGTCGCCTCTGTGACACGTTTCTGTAGACGCGAAGTGCCCTTCGTCTAATGTTCAAGGAACGGTACCCAGGACCTGTTTTTGGTTTTCTCCTGCAACTCATTTTTCTTATCTCCTGAGTTCGTAAACTTTCGAAGTCGGAAAGTCATTTTTCATTTGGGAACAGACGCCCTGTAATATGTAATACAAACCGTGAGACCGGCTGTCTTAAAAACCCGTTACGTGTGATACACAATCCACATAGGAACCTAAGGGGTAGGGGTCCTATTAACTGTTCTCATTTTCAAGTGAGGAAACAAGACCGCCAAGTAACTCGGCCACACGTCGTCTTCGGCTGGTCTCTTGAGTGTGGCGTTTGGTTTCCAAAGACGTAAAATTAAAAGACACTCTTAAATTGTAAAATGTTGCTCCTGTTTTCTTTCCGAACTTGAAGTTATTTTAGAAGTTGACACAACATACTTATAAGTGAGTTGATATTATGGATGTAAAGTCATCTAGTAGAAGACCTTGGACTAGGAACCGTTTCCTAACCTTTGGGCAGGTCACTCTCTGAGCCGCAGCTTCCTCGACTGCAGAACTGAAATCAATACCAGACCTGACTACGTGACTGTGTCCTATACTTTTAAGGATCAAATGGGAGAACGGATGTAATATATAAATTATTGATGATAATCACTTTGCTTTTCAAATTTTTTTCTTGTGAGGCCCGACGAGCATTAAATAGCATAGATAGATAATTTTATATATGTAGTTTTATATGTTCTGTGTCTAAAAAAGAGTGGTAATATGTAGCTTAGTACCACGTGTGAACTACCTCTTTTCTTTATGAAGATCCCCACCCCCGCCATTTAATCTGCTAGGTTTTCATCTCCCTGAAATTTTCAGCCCGCATGAATGATTTAAGTAGCATTTCATTAGGAATGGAAAGGCCATTGAGAGAAGCCGGGACGCTTTGAACCTAATGTTCCATCATCTGTTGTCTGGCTTGATGAGTAGCATTGCCAGTGTGAGGTGTCCGTGGCATCACTTCCAGCACTGCCCCTAATGAGCGCTTCCTGAAGAGCATCCCCCAGTGCATCTTGATCAACTTGCAGGCATTTATCAGCTTATTAAAGGCTATGAAAAAGTATATGACCTAACAGCCAGATGGAAGAGATGCATGCAAAGTGAGGTATGCAGAAAGCGTTCAAACTTCCATGCTCTCTGTAGGCACTCTGCTCTCTGCAGTCTTCATTTGTTCCCCAGTCTGGAAGCTCCAAAATACTCTGAAACCTCTATGGCCCCCTCATCTATTCATCCAGGGTTCAGGATGGTGCACCCTGTAAATGCAGAAGTGTTATATAGTTTGTATTCTTAGACTGATGTAGATAGCATAAAGCTAGCTCAGCTCAAATAACTTCTCAGTTATGGTTCCTTCTGGAGGCTCTGAGGAAAAGAACTCATTTCCTTGCCTATTTCAGCTTCTGGTGGCTGCATATGTTCCTTGGCTTGTGGTACCTTCATCTTCCCAAGCATGTCACAGCTATCTCTGCTTCCATAATCACATTGTTTTCTATAGTTGAACCTTCCTCTTATGTAGGCACTTATGCTTACATTTAGGTTCCACTTCGATAATCTAAAATAATCTCTCCATCTCAAAATCTTAATTACAAACCCCTTTGTCATGTAAGGAAACATTCATAGGAATTAGGATTTGGATATCTTTGGGGGCCATCTTTCATCTTACTACAAAAGGTATAAAGAGGGTAAAGGGGATCCTATTCTCGTGCGGCTTAAAGTCTAATCAAATATGCATGAAGAGTGAAATTTCTTTGAGTTCTAATCTTGTACTTTAAGAATTTGTGTGACTTTTGTATTTGACTTCATAATATGCCCATGTTTGATACTTCTGAATTATTTGCCACATCATAACATTGCTGTTTTAGGGATTTAGACTGTTTTGTGACTTATAATAGCCAGTTTACTACAGTCATAGTTGTGTCCCCCAGTTTAAGAAGTATGACCTCAGATGATGGGGATTCATCATAAGGAAGCCATGTAGGCAACCAGGTAAAGACTTTGGGTCCCATTGCTCCTAAGGCTAGAATGTGCACTAAACTTCATGGAGAATTGGACTGACAGCCCCTCATCATTAATACTCTCCCAATTCCCCCAGCAAGACAGATCTGATGACCAGGTTTTTGTCATATCTTCAGAAGAAAATGACCCAACAATTGCTCTCATGTCTGTCTGAAAGTCATAATTAGGAGACGGGATCTGATGAGTTGGGTTTCTTACCATTTGATAGGTATGTTGGAATAAGAGTATGAAAAGGAGCCCAGCTCTGAATAGGTATTCAGTATGTACGAACTATTCAGTAAAGATCTTTATGCTTTGTCAATGGAGTGGGAAGGAGAAGTATGTGTGGGACATTTATATGGGCCAGGCCTGGAAGTGATCTGCATTACTTTTTCTCATGTTGCTTTCTCTAACAGAAAGTCACATCTAGCAAATGTGTAATTGTGTGCCTCACTGCAGATCTGCTGATGAGTTAGTCTCTGCCACAATGGGCAGTACTTAGCCAGCTGCTTAAGATTTGTTCTCAGCCCTTAACCTCCAGCCTTTAGTTTCTTTGCCCTATGAACTCGCCCTGGCATCCAAATGCCAAAAGTCCTTCTTAAGCTGGTTCCATACCAGTGCCATCATCGGGTCCACAGGAAAAACTTCACATCCTTGGCCCTGACAAAGTCTGCATGTACAGGCCAATAACAATGCAATGCAGTCACTTTTCTTTGTTTTCTTTGAGGAGGTAGAGAGCCACAGTCTCTTAGACTTTGCCAGGCATAGAACCTGTATCCATAATCTACAGGGGACCAGATCAAGATCTAAGTTTGAGCTACTCATCCTTGGTAAAGTGGGAACAAGGAAAAAAATGTCATAATATTTTTTCACAAATACCTTCCAAAGAAATTCTTTTCTCAGCTGCTTCACTTTGGTGTCTTTATTTCCTCAAAATGGATGGATGTCAAGCTAATAGATGTAAAACCTTTTGGGAGGAAGAAGAGGGGACAATTTGGAGGAGATAAGTAGCTTTATAAAAATAATTCAGTGCCATGTAAAATACAAATTAATAATAGGCTAATGGGATCACAAGTTTTAAAAAAAAACTAACCTTTATGAAAAACTTAGCTTCAGTATCTATTCTTTCTTCCTTTCTTAAAAAATAGATGCCTGTCATGCATGCTAACAACTTAAAAGCCCAAGTAATACAGGGTTGCAGAATTTATGAAGAGAAATACTCTGATAGGATGAAAACCCAAGATGAGGGACGTCTGGGTGGCTCAGTTGTTTAAGTTTCTGCTTTTAGCTCAGGTATGATCCCGGGGTCCTGGGATCCAGCCCCATGTCAGGCTCCTTGCTCAGCAGGGAGCCTGCTTCAACCCTGCCTGCCGTTCCCCCTGTGCTTGCTCTGTGTGTGTGTGTGTCTCTCTCTCTCGTTCTCTCTGTCAAATAAAGTCTTTAAAAAAGAAAACCAAGATGAAAATACTCGGACAAGCAGCCAAGAATTGGAAACACAATGGGAAATAAAGGAACATGTCTTTAGGGTGGACTCGGTCAGTATGAATAAGCTAAAGAGGGGTTATGGGAAAAGATCTGCACTAGAAGCAGGCGTACCTTTTTCACATGACCTTCTTTTAATCATTGAATCTGATCTGAATCTTGGTTTTCTCATGTTTCTATTTGTTCTACTTACTGGCTTTTTTTTTTTTTTTTAAGATTTTTATTTACTTATTTGACAGAGAGAGAGTATAAGTAGGCAGAGCAGCAGGCAGAGGAAGAGGGAGAAGCAGACTCTCCACGAGCAGGGAGCCCGATGTGGGACTTGATCCCAGGACCCTGGAATCATGAGCCAAAAACAGCCACCCAGGCACCCCATTATTGGCTCTTTTGTATCCATCAATGATACTAATAGTAACTAAGATAGACTGAACTCTTGCTGTATGCAAGGTACTGTTCTAAATGCTTTATATGCATTGTATCTCATTTAGACCTCTGGATGACCCTATAGAGTACCTTACTTATCTGGTTCTAGAAGAAGGTGAATCTTACAAAAGGCAGGTGATTTGCCAAAAATCCTTTGGCTCACAGTGCATAACAGGGACAGGAAAAGAAATCTGATTTTATTTACTTATTTATTTAAAAGATTTTATTTATTTATTTGACAAAGAAAAAGGGAACATAAGCAGGGGGAAGTGGGAGAGGGAGGTGGGGCAGGGAGCCCAGTGTGGGGCTTGATCCCAGGACTTTGGGATCGTGACCAGAGCCTAAGGCAGACACTTAACTGACTGAATCACCCAGGTGCCCCTAGAGCCCACACTCTTAAATGCTTTCTTATACTGACCCTCAAATGATAGAAAAGATGTATTTTACAAAGCATTTTTAAATGGTCATTCAAATGTAAAGTTGTTATAATTCTCATCTGCATTAAATGAGATGAATCAATAACACTCATACAACCAAGCAACATGGTTAAAAATTTAAAGCACATACATGTGGAAAGTCTTAATACCAGCAAAGATTTAATATCAAAACCAATACCATATGATGTGAAGTCCAGCATTATTTTTAGTTGCCTGGACATGCAAATTCCAAGTATTTACAAGGTTAAAAAAAGATTTAAAATAGTATCAGCTGTAAGATATGGTAAATTTAAAAATATAAACCATAACCTAGAGCTTTCTCTCTTCTTATTCCATATTCATATTTATACTTGATGAATAATATTGAATAAAATCAGAGAAAGAAATTGATTTTTAAGATTTACTTAGAGTGAGGGAGCATGTACAAGCATGAGCAGGAGGCACAGAGGCAGAGGGAATCTCAAGCAGATTCTGCCGTTGAGCACAGAGCTCAGAGGCAGGGCTCAATCTCCAGATCCTGAGTCTGAAGCTTAACCAACTGCAGCACGCAGTGCCTCAGTGCCTCAATAAAGAAAGGAATTTATTTTTAAAATTGTTTTATTATTATTTTTATTAATATATAATGTATTATTTGCCTCAGGGGTACAGGTTTGTGAATCGTCAGTATTACACACTTCATAGCCCTCACCATAGCACACACCCTCCCCAAGGTCCATAACCCAACCACCCTCTCCCTCCCCCACCTCCCCAACCCTCAGTTTGTGAGATTAAGAGTGTCTTATGGTTTGTCTCCCTCCTGAGCCCATCTTGTTTAATTTTTTTTCCTCCCTACCTCCCAAATCCCCCACTGTGCCTCTCAAATTCCTCATATCAGGGAGATCATATGATAATTGTCTTTCTCTGATTTACTTATTTTGCTCAGCATAATATCCTCTAGTTCCATCCACATCATTGCAAATGGCAAGATTTCATTTCTTCGATGGCTGCATATGTATTCCATTATATATATATAGACCACATCTTTATCCATTCATCTGTTGATGGACATCTAGGTTCTTTCCATAGTTTGGCTATTGCAGACATTGCTGCTATAAACAAGGAATTTATTTAATAGTATTTGTCAGGCACTGTTTCAAGCACTTCACAAATATTTACTCATTTAACTCTTATAACAGCTATGAAGTCCTTGTAATTATCCCGTTTCATAGATGGGATAACTGAAGCACAGAATGGTTACATGTAAACAGCCCAAGATCACAGAGCTAGTAATTGCAGCCATTATTCGATTCAGGCAATTTGGTTTAAAAATCTGTGCTCTTAACCACTAGCTCTGCTACAATTTACAGAACGGTGAAATTCCTTTTTGGCGGGGGTTAAGATTTTATTTATTTACTTTTTCTTTTTTTTATTTCTTTGCTTTTCCAGAAAAGGGATGGCTGTGTCTATGGCTTTGGGTGTGTATGTGTGTGTGTGTGTGTGTCCTATCCTTGTCATTGTTTTACATTTTGTGTAGTTCCTTATCTTTGCCTCTTTGTTTTCCTCTTTGGAGTGTGTTCTGTGTGTGTTTGTGTTTTTATACTTCTCTCTGGGAAGGAGGATTTTGTGAGGTAGAGGTAGCCTCAGGCTGGTAGAGGATTGATATTAAGAGAATTGGAAAACATGGCTCTTGTCTTTTAAGAAATGTATACTCAATAGTAGAGAGAAACAAATATAAATATGTGAATATGTGAAATATAACTCAAAAATAACGCTTCAATATATTTAGTATATGATTACTGCTATATAAATAACAATATATTTTGGCATTCGGACTAAGTAAAAACTTGCTTTAGGCCAGGTTAAGAATAATTTTATAGTACTGGTAGAGTTTGATCTTGATCTTGAAGCATGGGTAGGATCTAGATAACTCAAGAAGACAATATAGGATTCTTGAAAAGATTAGCAATCTTTTTTACAGTTTTATTGTGGGGAAAATACTTCACCCATGAAAACATTGCTGTGTCTGGGGTTGCTATAAAATATAGTGTGTGATTCACATGTTTGAACACTGCAGCCCATGCACAAACAAGAGAACGTGTATGATGCTTTATAAAAAATTAAGTAGTTGGGGTGCCTGGGTGGTTCAGTGGGTTAAGCCTCTGCCTTCGGCTCAGGTCATGATCCCGGGGTCCTGGGATCAAGCCCCGCATCGGGCTCTCTGCTCAGCGGGGAGCCTACTTCCCTTCCTCTCTCTCTCTGCCTGCCTCTCTGCCTACTTGTGATCGCTCTCTGTCAAATAAATAAATAAAAATCTTTAAAAAAGGGACACTTGGGTGGCTCAGTTGGTTGGGCAGCTGCCTTGAAATTCAATCAGCCTCTCTTTGAAAAACAGGTTGGCGGTTTTTCATAAATTTAAACATATGTATAGGAATGTTCATAGTAACATTATTTATAATAGTAAAAACATATAAACAGCCTAAATGTTCATCAGTAGATGAATGGATAGGCAATATATGGTATATCCATGCAATGGAACACTATTCTGCCATGAAAAAGAATTAAGTACTGTTAAATGCTACAACATGGATAAACCTTTAAAATATTACACTAAGAGAAAGAAGCCACACACAAAAGAGCACATATTGTATGATTCCATTCATGAAATGTCTAGAAGAGGCAAACCTATTAAAGATCAAAAAGATTAACGACTGCCAATGGCTGGGGGAAGGAGGAAATTGGAAGTGACTGCTAATTAGAAAAACTGTGTAAGTCAGTGGACCAAGAGTGACATTTTTAAATCATTCAAAGGAAAGGAAAACTTGTCAATACAAAGCTCTGTACCCACAAAAAATACCTTTCAGAAAAGAGGGTAAAAGGAAAAACAGACAAAAGCTGAGAAGAATCACCACCAGCAGAACATAGAATAAGAAATGTTAAGAAAGTTATTCACCCACAGTAGTACTGGAAATCTACACTGACATGAAAAAATAAAGAGAACTAAAAATGGTAAACATGAGGGTAAATTTGGTCATGATCCCAGCGTCCTGGGATCGAGTCCCGCATCAGGCTCCTTGCTCGGCGGGGAGCCTGCTTCTCTCTCTGTCTCTGCCTGCCACTCTGTCTGCCTGTGCTCACTCTCGCTCTCTCTGACAAATAAATAAATAAAATCTTTAAAAAAAAATTTTTTTTTAAATTAAGTAGTTTTATGTCCTTAAATGTTTGTGAAATCACTGATCTGCTTTTATTTTCCACTTCATGTCACACTGAATGTCAGTACTTTTTACATGAAATTGATTTCTAAGATCAAAACTTTTTATATGAAGTAAGAATTTGTCCTATTCTTCCCATCTTTTTCCAGGAATTAGATGTTAAATCAAGTATTTCCTGCCCTGTTCTGTGTCAGGGCCATACAGGAAACCATTGCAGTTGGCAGATGAGAGGTAATGGACTGCTGGAGGAGGATAATGGTGGGGCGGACAGTGATGAGATAAATGTGTGGGATGATTTTCAAGGTAGGGTTTATTGGCTAGTTGCATCTTGTCCTTTGACTTTCTTTAATCAAAGATGATTCTGAGATGTTGAGCCCAGATGACTAAGAAGATTATGTAGATGAAGAATACAGGTACTTGTGTTATATTTTGGGTATATTGAATTTGAAGTTTTGGTAGCATGTTCAGGGATAGTGGTCTAGCAGACATTAGAAATATGAGGTTGAAATTTTGAAGAGAGATCAGGTTTGATGGTAAAATCTAGGAGTTCACATAGAGATGATAATTTATGTTGCATGGGGAAGAGAGGAAAGAACAAGTAAGAGAAATTCAATTTTGGTTATCATGGTTAGCAGCAAAAATTTCAATAATTACTAATCAGTTAAAGCATCTGTCTGTTTAGACTTTGTAGGTAAGCCCTGAATGATTTTTTTTATTCCATTCTCTGATTTTTCGACCTTTTGCTAGATGGCAGTAGTAGTTAATTCCAAGGGCATTGAAGGCAAGTATTGAAAGAGTTTGATAGCGTAAGCCTAAACTAAACATTTTCATGTGTTTAGTAAACTTACAGTCGACAGTACATTATTTCAATCCTTTTTATCCTTCACGTCAGATCTATAAAGTAAGTGTGAATTTTTTTTTCTCTTAATATCCGGCTTTTGCAGGATGGTTCAAGAATTATTCCTTTTGTTGGTTATCTCTCTATTATCAGGATCTTTTACTGTGTTCAGAAGAGAGGAAATGAATTTAGAATTTAACTAGATTCTGATCTGCCCATGATAATGGCACAAAGTAGTTAAGAGAACTCGTCTGTTCTACTGTATCTTTACACAAGTATAAAGCTATAAATATTTATGTTCAAGGGTTTTGCCATGTTGATTTCAATTTCAACAGATCCCTTTTGGACATTACCCAATTTGGAGTATTGAACAGTGAATCTACTTTAGAATGTAAAGGAAAGTATCTTTAAGTATCAATTTATAAATTCTTATAAAATATTGCCTGATTGTGTGAGATACGTTGACGTGATTGCAAGATATCCAGTGTCGGGGTAACACTGGTTAACAGTGGAAATTTAAAGAATTATTATGTTAAAGCATTTTTCTGGTGGTTTGGGGTTTTGTTTTGTTTTGTTTTTGCATCTTTCTGTTTGGTGACTTTTTTGAGGACTAGTTCATACTGTGAATTCACTTTAGATATATCTAGTCTGTCTCCCCTCCTTCCCACCTTGTGTGTGCGTGCCCTTGCGTGTATACATTTTAAATCTCAGTTACCATGATTAAGAGCATGGGTATGTGCATATGCATGTATACGTATATATACATAATCACTCTGTGTATGTGTGTGTATATGAGTGATTATGTATATATATGTGATTATGAGTGTGTGTATATGAGTGATTGTGTATATATGTATATATATGTATATGTATGTGCTGTATACATATATGTATACATAGACACACATATATACATATATACACATATATATACATACATATATATACACACACGTATATAGATAGATAACAGAATTTATACCTAATAGTTTATTCTACAGATTTATCATTTGATACCATTGCATTTCTTCGAAATTCTCTGTTGTGGCACTTACTGTTCTTTTGTACCAGGCATCATTTTGAGCACTTACCATGTAGTAATTAAATTACTTCTTTTAACAACCCTCTGATGTTGCAACTGTTACCCCTGTTTGAAAAATAGGAAGCTGAAAGACATAGCTAGTGACACCAGAATTTGAACCTGAGCATATATCCATTCTTTTAACTACCATGCAAGACCTACTTCTGTAAGCTTCTGTTGCCTGATCTAAAAAGCAGTAATAAAAAGATTATCTTTTAGGGTCACTGGTAGGGTTAAATGAAGCAATACATGTGATACAAAAATGTATATATTAATGATCATTTAACATAACCTGTTGTCTGGCCACTTTTCTGAAATTCTTCTAGTTCTTTTTTTCCTTTGTCTCCCTTATGGTTCATTCTTATTCTGCCCATTTTTTGAACAGTGGTATTATTCTAGTGTTCCATTTTTGACTTGCTGTTTTATATCATTCTGTATAATTTCCCTTCAGTAGGTTTATCCACTTTCCTAGTTTTTAACTACTGCCTGCTACCTATAATCTGATGAGCCAATTGTATACGTTCCCCCTGAGCTGTAGACTAATGTATCCAAATATCTGCTGTATATCCAGCTTCTGGATATATGCCAGCTTCTGGCATCCCCACATGTCCTTCAGGCTTGAGATGGATAAAACAGTGGAAAGATTTTAATATAAAATGGAACCAAAGGATATGAAGTGGAGAACCTCATACATGTGCCCTCAGAAAAATGAAACTTAAAGACTGGGACTGATTTCTCATAAATGCTTGATTTATAGAGGATTGAACTTTATCTTCTGACTGACAAGCATCCACCAAGAATCTCTCTCATCTTCATGCTTGCTGCTTGGCTCCTAGCTGGACTTTCTCCTTTTGTGCTCCTTGCCCATAAAAGCAAACCAAGCTGAACCTTCAGCAGACTCTCCTATAGCTCGCTGCAGTTGGCCTATCCCAAGCTGCAATTCATCAACTATTGCTCAATAAACTTGATTTTTGGTAACTCGAGGTTGTCTTGGTTTATCTCTTTTCTCTTAGATAGACATTACATGGTATCAAAAGTGGGATCTGAAGGAGGTGACCACCAAGGAATACCAACGTCCAGAAATAAGTGAGTTTCCTGCACTTGAGCCCTTTGCACTCTTTGCTTCTGCAATTAAGGTAATTTTTCAGTTTGGCAAATTTCCTCTTAGGTCTTGAGTTCCCTCCTTTGGTGGAGCTCTCTGACTTTATTTGGGATCTGGATAAGGACAGATTGTCCTTCTGGTATGTACTGTTATTTCCGATAATGGGATCCCGGTCATCAGAATTTTCTAAGGGTGGCCCTCCCCCTTCAGGAACACTGGCTGGTTTTATGTTAAAAAAAATTACAGTCCTGGGACTCCTGGTTGGTTCAGTTGGTTGAGCACCTGCCTTGGGCTTAGGTCATGATCTCAGGGTCCTGGGACTGGGCCCTGCATCAGGCTTCCCCCTTGGCAGGGAGTCTGCTTCTCCCTCTGCACGCCCCATGCATGTTCTCTCTCTCTCAGATAAATAAAATCTTTTAAAATTACAGTCCTTCCTCACACACGTTTGACTAAGTAAACCAGTCTTACTAAGGATAACCTAGAAGTCCAGTGACGATTATGTGGAAACTTTGATTTCCCCATACTTATTTTTCTCTAAGTTAGAAGACCGTGGCTGTACTATTGAACAATCCAAATGGGATAGGTATTTTAACTGGTGTCTGGAAGCTTCTAAATGTGTTTAGGATTCTAAAATTGCCTCTTTACAAAATACTGTTTTTAAATTGACTGAAGAAAATAAATAACTAACATACAAAAAACACCAGGGACCTCTTCCTTGGGATAACCAAGGTCTTCCCTAACCCTACTACTCCACCTCCCTATATTCCCCTTTACCTCTCTTAACATTTCACCTCTCTCTGAACTTCTTTCTTTCCTATTATTGAAACCCCATCCACTGATCCCATTAAAACCTTCCCTTTCAAAATTAAACCGGAGGATCCTTCTAAACTACCCCAGATTTCCTACATCCCATTCACAAAGGCCAAAGTTAGGACTATAGTTTAGAATTTTCTCAAGGTAAATGGGAATCTCCATGCATTTGCAGAGGAATTCAGTATTGTAACTCTAACTTAACAACCTTGTCTTCCATCCCTTTTTTTTTTTTTTAAAGATTTTATTTATTTGACAGAGAGAAATCACAAGTAGATGGAGAGGCAGGCAGAGAGAGAGAGAGAGAGGGAAGCAGGCTCCCTGCTGAGCAGAGAGCCCGATGCGGGACTCGATCCCAGGACCCTGAGATCATGACCTGAGCCGAAGGCAACGGCTTAACCCCCTGAGCCACCGAGGCGCCCTGCTCTTCCATCTCTTATCAGTTAGCCTACCTGCTTATCAGAGAAGGTCATGCTCAACAATAGATCTGCTGTTTGGGGGGGCCTCTGGGTGGCTCAGTGGGTTAAGCCTCTGCCTTCGGCTCAAGTCATGATCTCAGGGTCCTGGGATCAAACGCCACAAGAGAGTGGGGATCCCCCTCTCTCTCTGCCTACCTGTGATCCCTCTCTCTCTGTCAAATAAATAAATAAAATCTTAAATAGCAACAACAAACAAACAAACAAACTGCAGTTTGGGGAAATCTCAAGTTCTAGGCTGGGGGGGTGCTTTTTTTTTTTAAGATTTTAAAAATGTACTTCTTTGGCAGAGAACACAAACAGGGGGAGTGGCAGGCAGACAGAGAGGGGGAAAAGCAGACTCCCCACTGAACAGGGAGCCCAAGGCAGGCCTCGATCCCACAACTCCGGGATCATGACCTGAGCCAGAGGCATATGCTTAACCTACTGAGCCACCCAGGTCCTCCAACAATTTATAAGATTTAAATTAAACCAATCACTGTCCTTTTATATGATCAAGTTTGTGGTATGGTCAAAGGCTACATGAAGCCATCCCTAGGGACTTCCTTAAACCTTAAACCAGAACAAAATTCAAGCATACATTCAAAAGCCTACTAAATCTGTCTATGACTAATAAAACAGACTCCAAGTCATTTTTAAAAAATTCTGGACTTTCCATAGATGCTGAATCCACTCGGGTGGCTTTTATTTATTTTTTTAAAAGATTTATTTATTTATTATAGGAGGGGGAGAGAGAATGCCTACCCACATGCAAGAAGGAGGAGGGAGAGGGAGAGGGAGAGACAGAATCTTAAGCAGACATAGCTTGGAGCAGGAGCCTGACCTGGGGCTTGATCTCATGACCCTGAAATCATGACTTGAGCAGAATCCAAATTGGCTGCTTCACTGAGCCACCCGCCACTGAGGCCCCTGCCGCTCAGGCAGCTTATAATTCCATGTTCGAATGGCCTAAACAGAGACTTACCCCTGTTGGTCAAAAGAACCCATATAAAATGGGAGACAGTGTGCACCCCTGACTTTGTCAGTTTGGATAATCTGTTAGCCTGCACCATAGAAACATGACGCCAGAAAAAAGATAACTAAGATTTTGAATATTTACCTTTAACAGATGGAAACTCCAAATCCATCTTACTGGACTATATCATGATTGCAAAACTCCTGGCTATTAGAAATGGATTGCTAGGAATTGATGTAGGAGCTACACTATCAGTGCTCAACCGCCCTACAGGTAAAGAGTCTCTTCATCTGAGTAATACATATGTTCATCTAAGTAATACACAAGTAATACATATGTGGGGTGGGTGTGGGTCTTCAAAAAACCACAACATATGCCCATTTCTCAGCCCATATATTTTTGTCAGACCTTTGCAAGTGAGCTACTCATTTGTCCTCAATGATTTAGTTCCCATATATTTCTTAGAACAAAATTTCCTGGAGAAATCTAATGTTGCCATTTTTTCTGTCAAAAAAGGAAATGACCTTTTAAAAATTTTTTTTATTTTTTTATTTTTTAAATTTTTTTATTTTTATATATGTTTTAATTTTTATATATTTTTATATTTATTTTTAATTTTATTTTATTTTATTAACATATAATTTATTTAGTTCCCATATATTTCTTCAAATAAAATTTCCTGGAGAAATCTAATGTTGCCTTTTTTTTCGTCAAAAGGGAAATAACCCTTTTTAAAAAATATTATTTTATTTTATTAACATATAATATATTTGCCCCAGGGGTACAGGTCTGTGAATCATCAGGCTTATACATTTGACAGCACTCACCATAGCACATACCCTCCCCAATGTCCATAACCCAGCCACCCTATCCCTGCCCCCCCCACCTCCCAGCAACCCTCAGTTTATTTATAACCCTTTTTTTTTTTTAAAGAGGATTTTTAAATTTTATTTTGTTTATTTATTTGACAGCACAAATAGGGGGAGCAGTAGGCAGAGGGAAAGGGAGAAGCAGGCTCCCCACTGAGTGGGAAGCCCAAAGCAGGGCTTGATCCCAGGACCCTGGGATCATGACCTGAGCCAAAAGCAGATGCTTAACTGACTGAGCCTCCCAGGGGTCCCAAAAAGGGAACTAACCCTTGAGTTTGAATCCAACACTTAGGAAAATTCAATCCCCTTTGTCTTTACTTGTACTCTATAAACCAAGGATGTCTAAACTTTGGATTCATTTCCACTATTAAACCTAGTAACCTCAACTCCGGGCAAGATCCTCAACAGATGTAGACAGAATTCATAGTGGCCCTCCCATTAAGATCTAGACTGACCCCTCAAAAAACTCCCCCAAGGGGGAAAAAAAAAACAACAAAACAAAAAACAGCACCCTATAAATAAACGCTACAGGACATAAGACTTATAGAGGACTATAAGGCTCAAGGACTCATTATCTCTTGCACTAGTCCTTCTAATACCCTATTTTGTCCATAAAAAATCTAATGACTGAGAATAAATTTGTCTAAGATCTAGAGTAATAAATAACAACTTAATTTCTTGCTATTATCTAGTCATCCTTAATCCCCACATGCTATTGGTTTCTGTGCCAACTGAAAGCAATTATTTTACTCTGGCTGACTAATAGAGTGGATTTTCTTAATATCCTTTGTATCTTTTTGCCTTTACCTGGGAAGGACAATAATATACCCAAACAGTTGTACCTCAGGGCTTTACTGAGAGGCTTCTTACAAGTTTTAAAGGCTGACCTAAATGACATAAAATTGTCTGGAGGCTCTGTTACTGCAATATGTGGCTGATTTGCTTCTTTGCTTGCCCTTCCAAGGCTTCTCACAAAAAGAGTGTTTACCTGTTAAAATCTTAGCTGTTAAGGGGCATAGGGTCTCCAAAGAAAAACTGCTATTTATCCAAACCAAAGTTCAATATTTAGGACATGCATTCATTCATTCATTTATATTTTTTTATTTATTATAATTTTATTTATTTATTTGAGAGATAGCAAGAGAGAGCACAAGCAGGGAGTAGTAGTAGAGGGAGAGGCAGGCTTTCTGCGAGCAAGGATCCCAGTGCAGGGCCTGATCCCAGGACCCTGGGATCATGACCTGAGCCAAAGGCAGACACTTAATGACTGAGCCACCCAGGCGCCCCTATTTAGGACATTTACTCTCAGCACAGGGACTACACCTAGATCCTGATAAGCTTCAAGGCATTTTGAACTTTCCAAACCCTAAAACCAAATGTTACTTAATGGGTTTTTTTTGGGCTGGCTGGTTATTGTACTTGGATCCCAAATTTCTCTTTCATGGTTCAGCCCCTGTATTCCACATATAGCATGTTGTTTGGGATAACCAAGATGGTTTGGTCTTCAAGACCCTGCAGGAAAGCTTAATAAATCGATTCATCTGCCCCGGGACACCCAAATTATCAGCTACCCTTTTCCTCTTTGTAGGGAAAGGAAGGGAATATCCTCAGAGTACTTGCCCAAAAGCATGGGGGCTATCACTGACCTCTAAGTTACTACAACCAAAAATTAGATCTAGCAGCCTGAAGGTGCCACCCCCCGATCCCCATACCTTACAGCTATACCTTTTACTGCTGCTTCAGTAAGACTACAGAAGAGCTTGTTCTGGAATCCTCTTTGATCATCTTGTATCCATCCTGTCAGGGCACTCACATTCACAAGTACTTTAAAATAATATGATACTTAACACCTTTCAGCCGGCTATCTAACCTTCTGTGAAATTCTCATATGAACTGTCCCTTATACACTTTTTTTTTTTTTTTTTAAGATTTTATGTATTTATTTATTTATTTAACAGACAGAGATCTCAAGTAGGCAGAGAGGCCGGCAGAGAGAGAAAGGAGGAAGCAGGCTCCCCGCTGAGCAGAGAGCCCAACTCGGGGCTCGATCATGGGGACCATGACCTGAGCTGAAGGCAGAGGCTTTAACCCACTGAGCCACCCAGGTGCCCCAAACTCATATCACTCTTCTTCAAAAAGCAGAAAAGTTAAATTTTAATTAACTCACATTTTTCTTTTCTGGTATATGTTTTTTGTTTTTGTTTTTGTTTTTAAGTTTTTTATTTATTTCAGTATCTCTCCAGTCCCTTTGGGACTTGAACTCGTGACCCTGAGATCAAGAGTCACATGCTCTTCTGACTGAGCCAGCCAGGTGCCCCTGGTACATGCTTTTTGTATTCTAAGAAATCTTCATCTAACTTAGGAGTCCTTGGTTCCCTATTTTTTTTCCCAGGAATTTTGTAATTCTTTGTTCTCAGATTTAGGTCTATGGTCAATCTTGAGTGAATTTCTTTTCTGACTTCTCCTCTGTCTGGTATTAATAAGCTACTTCAGGTTTCCTTTTGTTAGTGTTTGCATTATATATACTTTTCTATCCATTTACTTTTAACCTACTTTATATTTAAAATAGATTTCTTTTATTAATTTTTCATTATTATTTTTTAGTTTAAATTCAGTTAATTAATATATATTATTGGTTTTGGAGGTAGAGATCGGTGATTCATCAGTCTTGTATACCACCCAGTGCTCATTACATCTTGTGCCCTCCTTAATGTCCATCACCCAGTAACTCTGTCTCCCCATTCCCCTCGCCTCCAGCAACCCTCAGTTTGTTTGCTATGCTTGAGAGTCTTTTATGGTTTGTCTCCCTCTCTGATTTAATTTTGTTTTATTTTGTTTTCCTCTCTTCCCCTGTGGTCCTCTGTTTTGTTTCTTAAATTCAACATATGAGTGAGATCATATGATAATTGAATTTCTCTGATCGATTTATTTCATTTAATGTAATACCCTCTAGTTCCATCCATGTCATTGCAAATGGCAAGATTTCATTTTTCTGATGGCGAAGTAGTATTCCATTGTGTGTGTGTCTGTAGTATGTACACCACATCTTCTTTATCCATTTATCTGTTGATGGATATCAGGGCTCTTTTCCATAGTTTTGCTAAAATAGGTTTCCTTTAGACACATACAATTGGGTCTTGCTTCTCCTCTGCCCTCTACAAACCTGAGAATCTCTGCCTTTCAATCGAGATGTTCAGATCATTTATATTTAATGTAATTATTGATATGGTTGGATTTAAATCTACCATCTTGCTAGTTGTTTATAGATTTTCTATTTTCTTCAGTTCTTTGGTTTTTTTTGTTTTTGTTGTTCCTTTTTTCTTCTCTCTTACCTTCTTTTGGATTGTTTTTATTATTACATTTTATTATTACATTTGGATGTTTTTATTATTACATTGTTATTATTATTACATGTTTTTATTATTACATTACATCTCTGCTATTGGTTTTTTAATTTTACCACTTTTGTCCTTTAGTTGTTGCTCTAGGGTTTACAGTATACTTCTTTAACTTGTGTAAAGTCTACCTTAAAATAATATGACACCTAATTATGTTGTAAGAGCCTTGCTGGATATGTTTCCATTTCTTTCTTCCCATCCTCCTACTAGTGCTGTCAAATATTTGACTTTTAATAGCACTCTAATATGTTGTTACTATTTTTTGCTTTAGAAAATCAACTGTTTTTAAAGAAAATTTTAAAAGATTATTTATTTATTTGAGAGAGAGAGAGTACACAAATGTGTGGATGAGTGAGGGGAGGGACAGAGGGAAAGGGAGGGAGAATCTCAGGGAGACTCTGCTCTGAACATAGAGCCCAACTCCGGGCTCAGTTTCACAACCCTGAGGTCATCACCTGAGTGGAAATCAAGAGTCAGATACTTAACCAACTGAGCCACCCAAGCACCTCAAAATTTTTAATCTTTAAAATTCTTAAATTTACCCTCATGTTTACCATTTTTAGTTCTCTTTATTTTTTCATGTCAGTGTAGATTTGCAGTTTTCGAAGAACACGTTTGCTTAATTTTTAAAAGCGTCTATTCAGAATTAGAAAAAGAAGTAGTAAACATAGAGTACCAGCTCAAAATTTTGGATTATTCCACGTTGTTACTAACTGTTCCAAATTAAGACATCTGGTGACTGGGGAAGTTTGGTTTCTCTCTGTATTTGGTTAACCAGCTGGTTGTTCTGGAAAGGCAAACACAGTTGATTGTTCTTGTTGAAAGAAGCAGGGCATTCATAGATTTAATTCAAAGGGTGACTTTTGGGTGGAAGATTTCCTTGAGAAATTTGACATCTCAGGATGTTATTGAGGAAAGTGTCTTTGTTTTTAAAAAGATACTGGAATGTTATATCTGGAACCTGATACTTGAATGTTGTATCTCATACTGCATGAGAAAGTGTGTGTTTCATTCCCTCTACCCCACCCCCCTTTCCTTGGTAACAGATTCCTGCACTTTAAAATTGTGCTTTCCTAAGATTTTCAGTGTATGAGATGCCATATGTTGCTGCAACCAGTATCTTGAACATTCATGTGAATAAGAATAGCATATTCAGACTCACTGAGCAGGATTAATCTACAAAGACATTAATCTCAGTCATTAATGAATATGATATTTAAAATGACATTGAAGTTGTAGCAGATGTCAGTTTAGCATACCTTCCACTAAATATTCAGCACTTCTTCCTAGTTTAAAACAAATGGCTCTTTGGCAAGTTGTTTCAAAGCCCATTTTGTGTTAAACTATACACACAAATTTCTCTGAATTTCTGATATAAACGTTTTCTGAGAGATGTTCTGCTGACGTTAAGCCAATGCATACTTTTTACCCCAAGGTGGTGTTTTTTCTGAGACGTACTGATAATGAAGAGGAGTGACTGTTACTATGTCACTCTTCCCAGGTTTTCAAATAAACATTACTTGCCAGATTCCTAAATTTTACTTAAGCAGTTTTGCTTCGGATACACTGACCTGAGAGATGCTTGATAAACAATAAGCCTCTTTAATATCCAGCATAGAGAGTTTGTGGCTACCATTTGACTCGTCATGTTTGCCACTAGCACGTGACATAAGCTACTCCTTCCAGGTGCTCTACTAATATAGCCCCCACCCCCTTTTTAAAAAATAAGTGTAATTATAGAGGGCACAGCTTGCATGGAGCACTGGGTGTGGTGAAAAAATAATGAATACTGTTTTTCTGAAAATAAATAAATTGGAAAAAAAAATAAGTGTAGTATATTTCTTTTTACAGGTAACATAGGCTGCCCGTATTTTTAAAAATATATATATATGTACTTGGGACACCTGGCTGGCTGGCTTGGTAGAGTATGCAACTCTTGATCTTGGAGTCATGAGTTCAAGCCCCATACTGGATGTAGAAATTGCTAAATTAATAAATAAATGTGACATATACTTACAGAGGCAGTGTAATGTAGGCATTGATACTACGGTCTCTGCAACAAGAATGCTTGAATTCAGAAACCGGTTTTACTGTATATTAACTGTGCTTTTCTCATTAGGGTAGTGAACATAATCGTACTTATGGAGTTATTATGAGGTTATATCATCATTGTTAAAAATTTTAGCAGTGTAGAAAAGTACTGGGAAGGCAACACATCCCCTGTGTACGTGTGTGTGCATACAGACACTCCAGATATTTGGAATACATTTTATGAACATTATTCTAGAGACCTTTCTGTGCATATATACAGATAGAGTGAGCAGAAACTTGCACAGGAATAATTTTATCAAAGTGGGATGGTATAGTATACATTCTCTAAATAGTATTATATTTAGTTTAACTTGGATTTAATAAATAAATAGGTAATTGCTGAAATTCTGGTGTTTCTTTAGTATAAGGTATTAATTCCCTTTGAATTTAACCTGACTAAGACGTTGGGGTTTTATTTTGCAGTTTTTTAAACTACATCTTTCAGATGTCTTCACAACTGCTTGATACAGGCAGATGTAGGTTTTTCTGGTGAGCAGGTAGCCTTTCATGTGGTGGCTGGGGGACTCAGACTCCTTTCATTTTTTGGCTCAGCCATCCTGTAGGGCTTCGAAGTCCTCTGCATCCAGCCAGCAGTTGAGTGAAGAGAAGGTAAAAACATACCCACCACCTCTTGATCACCTGACCCATACATGACATGATTCACTTCTACTTGCAAAAACTACTTACTGAGACTGAGGCATCAGTCTTGATAGGGGAACCTGGTCTCTGTTTTTTTCTTCTGAGATCCCATGATATTTTCTGTCCCAAATCCCAATTTTATCTCACTCCTATGGGCTGCTTCTCATTTCCCAAATTAGCATGGAGACCTTAGAAATATAGTAAGCCCTAGCAGCCCTCTTTGCTGAGCTCCTGCATTAGTAAGTAAGGGTGTTTACTTCTGAGTTTTTCTGAGGTCACCCACCTTCCTCCTCAGTTGGCTTCTTTCCCAATTTGGGAGCATTAGTAGATTTTATTTTTTTATATTTTCATCATGAAAATAGAGAGGTGATGGGGCAGAGCTTGGTGGTAGCATTCATGATTAGCCTGTGGGAGTCATCTCAGGTCTAGAGTTGAGATGACATAAGAGCATTTCCACATAGGAACATTCCTAGTATGTATGTACCTGAAATCCTTTCCTACCTAGAACCTCTAAATATCCAAGATATGTATTGAGGGCATTTTTTTAAAATGCTTTTTTGAGTAATATTAGGTTTGTAGAAAAGTTGCAAAGATACTACAGTTTCTGTATACCCTTCATCCAACTTCCCTAATGTTAATGTAACAGTGATACATTTACCAAGACTAAGAAATTAACCCTGGTATAATACTGTTAACTGAACTATAAAGTTTATTTGGATTTCACCAGCTTTTCCACTAACATCCTTTCTCTGGTCAGTCCAGTCACGGATACCACATTGCATTCAGTCATCAAACCTCCTTCCTTCCTCCAACTTGTGATAATCTCTCAGACTTTGCTTATTTTTCATGACCTTAGAACTTCTGACAAGTATTAACCAGGTATTTGTAGGATGTTCCTGAATGGGTTTGTCTGGTATTTTCTCTTGATTACACTGGGGTGATAGACTTGGGGAGAAGAATACCACAGAAGTGAAGTGTTCTTCCCGTGTCACACCAGGGGGCAGGTGACATCAACACGACTTACTGACTTATTGTTGATGATGTTAAACTCCACCAGTTGGTTAAGGCAACGTCTTCCAGGTTCCTCTACTTGAAATTATTATCTTTTACTCTTTCCATATTCTGCTCTTTGAAGCAGGTTAATTAAGTCCAGTCTGTACTGGAGGGGAGAAGAATTAAGCTCTACCTGCTAGGAAGTATAGCTACTTAAATTACTTGAAATTCTTCCCTCATTTATTTAATTATATAGTCATTTATTTTTATCAGTATGGATTCGTGGGTATTTATTTTATTCTTTGGCTCTTGTATCTTATTATTATTTTTTTTAAACATTACTTTACTTTCTGGCACTATCTGGTGCTCTTGGCTTATCTGTATTTTCCCTGCCCCAGACCTAGAATCAGCCATTTGTTCAAAGAGCTCCAAGGGTATTTTATTTTATTTTTAAGATTTTTAAATTTATTTATTTGACAGAGAGAGATCACAAGTAGACGGATAGGCAGGCAGAGAGAGAGAGGGAAGCAAGCTCCCCGCTGAGCAGAGAGCCCAGTGTGGGACTCGATCCCAGGACCCTGAGATCATGACCTGAGCCGAAGGCAGCGGCTTGACCCACTGAGCCATCCAGGCGCCCTCCAAGGTTATTTTAAATAGGTTAGAGCTCAAGTTTTTCTAATTAGTACCTAACTAAAAGATAAGAATCTTGGAGAAGTTCACTGAAGTTTATACAGTAGTGAAGCTCTGTTGTCTTTTAAAACATGTGGAAGTTTATTTGCTCTTTAGAAATGTATTTTTCATTATAAAATGAAAAAATCTTAAAAAGCAATTTGATGTAAAGTTTATTCAGAATTGAGAATTATGTTTGATACTTGTGTTCATGAAATTTTATGTATTGATTCTTTTTTTAAAAAGTTTTAATACAAGAGTAATTGAGACTGCTTATACCTGTTTTAAGAGCTATAAGAATTGTAAATTTTTAAATGTGAATGTAAAATGAAATTAAATGAATGTAAATCACATGAAAATTAATTAGAAGAAAGGAAATACCATTTGTTGCTTATTTTCTTACTGTCAAATTGTGCCCTCTGCATACTTCTCCTCTGTGTTCCTGGATCTTATGATTACCCCTGTCCTTGTGCTTATCACCCTATATTATAATTCTTTACTGTTCTGTCTCCTAACTTCTTGAAGACAGCAAATTTGTTTTCATCTGAATCTCTAGCATTTACCATCATACTTGGCCATAATAGGCACTGAATATTGAATATCCATTTTTTTTACAGATTTTATTTATTTATTTGACAGAGAGAGAGATCACAAGTAGGCAGAGAGGCAGGCAGAGAGAGAGGGGTAGCAGGCTCCCTGCTGAGCAGAGAGCCCGATGCGGGGCTTGATCCCAGGACCCTGAGATCATGTCCCGAGCCGAAGGCAGAGGCTTAACCCATTGAGCCACCCAGGCACCCCTGATTATCCATTTTTATCTCTAATTTATTTATTTTCCTTTCTTTAAAGATTTTATTTTATTTATTTGACAGACAGAGATCACAAGCAGGCAGAGAGGCAGGCAGAGGGAGAGGGGGAAGCAGGTTCCCCGCTGAGCAGAGAGCCTGATATGGGGCTCTATCCCAGGACCCTGAGATCATGACCCAAGCTGAAGGCAAAGGCTTAACCCGCTGAGCCACCCAAGCGCCCCACTACTTTATTTTTTTAATAATTAATTTATTTTTCTCTACACCGAGTGTGGGGCTTGAATCCATGACCCTGAGATCAAGAGCCTCATGCTCTTCAGTGGAGCCAGCCAGGCTCCCCTTTATCCCTGCTTTATAGATGGGGAAACAGACTTAGAGAGTTTAGGTAATTCGTACAGTGATGACTTTGCTAGTTTGTGGTAGAATAACAACTTGAAATTAGGACGTTTGATTCTTAAACCTATTGTTTTTTCTATTGTACCACACTGACAATTTTTTGATAAGCTGAAATACTTCACTGCATTCTTTTCTTTTTTAACAATTTATTTACTTATTTGAAAGAAAGAGAGAATGGGAAGAGGGGCAGAGGGAGAGGGAAAGAATCTTAAGCAGACTCCTGGATGAGCATAGAGCATGATGCAGGGCTTGTTCTCATGCCTGAGCCAAAGTCAAGAGTCAGACACTTAACTGACTATACCCAGGTGTCCCAATGCATTATTTTCAAATTGACAATCTCTGAAAGTATTCAGAAGAAACTGGTAACATTTGTTGCTTCCTGGGAGAAGAAAGGGGCTTGAGGACCCTTTTGGAACCTTTTGAATTTTGAACTGTACGACTATTTAGGATATTTAAAAATGCATTTTTTTCTAAAGGTTTTATTTATTTATTCGACAGAAATCACAAGTAGGCAGAGAAGCAGGCAGAGAGAGAGGAAGGGAAGCAGGCTCCCTGCTGAGCAGAGAACCTGATGCGGGGCTCGATCCCAGGACCCTAGGATCGTGACCTGAGCTGAAGGCAGAGGTTTTAACCCACTGAGCCACCCAGGCACCCCTAAAAAATGCATTTTTAAAAATACACAGGAGCACGTGGGTGGCTCAGTCAGTTAAGCGTCTGACTCTTGATTTCAGATCAGGTCTTGATCAGGGTTGTGAGTTCAAGCCCCACATTGGACTCCTCGCTGGGCGTGTAGCCCACTTTAAGAAGGAAAGGAAGGGAAAGGAGAGGAAGGGAAGGAAAAGGGAAGGAAGGGGGGCAGGAGGAAGGGAGGAAAAGGAAAAAGGAAAGGAAGAAAGAAAGAAAGAAACAAACAAACCCAGAAACTCACCAGATAGAGTTTAAGTTGTTTTGTTGGTTTTTTGTTTTTTTTTAAGATTTTATTTATTTATTTCACAGACAGAGATCACAAGTAGGCAGAGAGAGAGGAAGAGAAGCGGGCTCCCCACTGAGCAGAGAGCCCGATGGAGGGCTCAATCCCAGGACGGTGGGATCATGACTTGAGCCAAAGGCAGAGGCTTTAACCCACTGAGCCACCTAATCGCCCCTAACTTAAAGTTTTAAAACATTGTATCGTTTCAGTGGTTTGTGTTTTTATCTTGTTGATTTCCTTTGTGTTTCTTATTTTTTCCCCTTTTATTTTTGAACAAAAAATATAGAGGGTGGCGGGGGAGAGGATAGATAGATGTTCTAAAGGGAATGAAAGACCAAATCCCTCATTTCAGTATGAATAAAGTTTGACTTTTTAAAGTATGTTACCTAAATCTTTGCTTGTAGGAGACTCTTACATAAAGTGAATATTTGGTGAAAATCACAAAACTTTATTTGATTATCTTCAATTAGTTAGAGAGGCTCTGGCTGTATTAACAAAAACTCTGCTGCAAACTGACATAAATAGAAAATGTGGAATCTCATTAACATGGAATAAAAGTTCTTTCCATCAGTTGGATTGGGTCCACTTTAGAATTAGTGTTCTATATCTGAACGAATTGTAGTTAGGAGAATACATGCATGGGTTGGCAGGAATATAAGGTTTCTGGACCAGTTACTGGTTTAAAAGAATAGAATTACTGTGATTGGTTTAGGCTAATCAGGATCTGCTCCTGGAGCTAGGGTCAAGTCTTGAAACCATGCTGATGCCACATGGAGGAGGGGGATGAGTTGGAGGGGTTCCATCAAACTGTCCATGAGAGCTCCTTAACTGCTCTTCAAATAATATATATGATACATAACTGATTCCCCTCACCCTAATAATAACTTTTGAGCAGTGTAATTGTTTATGCTGGCCAATGCATGCATGGTGGTTTCTTTTACTATTCTCTACTCCATATAAATTCCATAATTAAAAAGTTTGAAAAGAGAGACAGAAAAAAATAAAGAATAAGTGATGTTTGCTTACAGTAACCTTTTTCTAGGCCAGTGGGTTTTTTTTCCCCCCCAGTCATCCTGCACTCTTTCTTTCTCCTCTGCTTATCTGTAGGGTTAACATGTAATTCACCCTCTCAAAGGCTAATAGGCATATTCCTTAATTATAGTTGACATTAATGCTTCAGGACTTACATAAAAGAGCAGAAGCGTAGTATTAGCGTGAACGCAGGTTCACACGTTTTGAAGAGACAACTTGGTTTTCAAACCACAGTACCCCCTTTTTCTCCCCTTAGTAACTGTGAGCTGTGAGAACATTGACCAGTTACTTAGTCCCTCTGAGCTTCAATTTCCGCCATAAAATGGGGATAATCCTATCTTATAGGGTTAAATGATTATGATAAAAAAGTGACTAGATATAAGTTGGTAGCCCATAGGCTAGCCTCTGTTGAACTCCAATTATGATTATTTTCTTCTCTGTGAGGCTCAGGTATCCTAGCCCAATTTGATAAATGTGGGTATAGCATTGTCGTCAATTATAGGTGTGGATTGTAAAGTCATTAACGTCCATTCCTGAATGCCTTTTCCCATGAAACCTTTTCCCACATTTGGGACATTTGCTGGACGTCTGCATTCCACAGTCATTATAGCTAATTACTTATAAGTGAGCAACATTAAGTTTCAGCTGTGGAGAATTAGGTTTTTCTGACTCAAGTCTGATAACTTTTGTCAAGAAAACTAGTCCTATACTCAACATATACTTCACATACAATTGTTACTTTTCAGTAGTAAAAATGTAGTGTATGATGCTGATGATGCTGGCTGGTCTTTCAGGCATATGAACATTCATAGCTGAAAGAAATACTTCTTTTTCTAAGGATACTGCCATTTCTGATTTCATGCAAAATAATATGCAGAAGATGTTTAGTATAGTGCCTTTTGTAATCAGTATTTTCTAAATGGGTATAAAATGTATGTTATTTCCCTTTTTGTTTCTTGTTCAGATGGGGGAAAAAAGCTATTTCTTCTGTTATGGAGATATTTAAGCTAGTCTGTCCTTCAGATTTCATATTTAAACTTAACCATCTCAGAAGCAGAGCAGTACCTAGTTGCACTAGGTATGTCTGGGATGTACTTTATTTACAGAAAGAACATTTTGCTGGGTATATTTTAATAGGAAATAAAATGAAATAGCATTTCAACTGATAAAAGAACTTAAATCTTACAAAAGCAAAAGCGACAAGGAATTCATACTTATGTTTAGGGATTTTGTTATTAAGTAAACAATTCCTTTTTTTTTTTTTTTTTAAAGATTTTATTTTATTTATTTGTCATAGAGAGAGAAGCGAGAGCAAGCATAGGCAGACAGAGTGGCAGGCAGAGGCAGAGGGAGAAGCAGGCTCCCCGCCAAGCAAGGAGCCCGATGTGGGACTCTATCCCAGGACTCTGGGATCATGACCTGAGCTGAAGGCAGCCGCTTAACCAACTGAGCCACCCAGGCGTCCCAAGTAAACAATTCCTAATTATGTAAGGACAGTTATTCAGGTAAGAGATTAGTCAGCACTTCCCACCTACTATATTCCAAGATGGCAGTTCATCAGGAATTGATATTCTCACCACATTAAACTTAATCCAAAATGTTTGTTTTGGGTTGCTTTTCTAAATATCTTCCACCCTCCGCATTATAGTCGGATGGGAGAATCCTGTATTCCAGTAAGAACCACAATAGCAACTCTGGGGTCCTGCTGTTGTCTGATCTATACTAAGTGGCTCAAGATGAGATATTAGTAATTCTTCTACCACTGTTCTCAGAACACCTAGGCCCATATTGAAGTTGGTTATAAAGGCTAATTATAATTATAATTATTGAATTATAACAAGCAGTCTTTTTTTTTTTCTTAAAGATTTTTTCATCCATTTGACAGAGAACACAAGTAGCAGAGAGGCAGGCAGAGAGAGGAAGGGAAGCAGGCTCTGCACTGAGCAGAGAGCCCGATGTGGGGCTCGATCCCAGGGTCCTGGGATCACGACCTGGGCCGAAGGCAGAGGCTTTAACCCGCTGAGCCACCCAGGCGCCCAACAAGCAGTCTTTTTTAAATGAAGAAAAATTCTTGGGGCCCCTGGGTGACTCAGTCGCTGGGCAGATGCCTTCGGCTCCTGTCGTGAACCTGGGTTCTTGGGATCAAGCCTCTGCTTGTGATCCCTCTCTTGTTGTGTCTCTGTCAAATAAATAAATAAAATCTTTAAAAAAAAAAAATTCTTTTTAGCCACACAAATTACCATAGCTTTAGACTTTCCTAAACTTCCATTATCTGAATTTCTCATCTCATCTCTGTGTCGGCAGAGTACAAACTGCAGTATCTCCCTCGTGTAGGACTCCAGAGACAGTGGTAGTAACTTCCCCCACTTTTGTACATTCCCTTCTCTTTGCTCTGCTCTTCCCTGTTGGCTTATTTTCATTTCTCTTCTCTTTTATATTCTTTAGTACTCTTTTGTGTCCCCCTCTTTTTGCACTCTCTTTCTTTGTGTATCTGTATGTTTGTATGCTGACATAAGAAGGGCTCAGTCCACAATCCTCAACTCTCTCTAGCCCGTTAAGATCTAGAATGCTAACTAAGCTTCCTTTTATGCATCTAACAGGAACAAATAGAGAAAAGATAGAAATTATGGTTAATCTTACTTGTTCTCATCATATGTTTTTGTTGGGTTGAATCATACGAAATTGTCAATATTGTTCTGATCAACAGAAATAGATTTAACTTAATACTTCCCCTAAGCATTCCCACAGCCCAAAGCCAGAAGTAGGATTTGGAAACTGATTGGTTGAGGGAGAATTAGATATCCCAGAGGTTCTAGCTTAGCCAGGCAGATCAGAGGGCTGTCATGGTGCTAATACCATTAATCAAAATGGAGAAAATTGTGAAATATATCTTGTTTTTGTTTTTAAAGGGAAGATTTGGTGGGGGAGGAGAGAAACATAAATGATCACTTTTATTTTGGGGTGTAGTGGGACACATCCAAAAAGAAATGGCCAGTAGATGGTTGGAAATACAGATCTGTAAATGGATGAGATCATTGGGATATAGACGGCATGTGAACGTGAATGAAGTCACCCTGTGAGAGTGTGCTGTGGGATGAAAAGAGCCTATGGCTTCTCTTCAGGACTGGAGGTGGATCACGCAAAGAAAACGCAGATAAAAGCTGTGCATAGAAGAAAAAATATTTATCATCTTGGAATGATTCATTAGCATGTAAAATTAAGAATTAGCTACATAGCCTAGGAAGGCTATATTTCAAGTATGACTCACTTGCATATTAATGTGTTAAAACATAAGCTAGAGATTTTCATGTTTCTCTGTAAGAGATCAAATTATTTCACTGTATCTGTGTACTCTCTAAGCTCTATAGCTTGAGAGCTTTGTGAGATGTACCTACCTTACCTCTAATACCCTTCTTCCTTTCTGTTTTTTCTGTCTCTCTCCCTTTCCTTCCTTCCATCCATCCATCCATCCATCCACCCACCCATCCATCCTTTAGTTCTTCTTTCTTGAGAAGCTCTATTGCATTTGAATAGTGTGTCAAGTGGACAACCACTGTGATTGTTACCATTCTCTACAATCTTTTTTTTTTTTAAAGATAGATTTATTTATTTACTTACTTATTTGACAGAGAGAGAGAGAGAGACAGCAAGAGAGGGAACACAAGTACGGGGAGTAGAAGAGGGAGAAGCAGACTCCCTGCTGAGCAAGGAGCTTGATCCCAGGACCCTGGGACAATGACAGCTGAAGGTAGACACTTAGCGACTGAGCCACCCCGGTGCCCCCATCTCCACAGTCTTGAAGTGTTAAGTTTGCTGTAGCATTCAATCTGGGGCCATCACCCCTAGAATCCTTTGAATTGAAGCCATTTAGGGTACTGTTCCAATATGAAATAGACTCTCCAGGCAATGTAGGGGAGGGAGGGAGTGCTGTACTACTATCCTGCTTGAGTGCATGGTCATAGTCCTACAAATTACTATTAGCTTAAAAGCTAATTTGTTTGATTGTTTAAAATTTCCATCAACCTGACCTTTCATATGCAAAAATCAAAATGAAGCAGTAGGAAAAATTATTTATTTTATAACCTCATATTAACTCTTGGAACATTTCAAGAATGGATAGTTTTTATCTGGAATTTTAAAAGGGTTTGTTTCTCCTTGGAGGGTATAGGAAATACACTCTTTTTTTTTTTTTTTTAAATAATATTTTTCTTTACAATATAAAATCTTTCTCTGTAGTTCCTTTTCATGCCCTAAAGTACTGTTCAAGAATCCCATTATTTTACTAATTTCCATGAGCAGAGCTCCCCCTGAAAACACATAACACATGCAATATCCTTTTAGGTTTATTCTGTTTCTCCTAGAACAAGAGCAAGAAAGTTGAATCAGGGCACCTGGGTGGCTCAGTGGGTTAAGCCGCTGCCTTAGGCTCAGGTCATGATCTCAGGGTCCTGGGATCGAGTCCCACGTCGGGCTCTCTGCTCAGCGGGGAGCCTGCTTCCCCCTCTCTCTCTGCCTGCCTCTCCTACTACTTGTGATTTCTCTCTGTCAAATAAATAAATAAAATCTTAAAAAAAAATAAAATAAAGTAAAATAAAAGAAAGTTGAATCAATTATTCATTTATTCAACAATTATTTATTGATACTAGATAAGTAAGAAAGAATAAGAACTTCAACAGCAAAATAGGGTTTTTCAAAAATACTGAGTGAAAAGAGCAAATGCAAAGAAGACATAAATGCAATGCCATGTTATAAATGCAGAGCAGTTGTGTCTGTAATGTTTCTTTAAATAAAAAACAAACAAGTATGGTAAAATGTTAACATCTGTTAAATCTGAGTATCTGACTGTCTATATTTGGGTGTCACACTTTTTTCTAAGCCTTGTATATTTGAAATATTTTATAATTAGGCATTTTTAATTTTTAAATTGATAAAACAAGCAATATGATAGGAAGTGACAGGGACTATTTTAGATCGGTTCACTAGGGAGGATCTTTCTAGGCAGGTGACACTGAGGTCTGAGTAACAATACCTAGATCCAAACTCACCCTGTCTCCAATATAGTGTTAGTGGTATTGGTAGTGGTAATACTGATAATTTTTTTAAAAGATTTTATTTATTTATTTGACAGATCACAAGTAGGCAGAGAGGCAGGCAGAGAGAGAGGAGGAAGCAGGCTCCCCCCTGAGCAGAAATCCCAGGACCCTGGGATCATGACTTGAGCTGAAGGCAGAGGCTTTAACCCACTGAGCCACCCAGGTGCCCCATACTGATAATTTTTATATAACATCTGTTGAATATGTATTTTATTTTCCAGGTGTTGTGCTGAACACATTATTTTAGTTGATTCTTCTAACAACTCTTGAATTGGTACTCATTTCTTCTTTTAAAGATGAAAAGACAGATATCATTAAAGCAACAACAAAAAAATCATTTCATCATAAGAATGAAAGAGTTAATTTGTGAGGTAGACTATTTATTTGGTAAAAGCAAAATAGGAAATTTGTGATAAAGTCACTAGGCATGCAAGTTTTTCTGGCCTTGAACTTGTTCTACCATTAAGGAACTTCTAAGTTCAAGCCCCACATAGGGTGTAGAGATTCCTTAAAAATTAAAAAAAAAAAAAATTTTTTTTTTAAGATTTTATTTACCCATCTAACAGACAGAGATCCCAGGTAGGCAGAGAGGCAGGCAGAGAGAGAGAGAGAGAAGAGGAAGCAGGCTCCCTGGCTGAACAGAGAGCCCGATGCGGGGCTCGATCCCAGGACCCCGAGATCATGACCTGAGCCGAAGGCAGGGGCTTTAACCCACTGAGCCACCCAGGTTCCCCTAAAAAAAAAAAATTTTTTTTTCTTTAAGATTTTATTTATTTGACAGAGAGGGAGAAAGCACAAGCAGGGGGAGCGGCGGGCAGAGGGAGAGGGAGAAGCAGGCTGCTGCTGAGCTGAGAGCCTAATGTGGGACTTGATCCCAGACCCTGGGATCATGACCTGAGTTGAAGGCAGATGCTTAATCCACTGAGCCACCCAGGAGCCCCCAAAATGAAATATTTTAAGAGAAAAAAAAGTGGAGGGCAAAATGGTGTGGTGGTGAAGAGTACAGTCCTTGAAGCCAGAATGCATAGGGTCACATTCCAGCTCCATCATTTATAAGTTACTACTGCCTGAAAATTACTTCTCCAGAATTTCATATTGGGAACCCCTATGTATTAGTTTCCTATTGTTGCTGTAACAGATTACTACAAACTTAGTGTCTTGAAAAAATACAAATTTATTATAATTCTGAGGGGTCAAAAGTCCAAAATAGGTCTCACTGGGTGAAAATCAAGGTGTTGGCAGGGCTGCATTTCCATCTAGAGAATCTAAATGGGGACGATTCTTTGCATTTTCCAGTTTCTACAGGCCACCCACTTAAAGACCTTCTTCCCCCAAACCAACAATATATTTTTCTGTGCCCTTCTTCCATAGTAACATCTCTCTCTGACTCGCATCATGTTCTGCCTCCTCATACTTTTAAGAACAATGGTTATTACACTGGACCCAGCCAGATAATCCGAATAATCTCCCTATTTTAAGATCAACTGAGAAGCACAACTCGACAAAAAACCCCAATAATCCAATTAAGGTGGGCAGAGGATCTGAGTAGGCATTTTTACGAAGACATACAGATGGCAAACAGATACAGGAAAAGGTATTCAGTATCACTCATCATCAGGGATGATCAAAACCACAATGAGTTATTACCTTAAATCTGCTAGAATGGCCAGAGTCAAAAAGACAAGGAATAACAAGTGTTGGTGAGGATATGGAGAAAAAGGAACCCTCATGCACAGCTTGTGAGAATGTAAATTGGTACAGCCACTGTAGGAAATGGTATGGAAGTTCCTTAAAAAATTAAAAATAGAAGTACAGTATGACCCAGTAATTCTATTACTGGGTATTTATTCAAAGAAAATATAAATACGTCATTCAAAAAGATACATGCACCCCTATGTTTGTTACGGCATTATTTACAATAGCCAAGATACAGAAGCAATTAAGTGTTCATGGATAAATAAATGGATAAAGAGGTCATGTACACACACACACACACACACACACACATACACACACACGAATATTACTCAGCCACAAAAAAAGAAAAATGAGATCTTGTCATTCATGACAATATGGATGGACCTAGAGGATATTATGCTAAGTGAAATAGGTCACACAAATACCATTTTATTTCCCTTAGATGTGGCACTTAAAAAATAAAAAGCTGATACAGACACATAAATATATACAGAACAAACTGATGGCTGCCAGAGGGGAGGGATGGGGGGGGACAAAATGGATGGAGGGGAGTGGGAAATACAGGCTTCCAGTTATGGAATGAATAAATGATAGAGGTAAAAAGTACAGCATAGTCAGTGATATTCTAATAGTATTGTATGGTGACAGATGGTAGCTACACTTGTGAAGAGAATAATATAACACAGACTTGTGGAATCACTGTGTTGTACACTGAAATTAATGTAACATGTATCGACTATACATCAATAATAAAAAATTTTTTTTAAAGATTTTATTTATTTATTTGACAGAGAGAAATCACAAGTAGATGGAGATGCAGGCAGAGAGAGAGAGAGGGAACAGGCTCCCTGCTGAGCAGAGAGCCCGATGCGGGACTCGATCCCAGGACCCCGAGATCATGACCCGAGCCGAAGGCAGCGGCCCAACCCACTGAGCCACCTTTTTTTTAAAGATTTTATTTATTTATTTGACAGACAGAGATCACAAATAGGCAGAGACACAGGCAGAGAGGAGGAAGCAGGCCCCCTGCCGAGCAGAGACCTCGATGTGGGGCTTGATCCCAGGACCCTGAGATGATGACCCGAGCCAAAGGCAGAGGATCAACCCACTGAGCCACCCAGGTGCCCCTAAAAAAAATTTTTTTTTTTTTAAAGATTTTTTATTTATTTATTTGTCAGAGACAGAGGGAGAGAGAGCGAGTGAGCACAGGCAGACAGAGAGGCAGGCAGAGTCAGAGGTAGAAGCAGGCTCCCTGCCGAGCAAGGACTCGATGTGGGACTCGATCCCAGGACCCTGGGATCATGACCTGAGCCGAAGGCAGCTGCTTAACCAACTGAGCCACCCAGGTGTCCCTAAAAAAATTTTTTTTTAAAGATCAAATGATAAGCTACCTCAATTCTTCTTTGCCATGTAACCTAACATTCGCAGGTTCCAAGGATTAAGGCATCCATATCTTGGGGGACCATTTCTCTGCACATCTGCACATTAAATTCTTTTGTTTTTTAATGTTAGGTTAGTCACCAGCATTAATTTTTGATGTAGTTTTCCAAGATTCATTGTTTACATATAACACCCAGTGCCCCATGCAGTACGTGCCCTAATACCTACCACTCGGCTCACCCTCCCGCCTATGTTTAAATTCTAAAAGTTGCCTCAGGCAGCTGGGGCCAGGAGAAGCCAGCATTCTGGCTAATGCTGAGAATTATGAGTTGGACCAAAAGTTGGGTGTAAGCTAAAAGGAACTACTGAGCAGTATATGTACATGTTTTAAAATTCTCTTACTGACATAAGGTATATGTGGTCGATTCAGTATTCCAGAGTGATTGAATTAGAGGGAAACAACTGAGTTCTAGTTATATCATGGCAGGGAAAGGTTAAAATATTAGAATAGACTTTATTTCTGTTCTTTTGTGCCAGTCCTCAGAGGAAAGTGTTCTTGACTCGATTATAATTTTGGAGAAGCTTTGCGTTTAATTTTAATTTTTGTATTTCTATTACAGATCTTTACTACATTTGGATGCTACTCCTGACATGGAGAAGATTGAGAAACAATTTGCTAATCTGAGCATTGTTAAACGTTCCTCGGAAACTAAAGAGCCTACTTATTTGCTTGGTATAGACACATCAAAAGCTGTACAAGCAGAAAAAGAAAACTTGGTTGCTGTTTTATGTTCTAATGGATCAATCAGAATATATGATAAAGAAAGGTTATATGTACTACGAGAATTTAGTGGATATCCTGGACTTCTGAATGGAGTCCGATTTGCAAGTTCTAGTGACAGTGTATATTCATCATGTAGCGATGGCACCGTTAAGTGTTGGGATGCTCGATTAGCCAGTGCACAACCTGTCCAGCTATTCAAGGGTTACCCTTCCAATATTTTTATTAGTTTTGATATCAACTGCAATGATCATGTCATTTGTGCTGGTACAGAAAAAGTTGACGATGATGCCTTGTTGGTATTTTGGGACGCAAGAATTAGTTCTCAGGATTTGTCTACTACTAAAGACCCACTTGGAGCATATTCAGAGACTCATAGTGATGATGTCACTCAAGTGTGCTTCCATCCCAACAATCCCAACATGTTAGTCTCCGGTTCAACTGATGGCCTGGTAAATGTATTCGATATTAGTGTGGATAATGAAGAAGATGCACTGATTACAACCTGCAACTCCATTTCATCAGTAAGCTGTATTGGTTGGTCTGGAAAGGATTATAAACAGATTTACTGCATGACACACGATGAAGGGTTTTCTTGGTGGGATCTTAATCATCTGAATACTGATGAACCAATTACATGTTTGAACATCCAAGATGTCAGAGAAGTGGTTAATCTGAAAGAAGGTATTTTGGACTATTTAATTGGTGGCCTATATCATGAAAAAATGGACAAATTGTTTGTTGTTGGAGGAACAAACACAGGAATTATTCACTTAATGAGCTGCACTACATCAGGATTGAGCCATGTGACCAGCCTTCACGGAGGGCATGCTGCTACAGTCCGTTCTTTCTCTTGGAATATGCAGGATGATTCTTTGCTAACCGGAGGAGAAGACGCACAGTTGTTACTTTGGAAACCCGGACCAATAGAGAAGACATTTACAAAGAAAGACAGCATGAAAATAGCATCCTCTGTGTCCCAGCGAGTACGAGTTCACAGTAATGATTCTTACAAGAGAAGGAAGAAGCAGTGATGTTCTGTTGGGAGTTTACTTGAGAGGTTTTATAGTTTCAAGTAGTTATTTTTGGGTACTACCTGTGATAGCTATGTTTAAAGCTCCTGTGTAAAAACAAGCCAGTTAGCAAACAGTCCTGGAGAAATGTTGAAAATGGTTTAATTCAGGTCTTCATGTATTCTAAAATTATTTTTTTTAAAGCTGCCAGTTGAGTATATAATCAGTGAGTTGAAAGTAAAATTACATTCCTCATTTTTAAAACCCATCTGTTGAGTTAGTAAATGTTGGGTTTAAAGAAATAGCTTTGATAAGGACTTTTTAGAAGTGGATGGCTGGTGTGACTTTAAAAAATCAAGTGGTTTGAGTTTTTTAAGTTTAGGGTTTTTTTTTACATTTTAAATCATCTTCATTATTTATAAAACCAAATCAGACTTTTCTGTAGGAACTCCCACTTGCTTAATACACATAAATTAAGTTGGAGTATTTAAATATAAATATTCCAATGATTCTAAGTAGAACTAAGGGTTTTTTTTTTTTAAATAAAATGATTTGCATCTATTTTAAAAAAAGATATTTAGTATATATTTGCATCTATCTGGATAGATATGGATAGATAGTTTTTTGTTTTGTTTTGTTTTGTTTTGTTTTTAGTAGGCTCCACTCTGAGTATGGAGCCCAGCGTAAGGCTTGAACTCACGACCCTGAGATCGTGTCCTGAGCTGAGATCAAGAGTCAGATGCTTAACTGACTGAGTCACCCTGGCACCCCTATTTGCATCTATATCTTTAAATAGTTAGATGGTAAACAGATATTTCACTGATGAAAAGGAAATTATCTTGCAGAACTCATTTTTGAGACTCAAAGGGAATATACAAAAAATGAAAGTATTTATATAGCAGAATGACTTTTTATTTCAAAATATTCTACTATCTTGTGATAAAATTTTCTTTCATAGTGTTTCATCCATAATTTTAAACTTAAGTGCCCATGGGGAGTGGGGGCCATGTAGGAGGTGCTGCTGGGAAAGGACGATGCCATAATTTTGAACTTGAATTTTTGTTTGCTGCCAGTTTTTTCATCCTTACTGTTAAATATTTTTCCAAAGAATCTTAATTAAAAAGTTGGTCACTTCGGGTGCCTGGTGGCTCAGTTGACTAAGCATCTCACTCTCGATTTTGTCTCATGCTATGATCTCAGGGTTATGAGATTGAGCTCCACAATGCTCTGTGCTCAGAGGAGTATCTGCTTATCCCGCTCCTTCTGCTTCTACCTAACTCACGCGTGTGCTCTCTCTCTCTCAAATAAACAAATAAACTATTTTTTAAAAATTTGGTCGCTCTAAAGGTTTGGTATGTTTTCTTATGTTTAATTACAAATAAAAATATCTTTGTAGATAAGAATATTTATAAAGATGTTTTAAAATGTTTTTATCTTTTGAGCTAAAACTCTTCTCATGAAAAATACAAACATTACTTGAGAACCTTGTACATTTCTCTTTAAATGTTAATGACTTATCACTGAGACCATAGCACTAGGGGAAAATCATATCGTACAGCACAGTCCAACGTACATGTAGGTTTGATCTAGCTTCACTCACTTGAGAGGGAACAATAGTTAAGTCCCTGTTAAGCATATTCAAAATAAATAATTCTTTTTTTTTTTTTTTAAAGATTTGTTTATTTTAGAGTGAGAGCATGAACAGTAGGAGTAGAAGGGAAAGGAGAAAATCTCTACAGACTTAATGCTGAGCGGGAACCCTGAGGCAGGGCTTGATCTCATGACCCTGAGATCATGACCTGAGCCAAAATCCAGTTAGAGGCTTAACCAACTAAGCCACCCAAGTAAGTGCCCCTCAAAATACGTAATTTTTATTTGAAAAAATTCACCTGTTCTTGCTTTTGTTCAAATCATAAACCTGAGGTTAATTCTGGACTTTTTTCTTTTCTCTTATTTAGTCAATCACCAAGACCTGTGCCACTGCACCTCCCAGAATCTGTCTGCTGTTCTTTTGCATTTACCACACCCCCCCACTACTGCCTTAGATAAGAGTTTCATCATTTCTCCTAGATTACAGACCCTTTTTTCTAATCTGCTCCAATTCATTCTTCCCACTATTTCTAGGCTGAACGTAGGAAACACAGATTTGATAATGCCTCATGCTGCTTAAAATCTTTGGTACATTTTGATCTTTTGATGGAGCACTATGTAAAAATGAAAAAACCATGTTTTTAAGATACTTAGGATATGAGATAATGCTGACTATGTAAGTAGAAAAGCTGTATAAAAAGACTTGGAGACACTGCATTTATAAAACGACACAGGAAATGAAACAGTTATCAAAACAGTAAAACTTTCAAAAATGTTTAAACTTTAGAAGTAATTAATAGAGGGCACCTGGGTGGGTGGGTAGGTTCGATGTCAGATGCTTGATGGCGACTAGGGCCATGATCTCAGAGGTGTGAGATCAAGCCCTGTGTCAGGCTCCATGCTGAGCGTTCTTTCTCTCCTTCTCCTTCTGCCCCTTCTGTCCTTCTCTCTCTCCCTCTCTCCCCCCTCCAAAAAAAAAGTAATTAATAGAGTTAGAAGATGTAGGTAAGCAAATACCTTTGAAAGTAGACCTCAAAGAGAGAAAAAGTAAAAGAAAAGATTAAAGGCACAGAAGATAAAATAAGAGTCTAATATCAGATTATCAGTTTTTACAATGTGAAAAGAAATGTAAAGGAGGTTGAAGGGATTATTAAAATGAAATAACATTAGACGCTATGCCCAGAACTTTAGTCTTCAGATCGAAAGGCCCAACAGAGTGTCAAGTATAATGAATGAAAAAGATCCACACTGAGGTATAGCACTGTGAAGTGTCAGAACTCCAAGAACAAAGAGAAAATTTTTAAAATTTCCAAAGAAAGGGAGGGGGGAAGCAATCACTTAGGTACAAGGATAACATGTGAATTAGACTCTTCATTAGCAAATCTGGATGACACAAGATGGTGAATCAAAGTTCCAACTTCTGAGGACAATTTCCTGCTATCTGAACTTGTGCTCTCCAAACTCATGAAGCAAATGACAGTAAATTTTTTTGAGACATCCCTTGCTAAGCAAATATTTTTCACTTGCCTTCTGAAACTGAGGAACTAGATTTATTTTCCTAACAGAATATCCATTGTTAACCACACTCATTCCACAATTTAAATTCCACAATTCCACTAGGAATTTAACAATTTGGATTTCAGGAGATAATTGCTTTTCTCACCTATAATTCTATAGATCAAATTGCCCTAACATGGGAGATTTTTTTGTTTTTAAAGCTTTTATTTACTTATTTGACAGATAGTGATCACAGTAGGCAGAGAGGCAGGCAGAGAGAGAGAGAGGGAAGCAGGCTCCCCACTGAGCAGAGAGCCCGATTCGGGACTCGATCCCAGGACCCCAAGATCATGACCTGAGCCGAAGGCAGCGGCTTAATCCACTGAGCCACCCAGGCGCCCACATGGGAGGTTTAAAACTTTACTTTCTGTTTAGCTTTTGAAAAAGGATACTGGAGGATGTACTCCACAAAGAATAAAGGAGTAAATCCAGGAAGACAAGAGATACCGTGAATCAGGGCACCAACCCAACATAGTGGCAGGATAACAGCTTTGCAGCAGGCCCACAGTATTCAGTCCGGGTTGGAGCAAGAGGACATGAAGGAGGGAGATGTCCAGGGAGAGAAGTGAATTTGACCATTGGAATGTGACATTGGTCACTACTTCTTACCATGTGGAAAATGAAATAAGTGCCTTAAACTCACAAATTGAAAGAGACCCTCATATTAAAAATAATTTCAAAAGTTTTTAAGATTAAAAATAAATAAATTCACTTAAAGACATAGAGTTAAAAGAAAGTTAAAGGATGAAGAAAGGTATACCAACCCACAGAATGGGAGAAAATATTTGCAAATAACACATCAGATAAGAACTTGCATTCAAAACATTTTTTAAAAAGATTTTATTTATTTATTTGACAGAGATCCCAACTAGGCAGAGAGGCAGGCAGAGAGAGAGAGGGAGAAGCTAGCTCCCCGCCGAGCAGAGAGCCTGATGTGGGGCTTGATCCTAGGACCCTGAGACCATGACCTGAGCCGAAGGCAGAGGCTTTAACTCACTGAGCCACCCAGGCGCCCCTAAAAACATATTTTTTAAAATGTTACCACTCAGTAATAAGAGAATGCAATTTTTGAGATGGTCAAGGATCTGAATAGATTTCTCCAAAGAAGATAGAGAAAAAAGATACTCAGTGTTACCAGTCATCAGGAAAATATAAACCAAAGCCACGATGAGATACCACTTCATACACACTGGGATGGTTATAATAAAAGAAAATCTTGGTGATATTATGGGGAAATTGGAAGTTTCATACACTGCTCTGCTGTTAAGAATGTAAAATATCAGGACATCTGGGTGGCTCAGTTGGTTAAGTGGCTGCCTTCGGCTCAGGTCATGATCCCAGCATCCTGGGATCGAGTCCCAGGTCAGGCTCCTTGCTCAGCAGGGAGTCTGCTTCTCCCTCTGCCTCTGCCTGCCTCTTTGTCTGCCTGTGCTCACTCTCTCTAACAAATAAATAAATAAAATCTTTAAAAAAAAAAAAAATGTAAAATAGCATAGCTACAGTCTGGCAATTCCTCAAACAGTTGTTGTTTGACCCAGTGGTTCCAAATTAGGTATATGCTGAAGAGAATTGAAAGCGTAAGTCCATATAAAAAATTGTACATGATCTTTAAAAAAAAAAAAAAAAAAAGGATGCCTGGGTGGCTCAGTTGGTTGGACGACTGCCTTCGGCTCAAGTCATGACCCCAGAGTCCTGGGATTGAGTCCCACATCAGGCTCCCAGCTCCATGGGGAGTCTGCTTCGCTCTCTGACCTTCTCCTCGCTCATGCTCTCTCTCACTGTCTCTCTCTCAAATAAATAAATAAAATCTTAAAAAAAAAAATTTGTACATGAGTGCTCTTAATGGCATTATTCATAATACCAAAAGGTGGGAACAATCAAATAATCATCAATTGTTGGAGGGGTAAATTATGGTATATTCAAACAATGGAATATTATTCAGCCATAAGAAGAAAGGAAGTACTAATACATGCTAAAACTTGGATGAGTCTTGAAAACATACTAAGTAAAAATAGCCACAAAAGACTATCCTGTATGATCGCGTATACGTCAAAAGCCCAGAATAGTCAAGTCTATAAAGAAGAAGAACAGGGGCGCTTGGGTGGCTCAGTGGGTTAAAGCCTCTGCCTTTGGCTTGGGTCATGGTCCCGGGGTCCTGGGATCGAGCCCCACATTGGGCTCTCTGCTTGGCAGGGAGCCTGCTTCCTCCTCTCTCCCCACCTGCATCTCTACCTACTTGTGATCTCTGTCTGTCAAATAAATAAATAAAATATTTAAAAAAAAAAAAAAAAGAAGAAGAAGAACAACAGAAGAACATGTATCAGTGGTTACCGAAGGCTGGGAGGTGGGAGGGAAATGGGAGGGTTTTTAGATGATTGGGGGGGGGTGTAGGAGTGATGCAAATTGATGGTGATTATAGTTGCACAACTGTGAATATAATAAAAACCATTGTATTGTACACTTTGAGTAAATGAATTACATGTGAATTTTATCCAAATGTAGTTGTTACCAAATATATATATATATCAATCATATATATATATGTCACATATATATATATATATATGACAAATATGAACCAAAAACCAGGGAGGAATTGGAATTTTTAAAAAGATTTTATTTATTTGAGAGAGAGAGAGAACAAGAATGGGAGCAGGGACAGAGGGAGAAGCAGACTTCCTGCTCAGCAGGGAGCCTGACATGGGGCTCAATCCCAGGACCCCTGGATCATGACCTGAACTAAAGGCAGATGCTTAACCGACTGAGCCACCCAGGCATCCCTTGACAAAATAGAATTTAAGTTTAATACAACCTTAATTCCAAAGCCAGATGAAAATGAAGAAAAAAGTGAGGTTCATTTGTTTATGAATATATATTCACTGTTAAAAATAGCTAACCGAATCCAATGGTGCATTTTTTAAAAAAGAGACAAACTAGGGTTCATCTCAGGATGACTCAACATCAGAAAATCTATCACAGGGACACCTGGGTGGCTCAGTCAGCAAAGCATCGGCCTTCAGCTCAGGTCATGATCTCGGGTGGAGGGGGGTCCCCTGCTCAATGGGGAGCCTGCTTCTCCCTTTCCCTTCGCCCCTCCCCCGATTATGGTCTTTCATGCTCTCTCACAAATAAATAAGTAAAATCTTTAAAAAAAAAAAAAAGTCGGGGCGCCTAGGTGGCTCAGTGGGTTAAAGCCTCTGCCTTCGGCTCAGGTCATGATCTCAGGGTCCTGGGATCAGGCCCCGCATCGGGCTCTCTGCTCAGCAGAGAGCCTGCTTCCCTCTTTCTCTCTCTCTCTGCCTGCCTCTCTGCCTACTAGTGATCTCTGTCTGTCAAATAAAACACACACACACACACACACACACACACACACAATCTATCACGGTAATGGACAAAATGGAAAAAATCAATTATCTTAATTGATAAAGAAAAACAGTATGGTTTCACACCTACTTATGAAAAATATAAACATCATGCTATCGATAGAATAATTTTTTTAACTTGGTTAGAGTTAACCTCAAAATCTAGAGTACGCATTATTCTTTTTGGAGAAATGTTAGATTAAATACATTCCCTTTAATACCAAGATTCAATGAGGAAGCTTATTGCATTAGTATGAATGCTGACCAATACTCTAAGGAAAGAAGAAGTAGGATAATGTGTAAGGATTGGAAGAGAAGAGGTGAAAAACTCCTTTGCAAATTATATATACCTAGAAAATCCAGTATGCAAATGATAACTACCTAGGTATATACCTAGACTCATTTTCAATTCTCTTTGAACTATTCAGAGAGTCAGCAAAGCTGCCAGACCAAGGTCAGCCTACGAAGATCTAAAGAATATCATTTTACAATAGCAGGAAGTTTTTAAAAAGTATCAAGGAATTAACAAGAATACTCAAGATCTGTTCGGAGAAACTTTAAAACTCCAATAAAGACAGAAGACGTGGGGTGCCTGGGTGGCTGAGTCGGTTAAGTGTTCAGACTCTTGATTTCAGTTTAGGTCATGATCTCGGGTTTGGGGGGATAGAAGCCCTGAGGAGGGCTCAACACTCAGCATGGATTTGGCTTATCCCTTTCCCTCTGCTCCTCCCCTGCTCCTGCTCTCTCAGTCTCTATCTCTAACTTAAATAAATAAAATCTTTTTTTAAAAAATAGATGTTCTAAGAAACCTTGCTTCCAGTGAGATGACAGTATTATAAAAGTAACCATTCTGAACTTAGCCTGAAAATGTAATGTAACCTCAACCAAATTCCAGTTGGACTTTTTTTTTTTTAAAGATTTTATTTATTTATTTCACAGAGAGTACAAGTAGGCAGAGAGGCAGGCAGAGAGAGAGAGGAGGAGAAGCAGACTCCCTACTGAGCAGAGAGCCAGATGGGGGCTTGATCCCAGCACCCTGAGGTCATGACCTGAGCCAAAGGCATAGGTTTAACCCACTGAGTCATCCAGCTGCCCCCCAGTTGGACTTTTTTAAGAACCCAAACTTACTTTAAAATTTTGTATGGATGGGGCACCTGGGTGGCTCAGTTGATTAAGTGTCAGACTTTTGGTCTCACCTCAAGTTTTGATCTCAGGGTCATGAGTTCAAGTCCTGAGTTGGGCTCCCTGGTGGACTTGGTGCCTACTTAAAAAACAGCTGGGGCTCCTGGATGGCTCAGTCAGTTAAGCATCTGCCTTCAGCTCAGGTCGTGATCTTCAGGGTCCTGGGATCGGGCCCACACTGAGCTCTCTGCTCACTGGGGATCCTGCTTCTCCTCTTCCCCTCTTGTGCTCTCTCTTACTATCTCTGTATATTTCTCAAACACATAAATAAAAATCTTTTTTAAAAATTGTATGAAAGCATAAGGTCCACAAAGAATAGTAAACTTAGAAAAGGAGAATTTTCCCTACCAGACATTAAGACTATCAGATAACCACAAACTCATAGTAAAAACTGTGGTGTGGCCTTAGAACAATGTCAATGAATAGAGCACAGAGAGCATGGATATTTAGCAACTTAATATCTTATAAACGTGACATAATGCAAAAGGGAGAGTTTTTTATTAGTTGGTTTTGAGGATACTAGCTCATTAGATAGAGAAAAATGAAACTAGATTCCTTAAATGGTAGACTTAAATGATAAAAGATGAAAACTATAATATAAGGAAGTATGAGACAATATTTCTGTGACCTACAAATAGCAATTGACTTCTTAAAATTCAAAAGTATGAAGTATAAAGAAAAAAGAAATTTTATATCAAAATTAAGCATTTCTGGTCCCCCAAAATCTATTGTCGCCCTCGACCCGCAAGGATGACAAGAAGCCCCGGTTCAGATGTATCTTCTCTCTCTTTATTTCCGCAAGTCTACACACTTATATACGTTTGCATGACCAATCAGCGAGCAAGGTGACCAATAAGGGGCCAAGCAATGGGGAGAGCCAATGAGAATCCTGTTACTATGCTGATTAAATTTGAAACAGCCAATGACTATGTCCTCCTTTAGGCAAGCTTCACCAGAAAGTTCGTTGTTTACTTGCAGCATATTTTGCTGGCAGTGAGCCAAGCGCCATCTTGTAATGGTGGGGACTTTCCCGGCCGGAGGCGGTCCCCGACAATCTATAGATAAGCAACAGAGTGCAAGAAAATATATTTGAAATCAACAAGTGGTTAATTAGACTATAGGAGGAACTGCAAATCCATAACAGAAAACAATGACAATGGAAAAATGACCCGACTGTGAGAAGGGAATATACAACTGATAAATGGTTGAACACTACATCTGAAACTAATGATGTACAATGTGTTGGCTAGTTGAATTTAAAATTTTTTAAAAAGACTATGAAAAGGCAAATTTTGGAAGAGCTTAAAAAGGTGGCCAAACTCTTTAGAAATTAGGGAAATGAAGACTTAATCATTTTATACCTTTTAGAACAAAATTAGAAAACTAAATGATACCAAGTGTTGGAGGCATGTGGGTATCTAGGAACCACCACGCACTGGTGATAGGAGCATAGGCCCAGAGGCAGCTCTTCTGGAGAGCGGACACTTCTGTGCTGACGTACTCTCTGGCCTAGCAGTCGTCCTGCTTGGTGTAATGTCTCAAAGATACTTTCATACAGGTCCATTATTGGGCATTATTTGTGATGTCGTGAAGTTGGAGACAACCTGGACATCCGTCCCTGAGAGACAGGTAAGAATGTATTGGATTTACACAATGAAGTATTCTGTGGTATTTACAAGCCACGGTTTAGATGTACACTTGGCCACATGGCTTGACCATAAGAAGATAGTACCCAATGGAAATGGGAAACAATGCATACATAGGGAAAGCCATTTATATAAATTAAAAATATACAAAGAACTTCACATTTTGCAAGGACATACAAAGTTGTACATATTAGTGACCACAGAGTGATTGCCTGGTATAGGGGGAGAAGGGAAAGGAAGTAAATTTAGAAGTAAAAGAGGAGGGCAGAATGAGAGAGGGAAGGAGGAAAGAGTAGAAAAGAAACTTTTTTTTTTAAGATTTTATTTATTTATTTTACAGAGAGAGATCACAAGAAGACAGAGAGGCAGGCAGAGAGAGAGGGAAGCAGGTTCCCTGCTGAGCAGAGAGCCCAATGCGGGGCTCAATCCCAGGACCCTGAGATCATGACCTGAGCCGAAGGCAGTGTGGCTTAACCCACTGAGCCACCCAGGCACCCAGAAAAGAAACTTTAATGGGAAAGAAAAAATAACTTTCAAAGACTATTACACATCTGTTGGAGAGTTTAAGAATGAATAACAGGCACTCAGAAAGCAATGTATACGAATAAAGGTGGGGGTAAAAAAATGTATAAGAAAAGAAATGCGCCCTGCGTCGGGCTCCCTGCTCAGCAGAGAGCCTGCTTCTCCCTCTCCCTCTGCCTGCTGCTTTTCCTACTTGTGCTCTCTCTCTCTCTCTGTCAATAAATAAATACAATCTTAAAAAAAAAAATACAATCAGTACACTACTTAACCCTTCACTGGTAAATTATATTTATGGAGTCATAATACTGTAAGCACAGTATTGATTATTTAAATGTTGTAAAACTATTGAGAGCAGGGAAGAGAAGTGGAAGATGTGGGCAAATGTTTAGTTTTCCTCTCCCATAGCAGAGAGTCAACACTCTGTGGATAAATCAAGAAAATAGCACTAGAAGCACATTATTTAGAAACATGTAAGTAAATTGCTTGCCAAAAAAGTTAAACAAGTTGAAAGGGACTCCCTCTAGAGAAGAGCTGGGGTGAAGAGATCGGTTAGGGGAGTGCTGGTTTTTGTTCTTCAGTATTTGTCATAGGATACCTTGTGGTGGAATATCAGGATACTTCTGGCTGCAAATAACAGATCATTTCAAATGAACTATATAAGGAACCTATTACCTCACATAAGTTCAGAAGTGGAGCATTTCCAAGGTTGCTTGTTAGCAAGAAGGCAAATTCTTTCCATTCTTCTGCTCTGCCAGTCTTTATCTTGTCAGCCTCAAGTTCCCAAGATTGCTATAATCCATCAACGATCACATCCACACTCAACTATGTCCAGTGGAAAAGAGAGTGTTTCTTTGTGATTCTTTTTATTAATGATCGCACACTTACACACAAACACACACTTTCTGAGAAACCTCACAGCAAGTGTTACTGGCCAGAATTTCATTGTGTGCCCACATGCCTCAAATAGTCACTAACAGGAGAAATGCGATCACCACCAACTGGCCCACATGTGATTCACTACCTGTGGGGTTGGGGGTAACATAGAATTTTCTGAAGTACAGGGTCCAGGGAAGGATACAAAAAGTAGGTTGGGGTTATTGAGTAGTTGCTGGGAAGGTGGCCACCCACTTCTTCTATAGGTACTGCTTGACTTCAGTCACGTGTATGATTTCTTCAAAATATTTCTCATTGGAACCTTGACTCAAATGAATGTAAAGTATTTGTGAAGCAAGAGTTAGCCTGCACTGTTTTACTTTTTTTCATCAACATGCATTCAACGCAAGCCATTCGACCTTTACTGGGTGCTTATTTAGAGGAGAGGGAGACATTTAACAAATTTAAAATGAGAAACTGAAAAATGTGTCAGATGGTATCTGTTGTCCTTTTGGCAAATTTTATGTGATTTTCTGCCGCTGCAGTCTGCAATGTCATAGTGAATCAATTTGCTATTCAATTACTGACCCATTTTACTAATCCATCTCTCAGATCCACAAACCAACTCAATTATCTAGCTTTGCGATTACTCATACATTATGTTGTTGGCACTTTAGTGCTGCCTGGGTTTTCTGCATTACACTGCCCATTATCGCTTGATCACGTAAAGTGTCAGAATTAAAATCATCTAACTTTGAGGCCCCGTCGTCCTTCATTCTTCCCGCTTTACATTGTATGCTTAAGCAAAACACACATGCACGCGCGCACGCGCACACACACACACACACACCCCAGAACAGAAAAAGCAAAACCTACTTGCAATCCTTGAATGCGTCACGACAAATGTAGCCCCACTGGGCACTGGTCTCACTATCTGCAAACTGGAGATAAGAGTAGGTGCGGAAACTCCTGTCTTCGTTATCTGTTCTCCCTTCCCATAGTTATCAAACTCCAAATCATAGCTAGGGGATGTAATATCCAGAATAAGGACTATCTCCCAGAATATTTTACAAGTGTTTGTGGTTATAAGACTATGTTGGGGGGCACCTGGGTGGCTCAGTGAGTTAAAGCCTCTGCCTTTGGCTCAGGTCATGATCCCGGGGGTCCTGGGATTGAACCCCGCATCGGGCTCTCTGCTTGGCGGGGAGCCTGCTTCCTCCTCTCTCTCTGCCTACCTCTGATCTCTGTCAAATAAATAAATAAAATCTTTAAAAAAAAAAAAAAAAGACTATGTTGGGGCAATGGAATGTATGTGGAAACTTCTAAGAATCTGCATAAATTGACAGCTATTGAGTTTCCTGTGCCCCCTCTCCAACTGTCTGGAATGCAGATGGGATGGCTGGAGCTCTCTACCCAACGTCTTGGATTGTGAGGATAACAGCCACGACTAGCTTCTAGCTGTTGGCTAAAAGGAGTCTGGAACCCTGAGGTTTTGTGGAGAAAGAAACTGCCCTGTGCTTTAGCAACTATTATTTCAAGTTTCTGTTACAAGCAGCGGAATCTAATTGATAACACTGTATAAACTTTTTAAGATGGTTGAAAATATTACATGAGTGGATACATGTAAAAGCTCTTAGAAAAATGTTTGGGAGTTGGGGTGCCTGGGTGGCTCAGTACCTCTGCGGTACCTGCCTTTGGCTCAGGTCATGATCTCAAGGTTCTGGGATTGAGCCCTGTGTCAGGTTCCCTGCTCCATGCGGTCAGCTTCTCCCCTGCACTGCCCTCCACTTGTGCTCTCTCTTTCTCTTGAAAAAAGAAATAAAATCTAAAAAAAGAAAAAGAAAAAAGGACAGTGCCTGGGAGTAGAGTAAGCACGAAGTCATAATTATAATGTTACACTGTTTCCATGTTTTGGTAAGGTTGTTCCCTCTGCCCAGTGGTTTGTTTGACAAACTTTTATTTGTCCTTATGACCCAGCTCAATCATTTCCTCCTCTGCAAAACCTTTTCTGATCTCCATCTAGGGAGTTAATCCTCCCATTGCTTTGTACTAGCTCTTAATCTTATGTGTACTTTTATAGCAACTTGGATATTTTTGTTTACACATTTGTCTCCCTACTAAACTGCTTTCTCATTAAAAAAAAAAAAGTTAGAGTTGCCTTTTTAAAAAAAGATTTTATTTTTAAGTAATCTCTATGCCCAATGTTTGGCTCAAACTTAGAACCCCGAGATCAAGAGTCACACACTCCACCAACTGAGCCCACCAGGTGCCTCTAGAGTTCTCTTTCAATAAACACAAAAATGTCATGGTTCCTGTAGATTCTGCTACTGCCCCTAAACCAATGGCAGGGTTTAATATGCTGATGTGGCAAAACACCACACCTCCCAACCTCACCCCAAAGATCCTGCTGTACCACTTCTAGAGGAGACATAACCTTCCTCCCCTCTTCTGACCTGCTCAGTGGATTAGCTGAACTAAGTGTCCGTTGGGCTAGGCACTGTAGTGGGTGATGCTAGAGAAGGTTTGGTCTCTGCCCTCAGAGAGCCTGCAATGTACCAGGGGAGACAGAGTCTCAACTAATAAAAAGAAGATGTACAGAAGTGCAAAAGCAGGGGGAGGAGGGAGAGAAATGATTCATTCTGTTCTCAGGCACACATTAAGAGAAGATGATGCCTGGAATGTATTTTGAAAGAAAACTAATTTACCCGATAGGCTGGAAAAAGGGGAGAAAAGAGCAACAGATGATAAAACGGGCAGAAGGAAAACATGTGCAAAGGCGCAGAGGCATAAAATACGTGGTTAATTTTAGTCATGAGCATTGGACTCAGGTCCTCCCAAGTTTCTCTGCAAACACATTCACGAAACATTTCTTAGGGTGATTTACCTCTGCAGATGGCTCATTGCATCTATTATGCCTTGTGTTCTCACTGTTTTAATTCTGAGGACGATGTTTCCCTGTGCTGTTTTCTAGACTCCGTGCCACTAGGTATGGCCAAAGTTGTTAATATTATTAGTCTAAAGAAGTGTTCCTCAGTGCCACTCAAATCCCCTCCCCCCATTACCTCTTGACTCACCCTGCAAGCACCCTGCATTTGGGAGCTCTTCCTTCTAGAGGCTCACTCTTTGGTCTGACATTCAGAGCATTTGCAAGATCCCTTGGAAAAACTTCCTGGTTAGTTTTTAGCTATTCATTTCTAGTTAACAGCAGATTTGTCAGTTTTCCACCTTCTGTCTTTAGTACCTAGCCTAGGGGCAATGCTGCATTAATTTGAGGGTTGCTTTGTTTTGTTTTGTTTTTTCCCCAGGTTTTTTTTTTTTGTTGTTGTTCCAGTAACTTCCTCGTTGATTAAACTAGACTCTATGTATGAAGTTGCCATCTGTGCCTTCATTTCTCTTCTCTAGGACAGAATAAAGGCTCCATATTTCCTTAAGGGCTTTACCAATAAAGGAGCTTGGCCCAGGAGTTGAATGAGAGCCCAGCAGGGGCTTAACCAAGTACTATTTCCCTGGAGACCCTCATTAACTATGACTCCCACAGGGTCCTGAGCCTGGTGTGATAGGACGGTCACCTGGCTGGATAGAGCTCTAGCACTCTGCCTTGGCAATTCCTTTTTGAAAGTTGGATTGAGTTTTCTATAAGCCTTGAAGACTGTTCCAGATCCAAGCGCCATCTGTAAGCACTTGCCAGTGTAGTCTTCTCCCTGCTTCCACAGTACTGAGCGCAGGTACCTCGGCTGTTAAACACGTGACACGCTGTCAAGTTTCACTTCCATTCCTGTCCTATCAGGTATAGGTAGCCAGCAACCATTGTGGCCGTTAGTACAGACCAGAGCCAAAGAACCAGATTAATAAGTGAGGGTCCCATCTTGTGAGTTGGCTTTCTCTTCACGGGAGCCTGCTTCCTTGGCCACCGAGACTTTGACTGAAAAGGCCCGAGGGTGAGTGCTAGTTCTCAGCATTCATCTGCCGGCAAATACACTTGCTGAGGGACGCTGAGCAGCTCTGAGATTAGGATCACCAGTGCAGTCTTCTTGTCTTCCTTTCCCACTTCTCTGTTGCAGTGATCGGTCCCTGGCTCCAGGGTCTGGGTTTCATCCCCTTTCTGGCTCGGCTACCTGAGCCAGAGTTGGAGATACTCCGCACAAATAACTTCGTGAGATGGGGGCCATTAATATACCCATTTTACATGTGAGGAAACAAAGGACGACAGAGATTAAGGTACTTCCGACTCTAAAACTAGATCAAGAAGCACTGTAGGAATGGGAAGGAACTGGCTCTTGTTTTATGACCTCAGGATTGTATATCGGGGGTATCCCGGTGACGGGGCTGAGTGTGGATCCAGGTGCGAGATCCTCTGGGTAAAATCCTGACTGTAGTACTCATTACCTAGGTGGTTTTGGAGGGGAAGTTACATAACCTTCTGTACCTTGGTTTCCTCATCTGAAAAAAAAAAATGGCGCAATTAATAGTCTTCACCTTTTAGATTCTTATAATAATTAAGTGAGTTAATACAGGTGAAACACTTAGGACAGTACTTCAGTCATGAAAAGTGCTCAGTGAATGTTAGCTATTGTTTATTTTTATCATCGGCATCAGCATCATTGAAACCAAGATGACAGATAAAATAAGGTCCAGGGTCCTTAGCCACTTGTCATGAGATTTTGGACTTACATGATGCTTTCCAGAGATTTCATAGTCATTATCCTGCATGATTGCATCACCACAACATACTGCTGGCTGGTATAGCCAGCTATGCCATCTTCTTTTTACAGATTCATTTACTTAGCTCTGTTTATTTTTTTTAAGATTTATTTATTTTATTTTTTAAAGATTTATTTATCTGTTTTAGAGAAAGAGAGCAAGGGGGAGAGGGGCAATGGGAAAGGGAGAGAGAATCTTTTTTTTTTTTTTTAAGATTTTTTTTTTTTTATTTGACAGAGAGAGATCACAAGTAGGCAGAGAGGCAGGCAGAGAGGAAGGGAAGCAGGCTCCCTGCTGAGCAGAGAGCCTGATGGGGGACTCGATCCCAGGACCCTGAGATCATGACCTGAGCCGAAGGCAGCAGCCCAACACACTGAGCCACCCAGGCGCCCCAGGGAGAGAGAATCTTAAGCAGACTCCCCATAGAGCACAGAGCCCTGACACAGGGCTCCATCCCATGACCCTGAGACCATGACCCGAGCTGAAACCAAGAGTTGGACACCCAACCAACAGAGCCTCCCAGGCACCCCAAGATTTATTTTATTTTAGAAAGAGATAGAGGGGAGGGGCAGGGGCAGAAGGAGAGAATCTTCAAGCAGACTCCCCACTGACCCTGGAGCCTAAAGCAGGGCTCAGTTCCATAACCCATGAGATCATGACCTTAGCCAAAACCAAGAGTGGGATGCTCAACTGACTGAGCCACCCAGGCACCCCCATTTAGCTCTGTTTATTGAGGCCTCTTATATACCAGGCACTGCTATGTTCTGAAAATTCAAAGGAAACTTACAGTTTCCTGCTCTGTGTTAACAAGAACTGCCTTTGGGAGTGGATTTCAAGGGGACATTTTACTTTCTACACTTTGTTTGAATTTATATGATAGAAAGAGATTACTTTTATGGCGGTGGGAGAAGAGTCTAATGAGAAGGCCGGCATGCAAACTGTTAATTATAATACAACGTCATTATGGCAGTATTAACAAGGGGACACATGGAGGTTCCTAGAGGAAAGTCAGAATAGTGGCACTTAAGCATGAATAGAAGCCAAAGAAAAGAAGGGAGAAGGGTGTTTAAGCAGTGAAAGCATGAATGAGTGTGGTTTATCCTGAGGAAATTACATATCATTCAGTACTGCTTGACATGTTTGGAGGGGCAAATGATAGACGTTAAGCTATTTGGGTAAGTCGGTGTGAGATAAGGAATTTACTAGGCAAAAGTGCTCTGAATTTGTCTACAAGTGACAGATGCCCAAGAAGAATTTTATGCTGGGGAGTGACATGATCAGCTTTGTACCATTCTTCTGGCACCGTAGGCAATGAAAACCAATAATTTTCTGAAAGGCCATTGTGGTCCAAGTGATACTAGTGTCAGAAGGCAAGTCTTTTGACCTGTGTTTAGCATTTTCCATGAAACCATGCTGTCTCCTATATTAAGCAATATATAAAAAAGGTCCCACTATTTACTATATTGATCTGCTAGTGTGAATTTAAACTCATGACTAAGAGGGAGGTCTGGGTGGCTCAGTCGGTGAAAGTCTGCCTTTGGTCCCGGTTATGATCCTGAGGTCCTGGGATCCAACCCCACACTGGGCTCCCTGCTCAGCGGGGATCCCTCTTCTCCCTCTCCCTCAGCCACTGCCCCAGCTTGGGATTTCTCTCTCTCTCTCTCTCTTAAAAAAAAAAAAAAAAATCTTTAGAAAAAATAATAAACTCATGACTAAGAGAATGGGAAAAGAGTTCACATAATCATCTAGCAACTTAACCTTGTCTTTTATCTTTTGTGAGGACACGCCTATTTTTCGCTTGAATTCCATCTTCCCGTTTGAATGGAAGAGAGCTACAATTCATTCATTCTTTAAATATGTGCAGAGCATAATTTCTACTGAACAATTTGTTCCAGGGCCTCTATCCTTGGAAAATTCATGTGATTTTTGTGAAGTCTAGATTTAAGTTTTGCTGATACACTGTAATTCCATTTCCTCCAGCTCCTTTCATAAGGGTGTATATCAAGTCCAAAGATGTATAGCCAGCAGCCTTTAGCAGGAGACCTTGCTTTCTTTAGGAGAAAATAACTGCTCTCAGTTTCTTTAATCCTCTCTCTTTTTTTAAAAAAATTTTATTTAATTTTTAAATTTTTAAATAAACATATGATGTATTTTTATCCCCAGGGGTTTAATCCTCTCTTTGCTCTCACACCCCTGTCCTCCTTAGAGGGCACCAGTCAGCCTAATGCACAGCAAGCTGGCCAGGAGGAAATCTGCCGCTTGGTGTGACAATGCTTTTGCTGCCAATGCTCTCTAACCAGGGTCCATGCTGTCTGGCAGAAGGGAAGAGAAATACAGTCCTGCGCTATTAGCACCCTCTCTTGGCTTTTCTACCTTGAGCTCTGTCCTGTTAATCCAGCAGGACATTCTTAGAATTCCAAGGGCTTCCCAAGCTCTCCAAATACTCATAGTTGGTATGATTCTGTGTTACCATTAGAGCTTTAGTCGGAATTTATCCTAGAGATCGTATCGTTCTGGTAAAATTCATGTCGTTGAATATCTCTTTGCCATATGGGATCTACTTTCTGCTTTGCTGGAACAAGAAGTGCTAAACTGGGGTGCCTGGGTGGCTCAGTCGTTAAGCGTCTGCCTTCAGCTCAGGTCATGATCCCAGGATCCTGGGATTGAACCACGCATCTGGCTCCCTGCTCAGTGGAGAACCTGCTTCTCCCTCTCCCACTCCTCCTGCTTGTGGTTCCTCTCTCCCTGTACCTCTCTCTGTCAAATAAATAAATAAAATCTTAAAAAAAAAAAAAAAAGTCCTGAACTATGCTCTCTTAAAAATGACAACATCCACTTTGGGGGATAAGTTCAGTTTTTTTGACTATGCCCAGAACATAGTCTTTTATTCACTCACTCACAATTCTTTTTTTAAGTTTTATTAACTTATTTGTCAGAGTTCTTTTTAAAAGATTTTATTTATTTATTTATTTGAGAGACAGAGAGCAGAGTGGGAAGGGCAGAGGGAGAGCAGGAAGTGTGACAAGGGGCTCTATCCCAGGACCCTGAGACCATGACCCCAGCCGAAGGCGAACGCTTAACTGACCAAGCCACCAAGGCCCCCTCACTCACCAATTTATTTAACCATTTCTTGAATGCGTATTATATGCCAGTCACTGTGCTAGTTACTTGAGGCGCAGAATTGCACAAAAATAGGTTGGTCCTTCCATCATGAATCTTCTCATGTAGTGCCCCTGACTTAGCGGGTGGAGGGTGGGGGGGAGGTAAACGTGAAGAAGAATGTGTTCACTGAGACTGGGAGGAAACGAAAGCATTTACAGTTGCCCAAGTGGTAAGTGATGCATCTTAAGTAAGAAGTTTAAACATATTTTAATGGTTCTATAAGAGCATGATGGCTGTTTTCAATTTAATTAGAGGAAAGGTGGTATGCTCTGCTTAACATAACGCAGTAGAGTCTATGAGAATGGGACTATCTGTGTAAAAGTTAACACGGCTCCTCAGAAAATTAAATGCAGAATCATTATAGGATCCGTCAATCCTATTCTGGGTATATATGGGAAAGAACCAAAAGCGGGGTCTCAAAGAGACTTTTGTATATCTGTGTTCATTGCAATATTACACAGTTGCCAAGAGATAGAAGCAACCTAAGTGTCCATTGACAAATGAACAGATAAGGAAAGTGTGGTATTATATATACAAGTGAATATTGTTCTGCTTTAAAAAAGAAGAAATTCAGACACATACTCCCAAAAGGATCAGCCTGAGTGAAATAAGCCAGTCACAAAAGGCAAATATTGTATGATTCCACTTATTGAGGATATCTAGAGTAATCCAAATCATGAAAACAGAAAGTGGCACGGTGGTTGCCAGGGGCTGGGGGAAAGGGAGGAATGGGGAACTGTTGTTCAATGGCTATAGAAGTGCAGTTTTTTTTAAAAAAATATTTTATTTATTTGACAGACAGAGATCACAAGTAGGCAGAAAGGCAGGCGGGGGGGGGGTGCGGGGGAAGCAGGGTCCCCACTGAGCAGAGAGCCCGATGTGGAGCTCCATCCCAGGACCCTGGGATCATGACCGGGCTGAGGGCAGAGGCTTTAACCTACTGAGCCACCCAGGTGCCCCTAGAAGTGCAGTTTTACAAGATGAAAAAATTCTAGAGATCTGCTATAGAATGAGTCAATATAGTTAACATGATTAACCATACACTTAAAAGTGGTTGAGGGAAATTTCATATTATGTGAGGATTTTTTTTTTTTTTTTTTGGCCACAGTTAAAAATAAAATTTGAAAAATTTTGAAGTCAACACGGAAGCAACGGGGAGTATGAATGATGAAGTGGTATCACTGGAAGGTTGGAGTCACAGAGCTGGCCCTACCAGTTCCTAGCTGGGGACCTTGAACGTCTAATCCTCAGGGTCCTCACTGGTGAAATGGAGATATGTCACCTACTTCAAAGTTTTGCAAGTGTTAAATGAGATGATGTGTGTGCAAATTAGCAAACCCTAAAGCACTATTCAAATGCAAGGCATTTTGATGGTGCGGATGCCGGACACCTGGCTTCACCACTGTTTTCTGGTCGTAGGAGGGTAAGGTGGGATGTTGAGACGAGAGCTCCAGCCTCTCTCTTCCACTTGTCCTGCTATTCTGTCCACTCCAAGTTTACAGGAGTAAAAGTTCTCTTACCAACAACTGTTCTTCCTGACTTCTCTCCCCTCAAGTTCCTCTCGTCTCCCATTGTCTTATTTTAGTTAACTCAGTCATAGAATTGGTGGAATTAAATCCAGACTTACTGGAAGACTGAATAGCAATGCAACGTGGCGGGCTAACTCGTGTCTAGGACTCTAACTCTAGCTAAGAGCTTAGCAGGCCCTTGAAAGAAGGAAAAGTTTTAAATAAACAAAACAAAGGGAATGGAAGAAAAGGTTGGTATTCTTTTTTTTTTTTTTTTAAAGACTCCCCACTGAGATGGGAGCCCGATTTGGGGTGGGGGGCTCCATCCTAGGACCTGGAGATCATGACCTGAGCCGAAGGCAGATGTCCAACCATCTGGACCCCCCCCCCCCAGGCCCCCAAGGGTTGGCATTCCTGATTGGAGGGAACTTCATGAACAAAGTTTGTAGGAAAAAAAATTAAGGAAAGCTTAGTGGACAAGGAAGACACTGGCCTGCTGAAAATGATGATCCTGAAAGATGAATACGGATACAAATAATAGGGGACTTCGGGAGCAGACTGAAGATGCTTGATTCTATGCAGTGAGGAATCAGTTATTTCATTTTGAGAGTGGAGATATGAGCTGTTGAATGCCAGTTTTAGACCCAAATAATTCATGGGCCTAATGCAATTACAATGAAATCTCAATAGGTTATTTAGGATACTCTACAAAATGATACTGAAATTCAACCAGATGAGAAATTCAACCATCAGATGAGAATGAGTAAGAGAAAGATTTAAAAGTATAATGAAAAAGGACTTGCCTTGTCAATGAACAACGGTGGGAAAATTAGTTATTTGTTTAAAAAAAAAAAGTCATGGGGCGCCTGGGTGGTTCAGTGGGTCAAAGCCTCTGCCTTCAGCTCAGGTCACCATCTCAGGGTCCTGGGATTGAGTCCTGTATTGGGCTCTCTGTTCAGCCGGTAGCCTGCTTCTGCTTCCTCCTCTCCCTCTCTCTGTCTGCCTCTCTGCCTACTTGTGATCTCTGTCTGTCCAAAAAAAAAAAAAAAAAAAAGTCATTTTAGGTCCCATGTCACAACTTATAGCAAAATTAGTTCAAGCTCAATTAAAGAGTATACTGTAAGAGACACATAAAACAAAAATGAGAAGATAATATATAGAGATAAATGTCTGCTCTCTGAGTGGGTTAAGGAGTTTTTAGAATGACAAAACCTCTGATACACTGCTGCTGGGAATGTAAATTGGTACAAACATTGAGGAAAGCAATTTGTCCCTATTTTGTGAGGGTGAAGCACATACCCTATGACCTGATTCTACTGCTAGACACACACACACACACACACACACACACGAACTTGAGAACCATACACATGGATATGGGCCTAGAAATGCTCACAGCACCACTGTTCAAAATAGCTGGAAACCTACCATTATAAAACCATATGAACAAACTGCAGAACATTTGTAAATGGAATACTCTGTAACAGGGAAAGGGAATTATCTGAAGTATCTATATTAACATGGTTAAATTTAAAGCACACCATGGGGTGCCTGGCGGGCTCAGTCAGTTAAATGTCTGCCTTTGGCTCAGGTCATGATCCTGGGGTCCTGGGATCGAGCCCCACATTGGGGGTCCCTACTCAGTGGGGAGTCTGCTTCTCCCTCACCCTCTCCCGAACTCGTGGTGGCTCTCTCTCTCAAATAAATAAAGAAAATTAAAAAAAAAAAAGTATATCATGTTAAGTGAAAAAATAAGCTACAAAATATAACATACCAATTATACACATAATACCAATTGTATACATAATACCAATTATTTACAATCCTAAAATATGCAAAAATATTACATGCTGTTTAAGAATATGTACATATTTAGTAAAGGTATGACATCATAGGACTAAAAAGCACCCAATTTAGGGGCATGTGACAGAAGGAATGTGATGGAAAAGGTTACACAAGAGGCTTCCATTGTGCTGGTATTTATTTCTAGAGCTGTGTGGTAGGTATATGGCTATACGTTATATTATTCACTCAATGATGTTTATGTCTAAAATGTTTTGTGAAATAAAGTTAAAAAAAAAGATTTAATTAATTAATTAATTAATTTGAGGAGGTGGGGAAGGGGCAGAGGGAGAGGCAGGCAGACTCCCTGCTGAGCAGAGACATTGACACAGGGGCTCACTCTCCAGATGTGAGATCATGACCTAGGCCAAAGTCAGACCCTTAATGGACTGAGTGACCTGGACACAGCATGAAATAAAGTTTAAAGGTAATATGTATTCCCTATGAAAAATTAAAACAAAGGGCATCTGAGTGGTATATGGCATTAAGCATCTGACTCTTGGTTTCAGCTCAGGTCATGATCTCAGGGTCGTGAGACTGAGCCTGCCATTGGGCTCGCACTGAGTATGGTGCCTGCTTGGGGTTCTCTCTCCTTCTCCCTCTGCCTCTCCACTTGTGCTCTCTATCTCTAAAAATAAATAAGTAAATCTTTTTAAAAAATTAAAACAATATCTAAATACATAATTTAATCATTAACTCCAAACCATGATGAAAGGAATTCACCAGTCACAATTCCAAGTATATCTTTCCAGACTTATTATTTACCTTGTCTAGGTAACTATATATTTCATATATTATGTTTTTCCTAATATAAATAGGGTACTGTTTTACGTATAATTCTGTAATTCTTGCTTTTTTTCACTTAATATCATTGACACCTCTCCATACAAATATATATATATATATATATATATATATATACATCTCCCTCATATTTAATGGCTATATAATATTCCATGACATGAATATGCTATAATTTTACTATCCCTCAACTGATACATACTTAGGTTGTTTCTATTTTTTGTTATTAAAATTCTTCAATAAATATCCTTGATGAACCTTAGGAGTATCTTTGTTTGAAAGATTTTCAGGAGGAGGAATTTTTAAGGGAAAGACTTTTTAAGAACTTTGCTTAGCAATGAAAGAAACCTCCAAGGAATTATGGTATGTTTCTCTATGTAAAATTCAACATATAAAAAATGGATTTAAGTAAATCACTAAAACAATAAAACTATAATAGAACCAAAGAACACCACTAGATAATTTGCAGAAAAATAAATATAAATGACTATCAAATGTGTGGAAAATATTTTAACTATTCTACCTCTGTGGTTGGAAAGATGAAAGTGATAATCGGTTTCAAATTTTAGGCCTATAAATTTAGACAGGATGAGAAAGAATAATCATGTTGACAAAGTGGCAGAATGCAATCAAGAACTTAAAAATATTTGGGACGCCTGGGTGGCTCAGTTGGCTAAGCGTCCCACTCTTGGTTTTGACCCAGGTCATGATCTCAGGGTTGTGGGATTGAGCTCTGTGTGGGGCTTTGCACTCAGCTCAAAGTCTGCTTGAGGTTTTCTCCCTCTGTTCCTCCTTCACTCTGGCATGCACGCACTTTCTGTCCCTCTTTCAAATAAGTAAAATCTTTTAAAAAAGAAACTTAAAATTATTCATATTCTCAGTTCATTAATTCTACTATTAACAATTTAATTTGAAAAATTAAGGTGTTATAAATAGACAATCACTGTGTGTTATTTTTGGGCAATAGGTCATTCTCTACTTTTTCTTCCCCAGCACACCTGGAAATAAAAAAGAGCCCCCAACATTCATTTTGTGCAACATGACTGATCTCCTGACCACAGCTGACTGAACTACCGCAGGTACCTGACCCGAGCTGGGCCACGACCTCCTTCCAGGGATCCTAACTGAACTCCTGGCTGCTCTCTGGAATCAAGACAATGCAAACATGAGGGCTTGATCTGCCATTTTGTACCACATGGCCTGGCCCTCAAAGAAAGCCCCTCTTTAGTGTGACAAAAAAATTGGAGCACAATTACAGCAAGAGACAGAAACGAAAAAGAGCCCAGAGTCTTGCTGGTCTGCTGCGAGTCCCTGCTTACCGAGGTGAAGCACAGCCCTGTCCAACATTCTAACAATTCCCCCTACTTCGCTTACACCAGGTCCCATAAGTGCCTGGTAAGTCTCCTGGGCTCTGACTCTAAACAGAGAACCATGGGGCGCCCGGGTGGCTCAGTTGTTTAAGGGACTGCCTTTGGTTCAGGTCATGATCCGGAAGTCCTAGGATCGAATCCCGCATCAGGCTCCTTACTGCTTCTTCCTTTGACCCTCCCTGCTCTCACACTCTCTGTCTAATAAATAAATAAATAAATAAATAAATAAACAAAATCTAAAAAAATAGAGAGAGAGAGAGAACCATGCTTGTTCCCAAATATCCCAGCACTTAGAGAAGGAAGAGGGATATCCTACTTTCTGACTCTGACCTGGAGGTGTACGGGGAAGGTGAGAAGGGATGGAAGGAGGAATCTAAATCGGTTGAACACTTATGAATTAAATAAAAATAATCTATGTGACTCACTTTGGATAATTCCTGGCCCATAATAAAGAATACCCTGGCTTCCTTTCGGCCGGAACCGCCATCTTCCAGTAACTGTCCAAAATGACCAACACAAAGGGAAAGAGGGGAGATACCCATTATATGTTCTCCAGGCCTTTTAGAAAACATGGACTTGTTCCTTTGTCCACATACATGTGAATCTACAAGAAAGGTGAGATTGTGGACATCAAGGGAACGGGCACTGTTCAAAAGGAATGCTCCACAAATGTTACCATGGCAAAACGGGAAGAGTCTACAATGTTACTTAGCATGCTGCTAGCATTGTTGTAAACAAGTTAAGGGCAAGGTTCTTGCCAAGAGAATTAATGTACGCGTTGAGCATATTAAACATTCAAAGAGCCGAGATAGCTTCCTGAAGCGTCTGAAGGAAAATGACCAGAAAAAGAAGGACGCCAAAGAGAAAGGTACTTGGGTACAACTGAAGCGCTGGCCTGCTCCGCCGGGAGAAACACGGTTCGTGAGAACCAATGGAAACGAGCCCGAACTGCTGGAACCCACTCCCTATGAATTCATGGCATGATAAATGTAAAGAAAATAAAAGACCTCAAGACTCTTCAAAAAAAAAAGAATACCCTGAAGAGACAAACACACACAAACCAGGTACCAAGCCAGGAGTGAATGGGAGTTCTGAGTGTCACAAAGTTCAGCTTACATATCATCTCCTCTTTTTCCCGAATTTTTTTTTCATTTTCCTTTCCTGGTCATAGGATTTTACCCTGGGCTCTGGGTTTTCATAACAAGTAGCCCTTGATCATAACATCTCATAAATACAGCAGAGAGATAGTACTTCTGTCTTACTCGGATTTGAACTTCCCCAGGGCCCAGGGTGGGTAGGGACTTAAATGTTTGGAATGAATGCATGAGGGAATGATTAAATAAAATAATGAAAGTTTTGGTTACGAAAGTTCTCCTATATTAAGTGTTTGAAAGGCTTATTGAAATGTCTGACCATCGTGATGAGAATTTCTTTTGACGTGGAGCATTTGCCACAGTCAGCCTGTGGGACCCATGAGTTCTAGTTAATTATAACTTTTTTTTCCTCAGAAGGTCAAGACAGCTAGAATTTTGTACTTTGACTGAATCTCTCCCAATGCTTTTTTTCAAAAATACTTTTTCATAAGTACTTTGTTCTAGTTGCCAACTGGTATGTTAACTGGGTCACTAACCTTCCAAATCTGAGACTATAAGCTTTCTTGACTTAGAAGAACCATCAAACAAAACAGTTTCAAATACTTGAGGTGGCTATGGCCATCATCCTTGTTTTCAAAGCTCTTTAAATCTAAATTCTAAAAAAAAAAAAAAAAAAAAAAAAAAAGCTCTTTTGAAAAAGAAGGTTGACTTGAATCCATACAGTAACCTCACTCTACCAAAAAAGTGTGCTTCTCACAAAGACAGATGGGCGTTCTTTGTTATTTTGCAGAGAGAAAAATACCAAGGGAAATGAGTAGAAAGCCTTCACGTTTTATATATATGCTAACACAGCACTATATACAAACCTGATTGTGTAGAAGATTTCCAGTGGGACAGGCAGTAAGATAGTTTAGAATTTCAGTGCCTTCTAGTCTTACCTCCTACCCAGGTTCTGCCCCTTACTAGGTGTATAACGTAGGAAAAAAACTAAACTTTCTGTGTCTTACTTTTTGCATCTGTAAAATGGGACCAAAGTTCCTACAGCAATGGGTTATTGCGAGAAGAATACATACAAAATGTCTGCCATAGTTTCTGGCTCATAGTGTTCAATGAATGGGAGACTGTGTTGATGAGGATGGAAGACTTGGCCCATTATTTCTACTTTCTTTTCTTTATGATCTGCTATTAGACACTTAACTTCTGTATCTTATTAGTCTCTTCTATGTGATGGGGAAAAGAGTAGCTTTATATTCAATCAATTGGACATATTGTTAGCAAGCAAAGATTTAAAGACAGAGGCAACTTGATACAGCATAAGGAGGTCTGGTCCACGGGACGTCTGGGTGACTCAGTCATTTAAGCATTTGCCTTTGGCTCAGGTCATGATCTCAGGGTCCTGGGATCAAGCCCCCTGTTAGGCTCCTTGCTCAGCAGGGAGTCTGCTTTTTCCTCTCCCTTGCCCCTCCCCCCTGCCCTGCTTGTGCTTTCTCTCTCTCTCTCTCTCTCCCCCTCTCTTTTCCTCAAATAAATAGATAAAATCTTAAAAAAACAAACAAACAAAAGACAACCACCTGGCCCTTGGATCTGGGTTCAAATTGTAGTTTTACTAGTTACTAGTTGTATGACACTGGATAACTTCTCTGATCCTCATGTTTTTTATTTATAAATTAGAAATACTATGTATCTACAGGGGCACCTGTGTGGCTCCGTTGGTTAAGCATCTGACTCTTAATTTCAGCTCAGGTCATGATCTAGGGGTCATGAGATTGAACTCTGCATTGGGCTTGAGGCTCAGTGGGGAGTCAGCTGGAGATTCTCTCTCTTCCCCTCTGCCCCTTCCCCGGATTCACTCTCACCTGCAGGCTTTCTCTCTCTCTCTCTCAAATAAATAAATAAATCTTAAAAAAGAAATACTATGTATCTACAGCATTAAGGTTCCAATTAAATAGTGCATATGAAAGTGAACTGAAATTGCTATACATGTTTCTAGTTATTATGGTCAGTACCATAGAAGATTGTATATGTTGTCCTTATTGGTTTATTTTGTTTTAATAACAGTGTGCTCAGATTTAAGTTTTTACCTTCTTTGGTTGTCTTGCCCTTTTAGAACATTTTAGCAGAAATTTACCCTATGTTCATAGGCTTTACTCTATTGATACCTTTAAAATAATGTTTTCTCTCTTCAATAGAGCAGTGGAACCCTAGAAGCAACATTCAACCATAGGCTGCATTTCCTGAAATCTGGCCTTGGTGTTTGTCTTTTTTTTTTTTTTTAAGATTTTATTTATTTATTTGACAGAGAGAGACACAGTGAGAGAGGGAACACAAACAGGGGGAGTGGGAGGAGAAGCAGGGTTCCTGTAGAGCAGGGAGCCTGTTGTGGGACTCTATCCCAAGACCCTGGGATCATGACCTGAGCCGAAGGCAGACTCTTAATGACTGAGCCACCCAGGCGCCCCTGGCCTTGGTGTTTTAAGGGATGCAGTAAAACAAACTATTGAAAAGCAGTAGTTTGCTAAGAAGAAAGCTCATTTTCATATTTGGTAGATCACTGTACTCTTTCTTCTCATGCAGGTGTATATTAGGGGCACTTAATTCTAAAAGTATAATTCTTTTTTTTTTTTTTTTAAGATTTTATTTATTTGTCAGAGAGAGAGCACAAGCAGGAAGAGCAGCAGGCAGGGGGAGAAACAGGCTCCCTGCTGAGCAAGGAGCCTGATGCGGGGCTCAATCCCAGGACTTTGGGATCATGACCTGGGTCTAAAGCAGACGCTTAACCAACTAAGTCACCCAGGCATCCCTAAAAGTATAATTCTTAAGAATATCTGCTTCGAGTCTTAAAAATAAAAGCCAACAAACAAATTAGACTTGAGGAATTACATTAAGAAAGAATTCTTGGCAGGGTCCCTTTAAATGGTTGCCTTTCGTGCTTAAGATCAGATTTTGTCTAAATATTTCATTTAGTGCAACTCCTAGAAAACCCCAGATCCAGGGTCTAAGGTGAGGCTTGGTGAGGTTAAGTGACTTGCCTGTGTCTTATAAGACAGGATTCTTTTGGGCATATGTTATAGAACCTCAACTCCAAAGTAGCTTAAAAAAGGGAATTTACGGGCTCATATAATTGAAACTACCTTCAAACAGAACTGGATCCAGCAGTTCCAATTGTGTTGTTAAAACCTGGCATTTTCCAAAGTTACCTCTACTGTATTGGATTCCTCCAAGATGGAGGAAGAAGAGGATAATGATGACATGTAGCCCTAATTTACATCCTTTCTACGGTTGTTTGTTCCAAGAGGAAGAAAGGTATCCCTCTCCCAACATTCAGAGAGGAAATCTTGGATTTGATCTCCTTGGGTCTTGTACTTTCCTCTCTGCAGGGAGGAAAGACATTAGCAGCGTGGTTATTACCTGTCCACCAGGATCACATAAGGGAAGTGGTGTGATCCTCCAAGGAAAGGCAGCGGTGGACGGAAGCAGATATCTACCACATCAAGTCTAGGCTATTACTAAGGGCAGGGCTAGGACAGAAATCAGGACCTTGCTCCTAGTGCCATTCTCCAGGTTACAGAGAGGAAGAGAAATAGCTAAGTTTAGAGCAAAAATAGTTTGGGCCTCTTTTAAAGGAATGTCAATTAGAAAAGAAGATAAAGCTCTGAAAGGATGTTAAGTCAAATGACCATTTTTTCACTTTTAGAAGTATATGTATATTGTAAGATGCAAATTCTTGTTATTGCTAATGAATGCTTTCACACACCGTCTATAATTTAGCATGGAAGTGGATTGAAAGGCATGCCTCGTTTCCTTGCTTCTTGTTTTCTTCCTGTCACAATGGGACACGCCAGAATAAAATTTCGAGGGGAAAAAAAACTTTCTAGAAGTTTCTAGGTGGATAGCAACTATTAAAATACAAACAAAGTGGATGATTATGGTCATAACTAGTGTTTGTTGAGCAGTGAACACGTGCAGACATGTGTCATATAGTAAATGCATAACCTCATGAAAATCTGATGACTGCCCCAGGAGTTAGGAAATATGAGTCTGTCCATTTACAGGCCAGGAAACCAAGGGTATGACAAGTGAATAATTTGCCCCAGCTCCTGACTGGGTGAGCTGGGATTCCACCTCAGGTAAATCTGATTCTAGAGTCTGTGTAATCAGCATTGTGCTTATAATTAGTTATAGCTTTAGTTCATTTAATTGTGTAATTTAACTGTCTTAAAAGCAAAATTGTTGTGGTATGTTATTTTGTTTTATCCCGTGCAAACCAAAGTGCACTTGAAGCTGACCTTCTCTTTCCCCATCTTTTCTCTTTCCCCATTGTTTTGATCCATCAGTGACCTAGGATCTCTCACTGCTAGGTAGGAAACTGGAGTACCTAAATGTTTTCAATTTCAAGTAATGATTATACACATTAATCACATGGAAAGCCATGAATAACCTATCACCCAGAGGTGCATCTGAAAACGCGACTGTACTATTTACAGTGTGACCTAAGTAGGGTGCCAGGTGGCACAGTTGGTTAAGTGCCGACTGTTGGTTTCAGTTTAGGTCATGATCTTGGGGTTGTGGGATCGAGCCCCATATCCGTGGAGTCTGCTTGAAATTTTCTCTCCTTCTCCCTCTGCCGCTCCTGCTTATGCCCTCTCTCCCTCTCTAAAAAAAAATAAAACAAAACGGGGGCGCCTGGGTGGCTCAGTGGGTTAAAGCCTCTGCCTTCAGCTCAGGTCATGATTCCAGGGCAGGGTCCTGGGATCGAGCCCCGCATCGGGCTCTCTGCTCAGCAGGGAGCCTGCTTCCTCCTCTCTCTCTCTGCCTGCCTCTCTGCCTACTTGTAACCTCTGTCAAATCAATCAATCAATCAATCAATCTTAAAAACAACAACAACAACAACAACAACAAAAACAAAACAAAACTTAAATTGTGACCCAGGAAAATGTCACTGCTCAGGGTGTTGCCAGTGTAGATAAATGTGGCTCAGAGAAATATTACAGCACAGTCCTGTGTCTACACTAGCTGTGTAATTTTCTTGTTTTTCCAGAGAGCAGCTCTTGCCTCAGGCTTTTTCATCTTTCTTCCCTCTCAACCCAAACCCCACTTCCCCAGCACAAACACTGGGCTTGTCCACCTCTGTGATGTCTTGTCAGTGCAGATCTTTTCCTCCTCTAGTGGCTGAGAATTGGTTTGATGATGTTTCTGCTTATTATCTGACCCTTCTTTAGTTCACCAGTCTGCCACCATTTGATAGTCTCAGTAGATCAACGATAAGCTCAGCCTTGGTATCTGGGAAGTGAGTGCTTTCATCTGATAGTAATGAACAGTGTTTTGTCACTCGATAATGGCTTCCCAGATGACTGTAAGGTATTTTTTTGTTTGTTTGGGGTTTTTTTTGAGTAACAAGTCTCTAAACTTTTTTTGATCATTTATTCCCATCAGTATATTTTTTGGAAGCAATTTCTAACCAAAGATATGTATATTTGCTTATAAAGTACAAGCTTTCATTTATGATTCAGTCAAAATATATGCTTATGGTAAAAGGCATTGTCAATGACAGTGGATATAAATCCTCATTCAAATAATCTCATTGATGAATTAGATATATATTTTTTTAGAAACTTGGTTAGATTTATTAGATTGTTATTTTAACTTTGAAATGTGGCTGTCAAAGATCTAGTATTAGAAGTGTTCTGCAGTGTTTGTTTTTCTGTGGTTTATTTGCAAAGGACCCTGGGTCCTGGTAAAGGTGTTTGTCTGTTCTCTACAGGTTAAATCAAGCCTGGGTAAAACCATCAGTAAATCCACTAAGTTGAACCTAGCAAGTTGCAATTAGTCACTACCTGTTGACCGGGACTGACTGGGTGGGATTTCCACTGCCCACCCCTGGAAATGGGTAACTTCCAGTTTTCCTTGAGGACATCTCCTATGCTGTTCTAGGTCAAGAGATGATTCCATGGACTGAGTGCAGGGTCACTTATTCTGTATATAAAATATTAATTGATCTAAAGGACTACTTCTCAATTAGAATTAAGCATAAGCAGATGTCTCCATATTTTCTTCTTCTGCTTTCCAAATGGATTGCCTTGTACTATTCCTGGAACATAGAAAACCCTGGCTTGCATGGACCTCCTTTAGAAAATATTGTCCAAGGAACAATTTCTCACATAGGCAAGGATGTTCCCATTTTAAAAGACCTGCTCATTTCAGTTACTCAGCCATTTTATAGAAAATGAAAGACTTTCGAAATGAATTCTTTATAGAGATCCTAATTTTCAAGCAAAATCCCCACTCTGCAAAATGTGAAATGTTCTAAGCAACAGCTGTGAGCATTTCAAACGTGCACTACTCTTTGACGGTCCAACTGTTGCCAAGGGAAATGGAGTTGGCTTTGAAATCTTCCTTGGTTTTAATTCTGCATTTCCCTCAGTCAGAGACTTGAGCATAAAAGTTCTGCATGGCTGGGACCCTGAACTTTTCATGGAGACTGGTATATGGTACCGAAATGCAAGGAAGGAGAATGGTGTAAAGTGCAAGGAAGGCCACTTTTATAAGGCCTAGTGATGAACTTTGCAGGGCAAAAATGGGTACTATTTATACAGTGGCCAATCATCTGGATTCAGTAGGAGGAAACCACTTCTACCTAAGAAAGCGATCTTTTCCTGTTTCCCGTTTGTTCAAGACGGATTTTTTAAAAAAATCTTTCATGGCACACAATTTTATTTTTCACTCAAGATCCATTTACGGGAGTGTGAATAAAAATTTGCAACACCTCACTGTTAAAACAAACAAGAAATGCATTTTGTTGCTGTTGTTGTTACTTGTACATATGGTACATAGTCTTATTTCTTAACTGTATAGAAAACACGATAAAACGCTGAGGGGGAAAAACTAGGCTACAGAACAAAACATACAAAATTAAAGGGAAAAAAAAACACTGGAGGGAAGTACATCAAAATGTTAACAGGGTTTATAAATGTTAGAAAATATTTTTCGTCTTCCAAGTTTTCAGCAATTGGTGATCTGTCATTTGTAGTTACCATTAAGAATTTGTTTCTTCCTGCCTCAAGCCCACCCCTCCCAACCCCCCAAAAAGATGTGCCCCGCGTGCATTCAAATGGAACGAAGAGCCCCAATAACACGATCTGGAATTGCACCATTTCGGTTTGGGCTCAGCAAGCACGTAAACACATCCCTAAGTATTTTATTACTTGTCTAGCTGGAGTTGAGAGAAGTTTTCTCCATAAACTCTTTCGGATCCAGTTTGCCAATTAAAATCTCACAAGCTCGTGCAGTCTGGAGCTGGGTTTCCTTGAGCTCCGTGCAGCAGGAGGCCCCACGTAGCTGATCCGGATAAATGATTGCAGAGCACAGGGACAGCGATCCCTCCTGCAAGAGCTACACTGGGCTAGCCGCTATCGAGGCTTGCAGGAGCTTCAGGGAGTTGATACTCAGAGAGGTTTAGGGAAACGGAGACGAGGTGAGTCAGAATTCGAAGCGATACCCAACCCTTGGCCCAGGCCCAGAGGTTCAGATTTCGGTGCCAGGACTCCCACAAGGTTCAGGGGAGAGCGACTGCTGGGGGTTTCAGGGTGTGCTGCAAGGGGCCCATTGACACAGTGGTGCACAGGCGCGGGCGGGACACCTTCCTTCTTTCTGCGCTTATTTCAGCGCTGGTACCCGTCCCAAGTTGGGGCTCCTCAAGCCCAGACCCGCCAGCCTAGCTGCTGAAGGGGGCGGATCCAAGGCCCAGGGGCCTCCCCCACCCTCAGCCGACCCTTGCCCTTGGAATCCTCTCGCTGAAGACAACCGCCGCCCAGAGAAGCCGCATTGCGTGGAAACCCAGCCATCCCATTGATCTATGAGTCGCACACCTCCCGGGTTTCAGGAGCTCCTCAAAGGCCTACGGGCTGCAGTGCTCCCGTACTACAGTCTACCCACCCGCCTGGCGGAAGCTGCAGCAGCGCGGCCGGAGATCGCGGCTGCATCCGGGTCCTTCTCGACTCAGCCCAATCCTCGGCCTTTTCTCTTCCCACCCTCCTGTTTCTCCGCCCCCCCGCCGCCAATCCCTGATCGGCTCTCAGACGAACCTGCTGGCATGGGAGTGAAGGCGGACGCGGGCCAATGAGGCCTCGCTTCCCGTTTGAAGCCTCCAGTGAGTGGGCGCCGGAGGCGGGCGCTGCTGGCCAGAAGGTTCGGTTGCGCGTGTGCCATGGACTCAGCCGCCCGGTGATATTGACAATAGGAGAGAGAAAGGGGCATTGACGGGGACCCACCGCGGGTACCAAAGGGCGGCTCTGGCAGCGGCGGCTAAAGCTCCAGCGGCTCCTCCTCCTTCTCCTTCCTTCTCCTGCTGCCGCTGCGGATCCACTCTTCCTCCCTCCCTTCCCCCCCTCCCCACGTCGTAGCCGCCGCCGCCGCCGGGTCCGGGGCAACGAGCAGAGGCGCCGCCCGCCGGGAATGTGAGCGAGGAGCCACCGGCGGAGCCGCAACGGGGTCGGTGCCGATTTGATGGGACGGGCCCGCGGGGGAGGATCGTGAGGCTGCCGCCGCCGTCGCCACCGCCGGAGCGCTGAGATTCAGGTCCGGCCGTGAGGCCTAGAGGCGCCGCCGCCGCGGAACCGGAGGGACGCCGCGCCGGACAGCCGTCGCCCCGGGCTCCCTGCCGCTGTCCGGACCTCCCCCCGCACGTCCCGGTCCCGCCACCCGCCCCCGCTGCGGCCCTCACACCGGTCTCCCCTCGAAACCACAGATCATCTTCGGATTCTTCCCCAGAAGCTTCAAGGTAACTTTGTCTCTCCAGCACCTCGGCTCGCCCGCTTCCTTTCCTCTTCCAGGTCTTCCTCAGGAACCTGCAGAACACCGGCTTCGGGAAGGCCGGGCCGGCGCAGGCGAGGGGTGCGGTGGGGTGGGGTGGGGTGTGGGAGAGGGAGCGCCCGTCCCACTTGTCTGATTTACCTGCAAAGGCTTCTGACGATGCCGCCCATTTACTCTGCCTCTCCTCCCCCCGCGCCCCCCCCCACCTTCCGGCATTGGAGGCATATTCTTGTCCCCCTTTATCCACTGACGGGGGGCGGGGGGAAGCCGGCGGGGGGGGGCGATTGATGTAGTGAGGAGGATTCTGTAACAGCTTATCTTCTCCAGGGCTTGGGGCGGGGTGGGGGGGGGTAGCAAAGGGAGTATGTCAGCATCCCTACAGACCAACCCCTTCCCTGTCTTTCTCCTCCACCCCAGCACCCCCCTTGGATTATCCTGAACCTTGGAAATGCCCCGTGCCCGCTGCTTAGACGATGATAAAGCTTCTGGCGTCCTGGTCCAGGGCGAAACCTGTTTCTCCGGGCTTTGCACGGACCCACTGCTACTGCAAGTTCAGTTCTGCAGCGCTTTAGGGTTGAGATCCTTGACGTTTATTCTGGGCCGCGGGCAGAAGGGGCAAATGCGTTTAAAAAAAAAATGCCAGCAATAAATCATCTTTAGAGATGGGAGGTGAGGAATGAAGAAAAGACAAAAAGAGTGATGGAGGAACAGGGTTTACCGAAATCTTGCGTTGTTTGGGTTAAATGAAATCTAAATAATTCACATACCACATTGGAAAAGCTGCCCCTAAATTTACAACATACAGATGAGATGTGGAACTTGCTGATGCAGTCATTGTGAAAAATTTTAACTGATCTTACTTCTATCATAGTCATTCATAGTTTGCAATTCCATTTTGAATCTGTCCCATTTTATTTAAGGCTAAAGTAGGTAGCTTTCTAAAAACTTTTTTTTTTTTTTAAAGAGAATCAAACAAGACTTCAAAATTCCAAACCTCAAGATCCTGGGTTTTGTTTAACAAATTTTTGTTATTTTTTTACTTTGTCGGAATCCGGATAATCCAGATAACTTTTTATTCATGCATGTTCAGGAAGAAACTCCCTTACCTTTTAATTTAGAGGTTAGAAAACACTTATCTTATGTATTGGAATGACAGGTGAGTAATTGCATTTTGGTATTTCCCCCATATGCATTATTTTTATTCAAGTCTGCCATTAATCTTGCATGGAGCCTCAGTGCCATGGAAATGATGGCATATGTTTAATTGGAGAATGAAATTGAGCTTAAGTCTTGTTACTTTTAGGAACTAGCCTTCATTTTAATAATTTGAGAATGTTAAAAAAATCTAAAAGAACTGTTCCATCAGCTTGATGGAATGAAAATTAATATCTGATGATGAACTTAAAGGGAATTCAACTTGGTTGTCAAAGTAGGGTGTGAATTTATGTTTTCAACTTTGGTGCACAATTTCATCAGAATTCTGTTTATTAAGCTTTAATAACTTAAGATGGCTTCATTCAAAAAGAAGACTTCTTTGAAATGCTTCTAATTATGCTTTTTATGTGTTCTGTTTAATCTAACCTGTCCTCATTTCTGGTGCGGTATAGTTTATCATAGCTAACACAGCACATTGCATTAAAAGTCATACCTACATAGTTTCAGTACTTGTAAATTTCCCCTTGCTGTGATACATGGTGTAGATTCTTGAAGTACAATAAGGGTTTTAACTCCAGAGCCCATTTATAATATTAAATATCTTGGGAAAATGTATCGATGGAAGTTTTCCAGTGGCAGAATAGCTCCAGAATTACTTCAGGAATCTCAAGATGAGAAGAACTGTGCAGTTAGAAAATGAGTAGATGACTTAGAAGACTTCCTCAAGTGTCAGTGAACATCTTTAATGCTTATCAGAATGGGAGCAGCCCGTGCATTAGAACTACAATGTTGCTTATATGGTACTTAAATTCCTTCTGTTTATCATCAAATTTTCATGTTTCCCCATTGAACATATGACTTTTCTTAATTGATTTTATTTGCTTTCTTCATCACACATTCCAATTTTCATGCATATTGTTTATGGGAATTTTCGAATTTGTGTAATTCATGCGTATGCTTCCACCTTGGGAATATGTTTATGATACCTCTTTCTCTTCAGTAGGGATATGTCCTCAGCACCATCTACTCCTCCATCAGTGGATAAAGTAGACGGATTTTCTCGGAAGTCCGTCAGAAAAGCCAGACAGAAGAGGTCGCAAAGTTCCTCACAGTTTAGGTCTCAAGGCAAGCCTATTGAGTTAACACCTCTGCCGCTGCTAAAAGGTAAGGCTCATGACCAGGTGATGGATTCCTTTCCAGTTGATCTTTATATATCTGTATTTAATCTTCTTTTTGCAGAATTCCATATTTGTTAAAGTTCTGTGTGGCAAATTGAAGGGAGGGGAGATTTCGGACATGTTGAAGTTACTGCTATGTGGGCAGATAGACCCACTTTCCTTTTTAAAGGGCTCAATTTAATATAAATAGCTGTGAACAAATGTAAAGAAACCTGTTATCCCTCTCTCACGCTGATAAAGAGAAAAACTGAATGCCAGAGAAACTTTAAGATACCTGAGTCTGCGGTTTTTCATTTTTTCTTGACATTTAGGTATATACATCATATGTGATAATAGCTACAAATTGTATAGTTTTAGTCACAGGAAGTAGACTTAGGAGAGGAGATGATACCATTAACTTACATACAGAAAGTGGTGTTTGAAAGAATTCATTTTTAAAAATAAAAAATGGTTGTAATTGTGTTTTCAGATAATACATGTAGAAAACATGATCATACTCGTTTAATACTACTTTTGTCTTTACTTTGGAATGAATTAAGGACAAGTTTTTAATATGAGATTTGCTTTTTCTAAATTGGGCCTTTCAGCCTTTGGTATGTATATGTGGACACTTCTTGTTCCTTTTAATTTTCATTTGTTTGCTTTATGTTTATGAACAGTCACGGTTGAAATATATCAGAATGTAGTATTTATAGCATGGAAACTGTTGAAATCTGCCTTTGAAAGTAGATTTTTATCTGCTGAACACTTAAGAGTGAGGACAAAGGGAACATGAACAAAGCAGTACACTTTTGTAGCTCAGAGGAAACCAGAAAACCTGATTCGTTAATGAACATTTACTTCTGAAACAGTTTGTGAAATTGGAAGGTATTGTAAGAAGAACTGGAGTTTGACTAGAAAAGATCCTCAAAATTTAGCCTAGGATATTTCAGGCTTCTATTTTTCCCCATGTGAACTTTTTTTTTTTTTTTTGGGAGTTAGAGTCACAAATAAGATTCTGAGGTATATACTTGGAATTGGTGGAAACTAAATGAATTGTGATTACTGTAAAAATGATACATGTACTGGTTTGTAGAGATGAGCTCTTATGAGTTTGTGGGGGAGAAAATTTTAGCTAAAGGTTTTGCTGGTAAAAATGAAAAAGTCTTTGTGAGGCTTCAGAAAATAAAGGAAGGAAAAACTCTAAGGATAAAGCTTGAAATACAAAGTTGTGAGGCGTATGGATTCCTTGGCAACTTTTTTAATCGAACTAGACATATAAGAGCTATTAGCATGTCTTTCTGGCAAAGGACTTTATTTTGAGGAAGACGATTAAACTTTTTTAGGTTTAAAAAGAATTTTAAACTTTATTGTTATATTTATCTTGGGGCTTATGGCAAACATTTACATTCGAACTGAACTGACCACTGATTGGTTTTGTGGGTAGTGAAAAGGCATGGGTGAGAAGAATTTGGCACATTTTAAGATTTTGTTGTTCCATATCTCATTTTTTAAAAAAAATCATGGTAAAATATTCCTAACACAGTTGACCATTTTAACTATTTCATGTATGCATTAAGTGTGACGTTAGGGACGCTGACATTGTTGGGCACCCCCCCCCACCTCCAGAACTTCTTCATCTCCCCCCACTGAAACTCTATCCATTAAACAGTAACTCTCCATTCTCCCCTCCCCTTTGCCCCTCGGTAAGTAACCGCCATTCCACTTTCTGTCTTTATGGATTTGTTCTCTAGGTTTTTTTGTGACTGGATTATTCCCCTTAGCATAATGTCCTCAAGGTTTATCCATGTTGTAGCATGTGTTAGAATTTCCTTCCTTTTAAACCTGAATAATATTCTGCTTTGTGTATATACCATATATTATTTATCCATCTGTCAGTGAACACTTGGGGACCCATTTCCACCTTTTGGTTTTTGTGAACGCTGCTGTGAACATGGGTGTACAAGTGTCTCTTTGAGCCCCTGCTTTCACTTCTTTTGGGTACATGCCCAGAAGTGCAATTGCTAGATCATATATTTCAATTTTTAAGGAATTGCCAGACTGTTTTCCACAGCAGCTGTATCATTTTACATTCTTACCATCAATGCACAAGGGTTCCAATTTCTCTACCTCCTCACCAACACTTGTTTTTTTTTTTTTTTCTTTTCTTTTTTTAATAATAGCCATCATAGTGTGTGTGAAGTGGTATTTCTTTGTGGTTTTGATTTGCATTTCCCTTACGACTAATGAATGATGTTGAACATCTTTTCATGTGTTTACTGGCTGTTTGTATATCCTTTTCCCTTTTTTTAAGTGAAGTCTGATAATACTGAAAAATTTCCAAGAACCCTGCTCTCCAGGAATATCATTTTTGTGAACTTGTGTATTTTGCCAGCATGGGAGAATTGAAGCACAACAGGACCATGTAGTACTAGATAGATCCACAGCTTAATTCCAGACAGACTGAGAGTGATTCTTGTGTAGTAAGTGTGTTATGGGAAAATATTCTGGAAAGCATTCCATAAATTCGATTTCCCTATCTGTAGAGTAACAGAGAAGTAATAGTCAGATGTAGATTTCAGAAATGTTTACTTGCTCTTGATTTTTACAGAGAATTTATTTGTTAAATGACATTTGTTTTTCATACGATGGATTGAATTTTATTTGTGTGCAGTTTTCTCACTTCAGGGAGTAATTTATGGAATATAAAGAAAATACAGGAGGAATTTCTTTATTTTATTTTTTACTATTTCCTTAGGAGAAACCAGAACAAATTATGTGCACATGCCAAAGGTAGTAACTGATGTAATTTTCTGTAGTATTGCTTTGACCAAATAGGAAGGTTTGAATTAATTTTGTTTGGCACTGTAATATAAATGGCAGGTGAATTTTGTGGGTTTCATTAAAGAATAAAGTCAAATTCATGTCCTTAAGATCTTTAATTTTAGGGGACTTTGAAACAGAAATTGTATTATTTTGTAACTCATCTTTTTAATATGTAATTTTTGAAAATTGAAACATTAGGTATTCATTAACGATCACTTGTTTTGTATGTATCCCTTATCAGAATGTTTATTATATGCATCATAATATTTGACTGGTTTATATGTAATAATGGCCATTAGCATTTTATTTATTATTATTATTATTTTTTAAGACTTTATTTATTTATGTGAGAGAGAGACAGAGTACAGGGGGAGAGTGAGAGAGAGAAGCAGACTTCTTGCTGAGCAAGAGAGCCCAACGTGGGTCCTGATCCTGGGAGCTGAAGGCAGACATTCAACTACCTGAGCCACCCAGGCGCCCCAGCGTTTGGCATTTTAAAAGTCTCTTCACTTGCAAAATTTAAGGAAAAGTTTCATCTTTTTTGCTCTTTTCTGATAGGTGGGGTCTTGTAATTTATATCAACCATGTTACTTTCAACAGAAAGCAATGTTAGCATGTTGTTCTGTGAACATAGCTGGTTTTCCTCAGCAATTTATAATGAAATAGAAACATTTGAATTTTCTCTGTCTTTATATACTTTTGAAAATGTTTCCAGAGACTCCTGAAGTTTTTGAACTTGAAGGACTTTTACTCAAGGGGAATTAGTAAAAGTTTGAGTGCTTTATGTAAAGACTTGTATGCTTTCCTTGTGCCTACATGGCATGATACGAAGCAAGCTTTGACAATTACCCATCTCTATAAGGACAGTTAAACCAAACACTTAGGGAGGGGCGCCTGGGTGGCTCAGCGGTTAGGCATCTGCCTTCCGCTGGGGTCATGATCCCAGGGTTCTGGGATGGAGTCCCACATTGGGCTCCTTGCTCAGTGGGGAGCCTGCTTCTCCCTCTGCCTGCCGCTCCCCTTGCTTGTATGTTCTCTCTTTGACAAATAAACAGATAAAATCTTAAAAAAAATAAAAAAAACACTTAGGAAATATATACACACATATTTATCATTATTATCATCATAGTAATACTAAGTAGTAGTAACCTTAGTAGTACTACTAGGTTAGGTGATTAATCCCCCCCACCCCCATCCTCCCTATGACCTGTTTCCTTCTTTCTTTGACCTTAATTAATAGCTTATGCAAGTTTAGATTTGAGTGAAATATTTTTGACAAGAACCACCTCTTTGAAGATGGAATTATAATGAGAGTATGTCATTATTTCTAGCCTCATAATTCTTTATATGTTTTCAAGGCATTTTCCTAATAGTTCAGACATTCAATAATTAAACGTTCCCAAAACTGTGATGACTGGAGGTACTCTTCAGCAGAAACTCTGCCCCTTGGTGTTAAAACTTTTAGATCTGTAACACTGTGTTTCTTTAAATTCCTTCTTCAATGAAAACCTCTTTTTCTTCTCTCTTTTTTTTTTAATCTCTAGGCTTGTGATTCAGCTTACATTTTTATTTTTTAGGGTGACAGTTTGTGAGGTTTTTAAAAATCCCAATTTAAAACTAATGTTGATGCTTTTCTGATCTGTTGAGGGGATCCTTCTTTTTCATCCATTTCTGCTTTGTGTAGTGTGTAAGAAAGGAATATGCAGAAGTAAGTCCCAATTTTTATAATGGGTTAGTGCCTTAAGGTGTATTTATAATGACATTAGTTTCTTAAGGAATAATGTCCTTTATTTTAGTGTTTGCCATTTTCCTTGTACTGTGCAGTGTCACCTGGGGGAAAGCTCATGGGCCTTGTTACTTGGAAGAGTCCTGCCTTACTCACTAGTTATGTTGTATGGGACAAGTATGTTAACTCCTGAGAGCCTTGGTTTTCTTGACTATCAAGTGGGGATGATAGTAGTAGTCAATAGATACGGCAATGCCACATTCAGTAAATACTAGCTAGCATTATTTGACTGGGATTTTAGAAGTTAAAATATGAACAATATGGAATTATTATTTCACTTTTTATATTTTTTCAGCAAAAAGTTGAAATTGGAAATTTCTCAACTATGAAACAAGACCATGTTTTGTAGGGATGAATCTTTTTCAACCAAAAAATTGGGAGAAACAGTTTGCAAATCTATTGAATTTCATAGACAGATTATTTTAAACACTTTTATTTGGAGATCCTCACCAAATACATTGGTATCCTGCTACATTTTTTAGTGTATTGGTTTTTTTAAAATTTATTTTTGAATAGGTAATATAGTTACATGGTTCAGATCTTAAAAAATACAAAAGGATGTATAGTGAAAAATCTTCTTCCTGACTTGGTTCTCCTACTTGCCCTTCCCAGAAGCAATCGGTGATAATAGTCTTCTGTAGAAGATGAAGACATTCTTAAACCTTTCACTGAATTTGAAATGCACTTTGCAGCCTGAAATTAGATGCACATTTTATATGTGTATATCCATTTTTTAAATGGGAGAATTACAGTGTATTTTTCAGATTCTCAAAGGGGTGTTTGAATCAAGAAAGGTTAAGAACCATTGATCTAGGGGCCCCTGGGTGACTCAGTCGGTTAAGCATCTGCCTTTGGCTCAGATCCTGGAGTTCTGGGATTGAGCCCCACAGCAGGCTCCCTGCTTAGCAGGGAGCCTGCTTCTCCCTCTCCCTCTGCCTGCTGCTCCCCTGCTTTGTTCTCTCTTGTGCTGTCAAATAAGTTTTTAAAAATCTTAAAAAAAAAAACAAAACTCATTGATCTAGTTTGTACCTTGGATTAATGATAAATGTTTTTTTGATAGCTAAATTGGCAAGTGAAAGTGTGTGTGTGTGTGTGTGTGTGTGTGTGGTTTTGAGAAATAATCATAAGTTTTCTTCTGAACTAGAAGAATATAAGTTAATAGGTAATAACATTCAGCTTTGTAGCCTTTGTGACAATGTGGCAACATTTTTCTTTTTGGGAAGAAATTAGAAGATTTTGCACAAAACCAAATGTCAGTTGCTGGGTTTTCATGTGTGAAAGATTATACTTAGTTGTAGTGAGGAGGTATTTCATTTACTTTTAGGGGGAAATGTTTTTTCTTTAGATATCCTAATAATTTATAGCATTGAAAAAAGTCCCACATAGAGTTGTATGTGGGCCAAAAGATTTTGAGAGTAAGCATACCTGATTTATAATCATTTAAAAGTAGGATAGCAATTTGTATTCATATACCATTCCATCTGAGTATGATATTTACTGCTTAGTTCGTAACCTTGGGTTCATGGATTTCTGGTTGGGGATAAGGTACGTGCATTGTGGTTGGGCTTTTATGTTCTAAGACCCTCCTAAAATTAATCTGTGAAGTTTCTGTGAGTGGGCTTTTTTTTTGGGAGAGCACAGTTCACTGCTTATCTCAGATTCTAGACGATTTTGCCGAATGATTCTTGCTCTTTCTCCAGTTAAGAACTTTTGGGTTAGACCAAAAGATTGGGAATTGTATTCTTATTTTCTGAGTATTATGTTAGCTGTATATGTACACATATCCATTGGACACTTAACAGTAAACATGGTAAGCTATAAACAGAATTCATCATAATGTGGATCTCTCCAGTATATGACTCAGCCCAGACATAAAATATTTAGGTGCCAAATTAATCTTTTCGTAAGGCGAGGTGACCCTTTCTACCTAGAACTTTCTTTCCCTGACTTAGTGTCATTCTTCAAGTTTCATTGCACCATGGGGCTTTCTTAGGAACTGTCCCTCCTGACTTTTTTTTAAAAAATAGTCTTCTTTGAAGTTCCTATCAGTCTATCATTTTTTTGCATTATATTTATAATCTGAAATTAGTTTCTCTTTGTTAGTTCACTTGTGTGTTATCTCTTTCTCCTGCCCCATTAGAATATAATCTTCAGTGTAGAAATCTTATTTCTGTACCTCTAGGGCTTAGATTAGTGCCTAGTACATAGTTGGCATTCAATAAATATTTGTTGGCCAGTTAACATTGTGGGTTGACATCTAAATTGTTAGTGATAATAGTATAAACATTTCTTTTTTCTTCCTAAGTACTAAATTTTTTTCCCCCAAATCCAGGTCATGCAAGTTTTATTTCAAGTTATAATTTACACAAAGTTACAAACTTGTTTAATGAAGACTTGATATTTTTAAAGGATCAAATTGTTGAGTGTTCACTTAAAATCTTGAGTGAGGACTTATGCTTTGGTAATTCTGAATGTTTCAGGTTAGGAACAGAAATATCTTGTGGGGAGAGCATAGAGGGGGTTTTATGTGTGACATACTAAGAGTGATTCCTTTTACTTAGGGGACTCATCACTTGGCCTTTTGCAGCAGATGGAACACTTTTTTCTGCTGATGTTTGAGGACTGTTGAGGGCTAATCAAATCACCAGACTTTCTTTCTTTACATAGTTTAAGAGGAAATAGCATATCTGAATATTAGAATGGGCTTTCAGAACAGGGTTTTATGGTTAAATTTTCTTATCTTTAAAACTTCTGTCTTATAATAATGTTAGCTCTTAATATTAATTAGATTTTGTAGTGCTTGCAAAAGAGTAAAGTTTCTAGATATTTCTAAAATGCTGGGTAAGGTAGTTCTTTGGTTTGTTTGTTAATGATGGCATAGCATCCTGTTTTACTACTTAATACTTTTCTACCCTTCGTATTTGCAGATTTCCTGAAAACAAATATGGGATTGTATTTTTATATTACAGTAGAATTAGACATGTGATAAACATATTGATGGGATAAAAATAATGTTATTATATTATTATATTTTTGTCCAGTATGTAACAATAAGTGCCTAATACATATAACATGTTATCTAAGTGAGGCAGGTGGCCTCCCCGAGGTAAGAATGGAGGCCCTGAGGGGGCATACCCATGGGTTTGAATTTTGAGGCCTCTTTACACTTAATGTGACTTCTAAGCAAAGTTTTCTTTTATCTCCCAATTGGGAGAGTATTAGAACCCACCTTATATAGTCAGATTAAGTGCCATAAAGTAACTAAAACATTTATCTCAGTGTTAGATACATAGTAGGGGTTGAAGAATATTAACTGTTACAGTTGTAGGAAAAGCTGTGTTATAGAAAAATGCTTACCTGAGTTTTTCAGTTGATTTCTATTCTCTTAATACTTTACACGGGTTATTTCCATTTAAGGAAGAAAAATATGGAGCATGTAGAACTCTGCAAATCAGACTCTTAAAGCCAAAAAGGAGAACTAGTTCTTATGGAACAATCTCAGCATTACTGTCCAGTTAACATCAGTTTCAGACTGGCTTCTCATTTCAGGAATAAGAGCATAAAGTAGATAATGGAATTATTTCCAAGGGAAATTCCATTCGTGGAGGGTTACCAGGTAAAAATATTGTTTGATAAGCTTATTTTGCAAGTCATCTACTAGGACAGGATCTCTAATCTTTTTTTGTCATTGCTTACTCATATCAGTAAAAAATAACGTATGTATTTGTTTATGTATAGAATACATGTGCTTTTAGACAACTATAATGCACATTAAGAAAATACACAAATACAGAAAGTTAAAAAAGATGATATTGAAATATGAAATGTATAGATGATCTAATATTTAATTCTGGTACCTCCTTTTCCTTTACCCATCCCTCCAACACATGCACTGGCCCTGAGCACATCTTTGTTTTGAGATTTTGCCTGGAAGAGAGAACCTCTTCAGCTGTAGAGCCGTATTTTGTAGCATTTTGTTCTAAGCCAGAGAGATGTGAAGAGTGGAATGAGAAAACTTTTCTTTATGTTCTTGAGTTTTTTGTCCAGGTTTTTAAATTTGTTGCGCCTTAAAGAAACAAAATCTGAATTAAGATTTTGCCCATTTAAGAAGTACATAGATGAAAAAAAAAAGTATGGAGATGGTTCTTTGTTGAGTACTCTTACCTTGCTATTGATGGGTGGGTTGCAGAGGGCCCTTGACTCCCTTGAAATTCCAGGCGGTATTTTATGTCTCTGTACAGATTGTCATTTTTATGGACAAAGGGTTCAGAGCTTTCATTAGGTTCTCAAAGGAGTTTCCCTGAAGGCTAGGAGCTACTGCTTTGGGTGGTGGGTATTGGTTTCCTCACTTGAGGAGAGAATTTGTCGTATAGTTCCTTTCTGTAGAAGGAAGATCGCCTGACAAAAAATTTCTGCTTGTTTCTCCTTTTAGTTCTTTTTGATGTCAAAGAGAATTAATTAATTAATTAATCAGTTAATTTTTTGGTAGGCAGCAAAGCAAGCAAGATTTATTGAGCAGTAGCAAAGTGATACTGTAAAGCTCCTGAGGAAGGAGGGGACCCAAGAGGGTTGCCCCCAAAAAAGGTTGAATATAGAAGTTATTACATGACTCTGGTGTGGTTGTTTGGAACTTTTTGATCAGTATCATTTGAAAAATTAAGCTGAGTAAATACTACCAATGGTAAACTTGAATGTACCTTTCAAAAAGTGTTTATTCTGGAATAGCTATAGACCCGAAGAAGCTGGGAGGAGAAACTCAGGTTATCTTTGCTGATGAAGAAGTAGTTTTGCAACCAGCGAAGGAGAAGAGAAGCATCATCTGTAGGTTCCACTGTGAATCAGGTGATGTACTCTCTGGTGTCACACTGAAGCTTCCCAACAGAACCAATAACAAGGGATGTTTGTCGTTACCTGAGGGCTCTGTGACTTCCTCATCACATCAGAGAGAGCCAGGATGGGGACTGCAGGCGTCTCTGGTCCCAAAGCCAGTGCCTTCTCTATTTTTGTGCATGAACATGAGTGAGCACTGGAGCTAACCACCATCTTGCTCATGCTGTGCTAGGATGATTTACCAAGTGAACTATTTTACTACCTCTTGCCAGAACCTTGCAAATTGTGGGGAGACTGAAGTGATGAAAAGAGAAGTGGAGAAGAGAAGAGGGCTAGCAGCCAGGCCAGTAACAGCCCTGTGGGTGGTGGGTAGTGACGGAAGGAGTGATGGAAGGAGTCACAGAAGAGTAGCAGACCTCAGAGTTGGCTCCTTAGAAAGGCCAGGCAATGCTGCTAAGAGGCAGGCATGAAGGGTAACCAGTATTGATGATTGCAAAGGTGAGGGAGAGGCAGGGAGAAAGGGCAAGATGCCACTCTGGATCCTGTGGGACTCACGCTGTCACGATAAAGTCCTGTCAGTCACGGAATGGTTTGGGTTTGGTAACCTGGTAGCACCGTGGAGCACTGTGGCAGTGGTGTTCTTTGCCATTCATCTTTACATCCTTAGGAGCTAGCTTAAGTAGGAAAGGGTGGCGGTTCAAGTCTAGGTAGTAATCTGGCTTTGTGAACTGAGCTTAGTTATTTAGTTATTTAACATCTTCCGTAAAATGGGACTCACAATTCCCAATGTGGTTGTGAGGAGGGAGATAATGTGGGTAGGTTGCCCAATATACAGTTGGTTGTGTAATAAATATTCTTTCCTTTATCTTTCTGTTTGTCATCGATCTTTCTTTGAGTCACTCCTGAGGACCTGCATCTTGTTTCAGATCTTGTGAGGGAAGAGATCTGGCAAAAATTTATCTATTTATGTAGGCATCGTGAGAGACTTTTACCTTCTGGTGGTGTTACATTGTAATTTAATTAATTCGTGGTTGCTGGTGCCTGGAACGCTGTTTAAGTAAAATGTTAAAACATTAAAAAAACACGGAGAAAATTGGGACTTGGCAGCATTTCAGGAAAAAAGTCCTATCTTCTAATAAGGAAGATAGAGGCTTTGGAATTAGCTTTTTACCGGACTGCCTCCAGAAGACAATATCTGGAAGTGGAAGGAAATACTTCCTTTGCCATTTGTTGTAAGGAAATCAGAGTGAGTTCAGGCTCCTGAGGAGCTAGCTATCTTACATTCGCAGGTTGAAAATCATAGCAAAAAACACTTTTCTTTTTTAATGAGTGAGTATTTTGAAATGAAAGACATTGATAGCAAAAGGGAAGTTCCTTTTGAGGATCAGAAGCCTGCTTTGTCTTATCAGGTTAATTTTTCAGAATAAAAGTGATGTATCCAAAGGATACTTAATTTGTGAGCCAAAGTCAAAATGAAAGCAGATTTATACAAAGGACTTTTTAAAAGTGAAAGGGAGGCACCTGGGTGACTCAGTGGGTTAAAGCCTCTGCCTTTGGCTTAGGTCATGATCCCAGGGTCCTGGGATCAAGCCCTACATTGGGTTCTCTGCTTGGCAGGGAGCCTGCTTCCCCCTCTCTCTCTGCCTGCCTCTCTGCCTACTTGTGATCTCTGTCAAGTAAATAAATAAAATCTTTAAAAAAAAGTAAAAGAAAGTGTTGGTACTCTGAACTACGCTGTCTTCCATGCATCCTTCTATCTTCGCCTCTTCAACTCCATCTACAACTGTTTTAACTAACTAGTATCCTTCATGGTAGCCAGTCATCCAGAAATAATATTTGTTTCACTTTAAGAAAACTTAAAGATACCATTTTAATCAAAAACAGTTGAGCTGAAGTACTGAAACTCAGAAGACCTAAAAATTATCTGGCATGTGGCTGGATCTAGGCAGATATCTGTCTCTAAGGTTTTAGGCTTAAGGAACTTTGACATAGGCTTTGACTGTTGAGGAAACTTCGTGCATTACTACCTAGATCTGGTGATTCCTTAAAGATGTTGGGTGGAGCTATATTTTGTTGTATTTAGATTTCTATCTTAACATTGTAAAAGGCATTTGAACTAATGGTGGAATTTATTTAGGTTTTCCTGGTTTAGCAGGATGTTCTAGAAATGGTATATACTTTAGATGCCTTTGGGTTTAGGAGTGATAGACCCTGTTCTCATACTCTCAAATTATGATGAGGTTTCAGTGAAATGAATTGTGTGCAAATGTTTTTCAAAGTGTGTATGAAGAAAGGAGTAAAAGGAGTAAAAGGAGTCACTGTATGAGCTGGCTAAGTAGTGTCCTACAAGGGCCTTGTGTTCTCATTTTTGTGATTGTTCTGTGGGCTGCGTGATTCGGTTCATTCACTCCTCACATTTGTACTAAGCAGTGTAATGCACCAGGCACTGCCCTGACAACACCGTGGTGAGCAAAACAAGAAGGTGGATGTGGTTCTTCTCAAAAGGCCATTGATTGTAGCTGGAGTTCAAAGGTTGATGGGGCTACTGAGGTTGCTAGAGCCAAATCATTCTGGCTGGGTTGAAGTTTGTCCTTGATCCTAAGAGCATTTGTACCTGTCTGTAAATACACGATCACTGAGTATATAAATCACCCATAAATTCCCTACCCAGTTGTGAGGAATAATATCTCCCCCTCATGTTTATATATTCTTGTGTTAAGCTAAAAATTGTTTTTGTTAACAGTGTTGTAATTACTTTGAGATAGTCTTATTGTTGGAGTTGGAATTTTAAAAAATTCTCTTGTTATGGTAGCACTGTGCTTATCATTTTATAATACTGAGGTTTCTTTGAGAACAAATTAATGATTGCTTGCTTAAAAAAGCATTACTGGGGCGCCTGGGTGGCTCAGTGGGTTAAGCCTCTGCCTTCTGCTCAGGTCATGATCTCAGGGTCCTGGGATTGAGTCCCCCATCCGGCTCTCTGCTCAGCAGGGAGTCTGCTCCCCCACCCCCCCACCCCCGCCTACCTGTCACTCTGCCTACTTGTGATCTCTGTCAAATAAATAAAATCTTAAAGAAAAACATTACTAGTTTACCGACAGGCTATAAACATGAAATGTACAAAATGTAAGAAACATACTGAGCCCCTTTAAAACTAAGTAAAATCCATCTGTGGGTCAACCCATATACTCTACAGATGGCACTCTGTTATTAAGTACACGATCTTAAGTTTTCATGTGTTTTGATTCACTGATTTATGAACTGCTGCTTGGAATAGTGGGGGACATAATACAATAGATTTAATTCATTAAGAGAATAAAAGTTTAGAAGATTAGAGCTGGAATTGCTGTCAGCACCAGTTGATGTTCATTAAATGAGAATGCAGGCAACAGTAAAACCACAGTTAGGCAAAGCAATTAACGTTGGTGGTGTTATGGTTTCTGTGAAGATTGGAAAAATAAATAATTGAAAGTATTTTAAATTTGGCAAATTGAATGAAGTTAAAAATTGAATCCACCTCCTCATCACTTGCTAATTTTAAGTTTTCCCGAGCTATTATGATTTAAATTATTGAGCGTTATCTGTGCTGCATTCTGTGGGTGGTAAAAATTGAGTATGTGCTTTCAGAACTAGTGCTTGAAGCAGAACTGGATTTGTGATGGTTTACATAAGGAGGAAAGCTTCATCTAGGATTATCTCAGACTCTGACCTGTGAGAGAGTCCAACAAAATAAATAAAATGGGGGAGTCTGGAGTTTTTGATAGTACTTAGAACATCACTCTTATACCTCAATGGTTAATGGATTTCAAAATGATTATAGAATCATTTCATGGTTAGTCAAACAATGTGCATTCCTGTGAGTGCAAATCTATATTCAAAATTAACAGAATCTTAGTGAAATCCATGTTTTTTTTTACAGTTTTACTTAATGGAATATTATTTTTCTTACATGTGTTAATGTAGAGAGAGTGAAGACATTCCCTTTCCCCTCCCCCCGTTTTTGAGCAAGGCTGTTTATAATGTACTGTCTGTTAAGAGAATAATTTCTTCACATTACGGTATCATAGTTCATGATGGATATTCTTTTCTCTCCATAAATACAAGGATAACTGAGCAGCTATTTGCCTCTTTGTTGGTGAGTTAGTTCTGAAGTTTTACTTTACTCATTTAGAAAAGAAAGATCAAGAACCTCTCCATAGGGTGGTTTTGAGGATTGAGCAAGTTAACATAGTTAATGCTAAGAGCAGGGCCTAGATCATGGTGAATGTTATGTAAATGTTAGCTATCTTTATCATTGCTGTTATCATTATTTATCAGTACTAATCTGTATTTTATGACTTGGATTTCAAGTGGATCTTGTAAAGGTGATCTATTTTTGTGTTCTGTGTTTAGGAAAGTGGGTGTTTTTTTTTTTTTTTAAATCCATTAAGCTTATCCATAAACTAAATCTTTTAAGTAAAAGAACTTACCACTGTTACATTTGCTAATGAAAAGAATTTTTGAGTGAAGTAACATTTGGAAGCTGTCAAAGTCAGTATTTTATAGAACCCAAGGACTAGTCTAGGCACATGTGAACTGTGTTGCTTTATGACAGATGTTAAAGCAGTGAATTCACCTGTCTTGCCTAGATCTGATGTGTGTGGTGCATTGGGGAAATTGGGGGGTTGGATGTGTGTGATGACAGTGAACATTGTCACTGTGAAACCTCGGGAAGGACTGTTGGTGGTTGCTGAATGAAGTTAAGAGGTTGGTGGATGCTACCTGGAGATAGAACACAGCCGTTATCCTAACATCTTTCATTAAGTGGGAGCACTGAAAAATCTGAAAAAAAGAAATATAAAGGAGTTGCTAGGAGTTGGCAAAAGTATCTTTGGTGCAGGTGGCTTACAATATGAATTTCATGTGTTAGAAATTTTTTCTTTATTTGTGAGTTTTTTACCTAAAACTATTTTTATGAACTGAAATTACTGGATTTGTTGTATACATGTAATTCTGATGAGCAACGAAACCTGTATTTAGTCTTCATTCGAAGACTCGAAAAAAAGAGAAAGTTTTTTTTTTTTTCCTTTTTCTCATGGGAAGTTATGGTTATCACAGTGTGTAAGCCACTCATTTCTCGTACTTACCTCAAGATAATGAATATTGTCTTTGACAGGTCTTCATTTTCTTTCTTTTTTAAAGATTTTATTTATTTATTTGTCAGAGAGAGAGAGTGCACAAGCAGGCAGAGTGGCAGGCAGAGGCAGAGAGAGAAGCAGGCTCTTCACCGAGCAAGGAGCCCGATGTGGGACTTGATTCCAGGACCCCAGGATCATGATCTGAGCGGTCATGAGGCAGTGGCCCAACCCACTGAGCCATTCAGCCATCCCAGGTCTTCAGTTTCTATCCAGATAAGAAAATGTATTCAGCCCTCTGAATTTTTGTCTTTCATGCTGAATTCAAATAAAATAACTGAATGTGAGTGAATATGTTCACAAGACCAATATGTACATATATTTGAAGTAGATACATAATGAAGGAAACCCAGGTACCAAGAAACCCCTGAGAGATTAGAGTTCTGTAAGTGTAGTTGAATTGGAATGTCGATCAGAATTCTTTCTTCCAAGATGCCTTCTTGAGCTGATAGATGATCATGTTTTCTGTTCTACCTTGAGTTCTTACTTTTTATCCTAAAGATTTTAAATAAAGAGTTAAAGATTGAGCAGTGAAAGCTTCAGTCAAGACAGAGCCCTTCAGGGAGCACGAGTTGAGGGGAGGAGTAAAGGGAGAGAATCTCCAGCATACTCACCCTGAGCAGGTCTTGGGGCTTGATCCTAGGACCCTGAGATCATAACCTGAGCTGAAACCAAGAACCAGATGCTCAACCAACAGAACCACGCAGGTGCTCCTCTCCTCCCATCTATTTAACATATTTTAAAAAATAAATTTTTGACATTTGTTTTTTCTTCTTTTTGTGTAATAGCTCCCTTATCTGTGGGGGTTATGTTTCAAAACCCTAAAATGCAGAAAGTGCCTAACCCTCCATATAATATGGTTTTTCCTATAGCTATATACCTGTGATAAGGTTTAATTCATAAATTAGGCATGGTAAGAGATTAACAACAATGAGAGTTAAAACAACATATTGTAATGAAAGTTATATGACTGTGGTCTGTCTCTCAAAATATCTTTGTTCTATACACCCCCTTGCTGTAATGATGTGAGATGATAAAATGCCTATGTAATGAGATAGAGCGAGGTGAATGATGTAGGCCGTGTGACCTAGAGTTAGGCTACTATTGATTTTCTGATGGTAAGTCAGAAGGAGGATCATCTGTTTCTGGACCAAGGTTGGCTGTGGGTAACCGCAGAAAGGGAGACTGTGGATAAGTGGGGACTACTGTATTTTCCCTTCCTTCAGTTGTTTTGCAGGTAGGTTTGCTTAGGGCTGTGTAGAGCTGTGAGCAGCTCAGAAATATAGAAGTAGTATGGGAAGCTAGGAAGACTGATGATTACAATTCAAAGATGTTGCCTGTCCAGCAAGGTAAAGTCATCGGAAGAGAATAGGTTTCTCAGCCAGCCAGCCAGTCTTAGAATTCCAGTCAGTGTTCCTTGCAAGCTGGGTGACTTTAGAGCCTAACTTTGCTTATCTGTAAAGTGGTGATAATAGCATCTACCTTGCAGCATTAGTTTGAGAGATGGTGTATGTGAAATGCCTAGACCAGTACAGATGTGACACACAATGGGAAATTGATAGATTTCTGTCCTTGAAGTCAGAGACCATGTCCACTCATAATTGTATTTCCATTGTCCAAGATAGTGCCCCCCTCACATCTTTGCTGCTCAGTGGGTACCTGCTGAGTGCAACCATCCTTTCAGGTAGAAATGGAACTCTTCATGGATATGAAGCAGTGCTGACTCATAATATAACTTCTTACTCATTCCCTTCTCTTTTCTCATTTGTGTGCTAAATACTTTTTGAAAGAATATATATATTTTTTTAAATGAGAGGTTTGGGTAATAAACTGAACATAGTTTTAAAGACAAAGGTTTATGATTGTGGCCTGTACTGCTTAGCTGAAAAGGTGCTGCTTTGGACAGAGCACAGTCTCTGAAAGGCCCATGATTATCAAAGGTCCCCGAGAAGTCTTTGTTTCCGGTTTTATCGTCAGTCTCTTCAAAAGTGATTGAGAAAAAAAAAAAAAAAAAAGTGATTGAGAGCTGGCTGAGTCTGGAGTTTAGGAGACATGGAATGAGTGTTTATTCAGTGACTGAATGAGTGTGGGGATTATTCAGATAGCAAAATATAGTGAGGTCTTTATTGGGCAGTATTTATTTGATCTGCTTTGGAGAGTAGAATTAGTGTACAAACACCTCGTGAATTTTAGTGCAGACTTGACAATAAAAGCAGCTGGGTTTCCTGTCACATATCGGGTTTAAACCAGAGACTTGTTGGTTCACAAGAATTGGTGCTGGCACTAACCTGGCACTTTGGTGTGCTCCTCGAGGTATATCATAGAAAAACCTTTCCCTGGGCTGGAACCCAGGACTTGAAAATCAGTTTTAACCATGTAACTCTCCTCTGGGGGGTGGGGAGAGGGTTGTGTGGAGGGGATGTAAGCTGTGGGAGAGAGTGTGATGTCTAGTTCTTTCGCTCTGGCCCCCCTTGCCTTGTAGGGATTTATGTCAGCTCAGACACTCATCATGATTAATGAAAGGTAAGTGCTATAGAAGTTACTACTCTGTTCCTCTGTGTAGTTTCTCTTTCTTCTTGGATGGACTTTTCACTCAGTCTGTCTTTACTTTTTTGTTTGATGTGTATTCAGGAAATTTAAAAAACTTATTTTAATTCTAGCCTTCAGCAAACATAATTAAAAAGGAAAAGTTTCTGTTTGCTGTTGCAGGAAGTCTGCTCCCTTTCCCCTTGCCCCCCACAATTGGTACTTTTTTTTTTTTTTTAATACTCAGGAAGAAGTGGATTTTAGGTTATTCACATCTCTATCCCTTCATTAGTGAGAAGTAGTATATAATAGGAGGTCCAAGGATTTGATGTGGTTTGCTAAATTTTTAGGGAACATAAAAAACACACTTAGTGGCTCATATTTTTGAAAATCTCTGTACAGTATTTGGGAAGATTTTCTTTTACTAGAAACCTCATTTTCTGGGCTCTTCCTTTTGCTGTGCATATTTCAGTAAGACTATATTTCCTTGTCCTGTCCTTGTCCTTGGTACTTGAAGGATATGCAGCGTGTTTTCTGCACAGGCCAGTCATGACCCTGGGAGGCCTTTCTTTGCTGAGCATTATCTTCAGAAATGGGGGCAATCAAGATCTGTCTCCAGGAATTTTCTTTCTTTCTGAAGCCTCATTCCCGCATGTCAAATATAACATAGGCTCATAGACTCTGGCGAGTGCTTTCATTAACCAAACAGTTTCTGTTTCAGTTCTAAAAGGTAATCCACCTCCCCTCCCCCCATTAAATACTCAGGTTTCTCTTTTTCTTTCTTTCTTTCTTTTTGAGGGAGAGTTGATTATTCATTCACTGCTGTTGAGTTCTTTTTAGTGTTAATAGATGGGGTATTTCAGAAATCAGTCCATTCATCGTATATAATAAATATGACTGTTAGATTTTTATGAAGTTTGAAAAGCTCTGATAAACACGTATAGGTAGGAGTCTACTTGATTTATGGGATGGCTTGAAAGAATTATAAATGTTTTGGTTTTAAAAGTTGCAGTGTCAGACATACATCTTTCAAAGACTGTAGAGGGGCACCTGATTGGCTCAGTGGCTTAAGCCTCTGCCTTCAGCTCAGGTCATGATCTCAGAGTCCTGGGATGGAGCCCTACATCTGGCTCCCCTGCTTCCCCCTCTCTCTCTGCCTGTCTCTCTGCCTACTTGCGATCTCTCTCTCTCTCTCTGTCAAATAAATAAATAAATAAAATCTTAAAAAAAAAAAAAGACTCTAGAAAGAGATGCAAAGAGACTCTTTTTTTTTTTTTTTTAAAGATTTTATTTATTTATTTGACAGAGAGAGCACAAGCAGGCAGAGAGGCAGGCAGAGAGAGAGGAGGAAGCAGGCTCCCTGCTGAGCAGAGAGCCTGATGCGGGACTCGATCCCAGGACCCTGAGATCATGACCTGAGCCGAAGGCAGCGGCTTAACCCACTGAGCCACCCAGGCGCCCGCAAAGAGACTCTTAACAGTGATTATCTTTGGGGAACAGAAATAGAGGGTTTCACTTTCTACCTTGACATTAAAGAAATTTAATTAAAAAACAGAAGGGTAATCATGTGTCTGTTTCCCAAGCTAGTAAAAGTAAGCAAACTACTGGGAATAAAATGAGCCATTGACCATTGGTGATCATTAGATTAAGGCTTTATGTAAGCAGTGGTAACATGAGGAAATATATACAGGATTCTTTTTGTATAGCATAAATGCTTATATTTCAAGTAATTAATAATCAAAGTATTATTTGATGTGTATGTGTGTTTGGTCTGTCCTTCCATCTTCCATCTACCCATCATCCATTTACCCATTTGTCTGTAATAGTCAAAAGAAGTTCAGCTCGTCATCTCTTTAATATTATTATTATTTTTTTTTTCTGTAAGGAAAGAGCTTTAATTGCTCATCTATTTGGATAACCTTGAAAAACATTATTTTTGATGTTCAGTGGGAGGGTAAAGTACTCAGCAATTTTCAGATATGGTGTGTGGGGCATTGAAAAGATAAATGCTGTTGGTGTGAAATCTCTTATTCTCACTGTTTTCTGAGATACTTATCTTGGTGATTTTACTGCACAAAGAATGCAGCTTCTTGGCTGTCATACACGGCACTTTAATGAGCTAGAGTTACACAGTAATTTGTGACTTGGTGCCCTCTCCTTTTCTAATCAGCTCATCAACATTATGCCCATTCTGCATCAGTTTACTTTAGAATTTGATTAATTAATTAATTAATTTTGGTAATGCCATCAGAGAAACCCAGAGGGCTTAGTGGCTTGCGTTTGATTTGAGGACTAAAAAGATACTGAATTGGCTTTTGCTGCTTAACAAACCACTCCAGAACTTGGTGGCTTAAAACAATAGCCATTTATTAAGCTCGTCCTCCTGTGGTTTGGCAGTTTGGACTGGGTTCAGCTGCGTGATTGTCTTGGTCTCTGCTGGATTCACTCATGCACCTGCAGTCCGCTGGCAGCTGATGGTCCCATTCACGTATCCGATGGTTGGCTTGACTGTTGGTCGGTTGTGGTTACAGGGGTGTCCGGGGTGTGTGAGTCTCAGCATCCAGCTGGTTAGCCTGCAGTTCTTTACGTGGTGGGTTGTGGGGTTCTGTAGAGCAGTAAGAAAGGACAAGCACAACTGCTAAGCACTTTTCAGTTCTCTCCTTGCATTTGTGTTTGCAGTTATCTCTTTGGCTGAAGTTGGTTAGAAGCCAGCTGAACTTCCAGGGGGCAGACTCCATCTCTTGTGGGTGGAGCTCTGAGTGTACTGCCGTGGCATGGACACAAGGGGAAGAATTTGTGGCCAGTTTTGCAGCCTGCCACAGATATTCTGAGGACTTCCTATTTTGGTTCAGTGGATATTGTCTCTGTTTTGAAATACATCTGGACCTCTAACTACTTCTCACTACCTCCTGTGCTGCCCCTAAGTGCAGACCACTCAGTGTCTGCATCCTCACAGGTGCCCTGCTTCTGCCCTCCCACTCTGTGATCTCCATAGCAACCAGAGCCAACTTAAAAAAAAAAAAATCATTTATTTATTTATTTATTTGACAGACAGAGATCACAAGTAGGTGGAGAGGCAGGCAGAGAGAGAGGAGGAAGCAGGCTCCCTGCTGAGCAGAGAGCCCAACTTGGGGCTCGATCCCAGGACCCCTGGGATCATGAACTGAGCTGAAGGCAGAGGCTTCAACCCACTGAGCTACCCAGGCGCCCCCAGAGCCAACTTTTCAAAAGAGAAGTCAGAGCGTGTTCAGAACCTTCCATTGGCTTCCCATTTCATTCAGAATAAAGTTTAAATTTCCTACTGGGGCTGCAAGGCTTTACCTGACGTGGCCCTTTCTTTGACCTCACCTCACCCCGCCTCACTCATCCTCTCCCAGCTATGCTTCCCTCCGTGCTGTTAGTCACAGGCACCAAACACGTTCCTGCCTCAGGGTTTCGCATCTGCCTTTCCTCTGCCAGATGCTCAGTGGCTGCTTCCTTCACTTCCTTTAGGGCTCTTTGTAAGTCCCCTCCTCAGAAAGGCCTTCATTGTTATCCCTGCATTATTTATTTATTTGTTTGTTTGTTTATAGATTTTATTTATTTGCCAGAGAGAGAGAGTGAGTACAAGCAAAGGGAGTGGCAGGCAGAGGGAGAAGTAGGCTCCCTGCTGAGCAAGGAACCTGACGCAGGGCTCGATCCCAGGGTCCTGGGATCATGACCTGAGACGAAGGTTCATGCTTAACTAACTGAACCACCCAGGCGTCCCAATATCCCTACATAAAATAACATTCTTTCCAACCTTTCTGGCTTGCTTTACTGTACTCCGTGACACCCACCACATGACATTTGTTTATTTTCTGTCTCTTCCATGAGAGGCAGCGACAGTGTTATTCCCAGTGCCCACAACAGGGCCTGATGCAGGGTTTATGCTCCATGAGTCTCCGTGGAATGGCTGTAAAGTGATATTTCTCATCTGGTCTTCATGGTGGCTCTTTTCTCCAGAGCTGGTGAAGCCTGTGTTCCAACAATCCTGGGCTGGAGGCATCCTGTTTTCCCCTTGCCTGTTGTTCACCTGGATTGGTGTGCTCGTAATTAATGGAGTGTTCATCCTTTTCCCCTTTCAAAAATTTAAGGCAGTTTTAATTTGATGATTTGGGGATCATTTTCCTTTACAAATCCCTATCTTCATGGATTAGGAATACAGTCATTCTGTTACATGCTACATGTTACATGGTTTATGTAAATGCACAGATAGACATATGTAGGTTTTTTTGCAGAGGGTGGCACATGGCAAGTCCTTTAGACTAGGCAAGGAGGCTCACGTACTTGTGGTTTTAATACCATCTTTAGGTACTCTTGAAATTCCTTCAGTCCCCCAAGCCTCTTTCACTCAGACCTGTATGCCAAATTGCTCAGGCCCCACTGGGCCAGACTTCCTCTGAGCTTTAACTAATCCAGGCGGGAAGTTGCTGTCCTTCAAGTGTAATTTGTCTCTCTGATGACTTTCCTGTAGCTGCTTCTCGGGCTTTTTACCTGAGTTCTGTTTGTCCGCAGGAGTTTACCATTTGCAGGTATATATTAGTAACAGATAGTCAAACCTCTAATTTGGAAGAATGAGATGGGACGGAAATGAGTAAGAGGAAGGACAGTCTAGCTTAATGAAACCTCTGAATCACAGATTATTTAAAAAGAAAGACAATTATATGATTTTTAAATTATGGTGCACATGATAGACTAATATATAACTGGGGTATAATGAGCCATGAAAGCAGCAGTAATGGAAATATTTACAGTTCACAACGGGCATACAGAATAAGCTAAGAGTTTTGAGCAGCAAAGTCTAGGAAAGGGGTATTTGACTCAGAATTCAAGGGCTAATCCAAAGAATGTGAGGAATCATTAATTTCTTGAAAGCTTTGATTTGAAAATGTTACTGATTGTTATATTACATTTTCCTTTTTGGTAAGGACCTCAAAATGTGCAGGTGTGGACTGCTGCTTGTTTAGAATCACATTCTTTGCATTTAAAACGGGAACATGGAGGAGCTGAGACCTGAGGTTTCACTTCTTCGGCTCTCGTCCTCTGGTTGTCCAGGTTGTCATCTTCTCCTATCCTAGAAAATGGGTGGGTATGTGTTTGTTTTTGTTGATCCAACGCTGGTTGAGTTAGAAAGCTGGGAGACAAAATGATGGGGTTTCAAAGATTTTAGTGGAAAGAGAACGCGAAAAAGTGACAACAGGGATTGTGGGACCATTCTGGACTCTGGCTTCATAAGACAGGAAGGACCAGGGTTAAGAACCTGCACTTTGGAAGCAGACGGCCTAGGGTTTTAGTCTGGTTTTTGCCATTTACTATTTGAGTGGTCTTAAGTAAGTTATTTAGTATCTCAGCTTCCTTTGTGATAGAAATGGGGGTGCTGGGGGTGCTTTGCTGGCTCAGTGCATGGAGCATGCGACTCTTGATATCAGGGTTGTGAGTTCAAGTCCCATGTTGTGTGTGGAGCTTACTTAATTAAAAAAAAAAAAGGTGGGGGGGTGCTGGTAGAGCCTGTGTCTTAGATTGGTTGTAAGGAATAAAGTTATGTGTGTCAGAGGCTTAGTACTAGAAGAAGCACATAGTACACGCTCAGGAAATGTTAGCTAGTATGTAGGAGAAGGCGTGCATTCTTAAGAATCTGGAAGAATGTTCATACCAGCAGGGCTTACATTGGCACCAGGGCATAGTCTTGTGTGGTGCTTTGGCTCCTATGAAAATATTGAATATGTGCAGTTTGTGAGAGGAACAGCATGACGAGTGTCAGGCAGAGGGAAGGGGTTGCCACAGCATTCATAAGAAAAGTGGCTTAGGGTGGGTAGTGAATAGGGTGGTTTGGTGAGGAATGGGCCGGGCCTTTCACATGTGCACAGTGGTTCCAGAGAGAGGAGTGTGAGGTGTGTGAAGAGGGAAAAGTACATACCTGGTGGTGAGGGCAGAGAGCTACCAGAGCAGGAAGAGGACACTAGTATGTAGGAGTGTTGGGGACAGCCATAGGGGTAGGAGGGTGGAGTGAGGGCTTGCAGGCTTCAGTCTGGCAATAATATTTGATTCCAGAGGCAGTTAGGAACCATTCAAGCTGCCCTCTGCAAAGGCGAATGATAGAGCCGAATCTCTGGAAGAATAATAAGGTTCTTCTGTTGGTGTCCGACAAGATTCCTAGGATGAGGCTCAAATTTATCTATGTGGGTGTCCCTAGGTATAAGAGAATTGCTGAAATCCTGCAATTCCTTGAAGCTTATTTTTTTACTTTAAAAATTCAGAGATTTTCGTGTTTCATAATTTATTAGCTCCTTTTCATTCATTCTTTCTTTTCTTTTTTTTTTTTTTAAAAGATTTTATTTAATTGATAGAGATCACAAGTAGGTAGAGAGGCAGGCAGAGAGAGAGGGGGAAGCAGGCTCCCTGTGGAGCAGAGAGCCCGATGTGGGGCTCGATCCCAGGACCCTGAGATCATGACCTGAGCCAAAGGCAGAGGCTTAACCCACTGAGCCACCCAGGTGCCCCTAGCTTCTTTTCATTCTAAAAACTGGCTGTTTTTAGTAAACATAATGGCTCCATGGTTACCCCGTGGCTTCTGGAAGGTGCTTGCACTTCTGTCCTCCGATTAATCCAGGAGCAAGGTAATTAGCCAGTGGGATATTTGGACTGCCAAGACTGAAGGGCTTTAGAAGGTGCTTCCAAGTCATAGCTGGCCGACAGGCAGAAGGTGCCCCTCATTACTCTTCTCCCAGGCCTTGTTGACCCCAAATCCTTTCTTTCTGCAAGGCATCTCGCCATTAACAGTCCTTTAGTGCTCACAGCTTCCCCATCTTATGTTCTCTCTTCCCATGGCCTAAAATACCCAACTTCTTACTCCTTTTTGTTGGAACAATTTCATTGAGCTCTATTTTGCATACCATGCCATTCTCCCATTTAAAGTGTTCGGTACATTCACAGCATTGTGCAACCATTACTGCTGTCTAATTTTAGAACATTTTTGTTCCTCCTAAAAGAAACTACCCATTATTGGTTTTTCTCATTCTCTACTTCCACCCATGTCACTCCTAGCCCTGGGCATCCGTAATCTACTTTCTGTGTGCAGATTTGCCTATTCTGGACATCTCCTATAAGTGGAATCCTATAATAAGTGACCCTTTGTGACTGACTTCTTTAACTTAGCATGTTGTTTTCCAGTTTCACCTATGGTGTAGCATGTGTCAGTACTTCGTCCTTTTCATGGTCAAGTAATAATTTTGCTTGCTTCCTACCACAGTTTGCTTATTCTTTCATCAGTTGATGAACATTCCGGTTGTTTCTACTTTTTGGCCATTATTCATAATGCTACTTTGTTTTTGTGTGGGTAACACTTGAGGAGTGGAATTGCTAGGTCATATGTTAGTATATGTGCTGCCGAAGCGAGCACTGCTAGGTCATATGTAACAATATGTTTAACTTTTTGAGGAACTGCCTAGCTGTTTTTTTACAAAGTGGCTACACTACTTTGCATTCTCACCAGCAGTATAAGAGATCCAGTTTCTCCACATCCTTGCCAACACTTGTTATTTTTTGTGTTTTTGATTATAGCCATTCCGTTGGGTGTGATTTGCATTTCGCTTGTGGCTCATGGTGCTGAGCATCTTTTCCTGTGTTTATTGGCCATTTGTGTATATTTTTTGGAGAAAAGTTTGTTGAAGTCGTTTGGCCATTTTTGGTTTGCTTTTTTGTTACTGAGTTTATATTCTGGGTACAAGTCCCTTATCAGATATATGATTTGTAAGTGTTTTCTCCCATTCAGTGCTTTGTCTTTTTACTTTCTCCATGGTGTCCTTAGAAGCAGAAACGTTTTTGATCTTGATGAAGTCCTGTATATTTATTTTTTCTTCTATTGCTTGTGCTTTTAATACTGTTTTTTTAATACCTAGCTATTCTGTAGACTGTTGGGCTGGGAATCAGAGCACCTGAGTTTTAGTCCATTTTGCCACTAGTGAGCTGTTTGACAGTGGGCAGGTAACTGCCTTGCCTACACTAGTCTGTCCTGCACAAAAGTGACCTTTTCCTAGAAGATCTGAGCTGATTATATTGCTTCCCTCTTCCTAAATGTTCATTGGTTTCTTGTTGTCCATAACAGATAAAATCTAAACATTTATGTTTGGCATTTAAAGCTTTTCCACAAGCTGGCCTACTCTGTTTCTGTCAGCATGTCTTCTCTGGAGGAGCTAAGTATCTCCCATACATCTAAATCTCTCATACCCTTTTCTTGGTTCATGGCTCTGCAAGTGCTTTTTTCTTGACTAAGAATGCCTTCCCCACCCCCTGCTCCTCTTTATTTAGTAAGCTTCCCACTTAGTCTCTCAGACACTTAGGGCACATGTTCATTGATATGTCCATGCAGTGCCTGGCAGATAGTATGTGCCCAGTAAATATTTGTTAAATGATTGAAAGAAACACTACCTTTTCTTGATAGCCTTGCTTTGCTTTTTATTACAAAGTTATCATTTCCTCTCATGGATTCCTACAATGTGTACTTTCTCATACCTGTTATTATACTCCTACCTTGTTTTGCAATTTATTTGTAATATCTTTTTCCTCCACCCAGTGATACCTTGGGAGGTAAGTTCTATGTCCAAGCTGTGTGCAGCAGGTGCTATATTACAAGCTGAGCTGCTGCCAGGTGTCGTAGGATAGCATAAGGACGTCAGTAAATGTTGCCTGTGAATGGATGAGCTGCTTTGGGGAGCTCTTTAAAGTGAAAGAGAGGATGCATCTGGGCTAGGTTACTGGTTCTCAGCTTTCATGAACCAATTTAGATAAGATTGTTGAGTATACGCAGAAGGATGTGGGGAGTTAAATCCTCAAAAAATATATTCTCTAGTGACAGAGACTGGATAGGTTGGCCCCATGAATACTGCCTCCCTTGCCTGATGTTTTGAGTGTGGGGACAGAGCGGGGAGAACAGAGTGCATGGCAAAGAGTTGAGTGTGTGAGGAGGTGGTTATTACTGTTTCGTCAAACCACTGTCCATGTGGATTTCCTCAGTTTTAAAGGAGCTACTACCAAGTTTAATTATCTTCTTAACCTTAGAGGTGCTAAGCTGCTTTTGGCATCTTTGAAAAGGTCCTTGGGAGTTACCAGATTACATGATCCTACTGATGCCGTAAGATTTCTTTCAGCTCTACGATGTCATGGTTCATGACTTTGTCTTCCCTATGAAATATTTCTTAATTACTTTAGTCCTCAATGATTTGTTTTCTTTTCTTTATTTTTTTAAAAAGATTTTATTTATTTATTTGACACAGAGAGAGAGAGATCACAAGTAGGCAGAGAGGCAGGCAGAGGGGGAGGGGAGCAGGCTCCCTGGTTGCGGGGCTCCATCTGAGATCATGACCCCAGCCGAAGGCAGAGGCTTAACTCACTGAGCCAGCCAGGCGCCCTGATTTCTGTTTTCTTAACTGAAGTTGTGCAAGACATATTTATGTGTCCTGCACTATCTTACTCATTCATTCAGCAAATGTTGTACTGGGAACCTGTGAATGCTGGAGTGACAAAGGTGATTATACCGGCATTTGTGTGTTTAATGAGCACATATTTTATGCTGTACCCTAAGGGTTAAATGTGAAGAAGATGGGCAAGGCTCTTGCATTTTAAAGGTTGTCGCTATTCGTGGGTTTTGGTTTTCTTTCCGCAGTCAGACTGTCAGCTATGTTTTTATATCTCATTCCCCTGATCATCTTAATATGCCACATAAAGAGTTCTCAAGAATTGCTTGATTGACTTCTTGGATGGGGTTTGTTTGATTGCCAAGAAAAACCTCTGTTGTCAAGAAAACATGAGGCCTATTTGGTGAAATCAGAACTTTGGAGTTTATAATCTATGCAGTGTGTACAGGTCCTGTAAGTGGTTACACAAGGAAAATGGTAGTGTGGCTGATTTTTTTTTTTTTTTTTTCTTTTGGAAGGAGCTGGGGGAGTTATTTAGAACTTCTCATATTCCCTCTTCATTTCTGAATAATGGACTTAACGCTTTCCAGTTTTGGACTCAGGACACTGGCGTGTGATTGTGGTACTGCATGCTCAGTCAGAACTTCAAAGAGGTTTTCTGTTTTGTTTTGCTTTGCTTTTGAAACCAGAGCTGTGCCCTTCCTAGTAAAGCAGAATTTTGTTTGTTTCAGTTGATCGGAGTTTTTTCCAAGTGGTTTCTTCACATTCTGCCTTTTGAACCTTTTTTATAAAGGCTTTTAAAGCCCTCATACAATTCTCATAGTTCATTTTACCTAATAGGAGTCAGACTATGATTATTAGATGTGAAACATTAAAATACATAATACATTAACATGACTTGGGGGAAGGAGGGGATTGGGGAGTATTAAAACAACATCTTTTAAAACAACTGTCTTCCTTGCAACATTTAAAATGTGACTTAAACGTACTGGTTGTTGCCCTTGCTGCTTTCATTATGTCACCTTCTTGCTGGGGAACAGTTTTCAAACTTCAGTGTGCGTAAGAATCAGAGGAGTTGGTTCCCATTGTCAGTTCTCCCCAGGTCTCTCAGTGGTTCTGATCAGTAGATCTTGTTCAGGGACCTGCCGGCCAGATGGCTTGGAGGCTGCAGGCCACAGACTGGGCAATGATTCGGAAGCTTCGCAACGTTTCTTTCTAACCTCTTTGCTTAGTACTTCCTCCACTTAGGCCTGCCTGCTGCCCCATTCCCCACCTTCTTCATCGGCCTGTCTCTCTCTTTCTCTCTCTCTCTCTCTCTCTTTTTTTTTTTTTTTTTTTTTTTTTAAGAAAGCATGTGTGTGAGAGCTGGGTGTGGAACGGGGGAGAGAGAATCTTAAGCAGGCTCCATGCCCAATACGGAGCCCAGGGTGAGGCTTGGTTTTACCACCCTGAGATCATGACCTGATCGCTGGAATCAGGAATTGGATGCTTAACCAACTGAGCCTCCCAGGTGCCCCTCTTTTTTTTAAGATTTTCTTTTAAGTAATCTCTGTACCCATTGTGGGGCTTGAACTCATATCCTCAAGATCAAGAGTTACATGCCCCCCTTCTGTCTCTTTAGAGCTCAACTACTTGCTGTGTTGATAATTCCAATCCCACTCCAGAGGTGGGCTTCCTGAGAAGCTATCTCTTCTAGTTTAGCCCACCCTGATGGTGCCTTCCTCCAAACTCCTCTGTATATATGGTAGTTTTCAAAAATTTGCCAACATTTGGGGGCACTTGGGTAGCTCAGTTGGTTAAGCATCTGAGTGTTGATCTCAGCTCAGGTCATGATCTTACGTTCGTTAGATTGAGCCCCGGGGTGTGCCTCATGTTGAGCATGGAGCCTGCTTTAGATCCCGTTTCTTGGGGTAACTGGGTGGTTCAATCAGTAGAGCATCTGGTGACTTTAGCTCCGGTCATGATCTCAGCGTCCCGGAATCGAGCTCTGCTGGGCTCCACACTCACTGTGGAGCCTGCTTTTCCCTCTCCCTGGTCAGTGCTCTCTCTCTCTCAAATAAATAAATAATATCTTAAAAAAAAAAAAAAAAAAAAAGAGGGGCGCCTGGGTGGCTCAGTGGTTAAGCTGCTGCCTTCGGCTCAGGTCATGATCCCAGGGTCCTGGGATCGAGCCCCGCATCAGGCTCTCTGCTCAGCAGGGAGCCTGCTTCCTCCTCTCTCTCTGCCTGCCTCTCTGCCTGCTTGTGATCTCTCTCTGTCAAATAAATAAATAAAATCTTTAAAAAAAAAAAAGATTCTTTTTTCCCTTTGCCCCTCCTCTTTAAATATATAATAATAATAATAATAATAATAGTAATAAAAATATGATAAATAAAAATTTAAAAATTGCCAACATCTAGGGGCGCCTGGGTGGCTCAGTGGGTTAAGCCGCTGCCTTCGGTTCAGGTCATGATCTCAGGGTCCTGGGATCGAGTCCCGCATCGGGCTCTCTGCTCAGCAGGAAGCCTGCTTCCTCCTCTCTCTCTCTCTCTCTGCCTGCCTCTCTGCCTACTTGTGATCTCTCTCTGTCAAATAAATAAATAAAATCTTTAAAAAAAAATTGCCAACATCTAGACATCAGGAGCTCTTACAGAAATTTTATCCCATGATAAGTACTGGTTAGAGCTGATCTGCTGCATTTGGTTAGTTTACAATTTGCAAGTCTCATTTGTTCCTCTTACCTCCTTAATTCTGGACAAGGGTCATTTGTTGTTTATCTTCACATTTGTGATACTATCTTATTTTCATTGAGCTGGTTTTACTCATAATCTTTCCTTTTCAGGCTCTTGTGAATATTGTTGATTTATGGTATGTCTTGCTCATTGTACTATTCTTTTTTTTTGTGCATGCCTTACTTAGTATATCTTTCAGGGCTCCCATCTACAGCTTTTCAGGTTGTATACTGGATGATATTATGTGCTGACCCTCTGTCTTTTAGTGTAAAAATAGTCCATTTCTCTCAGTGAGATTTTATTTTATTATTTTTTTTATAAAGATTTTATTTATTTATTTGACAGACAGAGGTCACAAGTAGGCAGAGAGGCAGACAGAGAGAGAGGAGAGGAAGCAGGCTCCCTGCGGAGCAGAGAGTCGGGACGTGGGGCTTGATCCCAGGACCCTGGGACCATGATCTGAGCCAAAGTCAGAGGCTTAACCCCCTGAGCCATCCAGGCACAGTGAGATTTTAAATGCCTCAAAATAGGAATAATCTTAGGTTTTCGTGTTCTCCATAGCACATAGTAACTATAGTCAGCTTATTTTCTTCACAAGTTTTTGAACCAATTTCATATAACAGATAAATGTGGTGGTACTATTTTGTCTTTTATTTAGAAAGGAATTATACTAACAGAAATGATTTAAGATTAGCCACAGCTTTAAATTTAATGAATATTCTTCTTTAATTTTTAGAGTTCTTTTTCTACCAGGACTCCACTTTATAATTTCTAAGGTTATGATAAGTAATTAAAAAAAAAAGATTATTTATTTGTTTGAGAGAGAGAGAGAGAGAGTGCAAGAGAGAGAGCACGTGCGCACGCACACATGAGCTAATCCAAAGAATTTTTTTGGAAGGGCTTAGTTCTTTTCTATCTGTGTATTATAACTGACTCAGTAAAAGTTTGACAAGTCATCACTGTGAATAATTTATATTAATTTGCCTTTTTATCAAGTCAAATTGAGTGGTTGCCTTGTCTGCGTGGTAGAACATTTCCTGCTCAGATCAGCGCTATTGAACAACAAGTCTGAAATAAAAAGAATACAAAGCAGTGCTACTAGAGTATTAGATGGCATGTCCTTCTGCTTCAGTAAACTATGTACCTGTTTGATTTAGGGAACCACTGATTGTGTGTGTATGTGTGTGTGTGTGTGTGGTGAACACTGAGTCAGAACATACTTGCTTATGGTTTGAGGAGGGAGAGTGTTCACGTTCAGCTTCTCTGTGTTTTGAAGAATGATGATTTATGACACAATGTGTATGTTTCTCCAATTCCCTTTTCATCCTTTACAGCTTCTAGGCAGAAAGAATCCAAATTACTGCTGGCTTATGCCAATAAAAAGATTTCTTGTTTTCATAGAAGAAGTACGGTATAGTGGAAGATAACAAGCTTTTCAGATTTGCTGTTTTCTACTTGTGTGTGACCTTTAGCAAGAATTAACTGCTTTGAGTCATAGTTAGCTCATCCGTAAATGGAAATAAACCCAAACTCAAAAGATTAATTTGGTGGATAAATGAGATAACCACTTTCTCGTTAAGTCTCTAGTCTTAACCTGTTCTGTTCCCCACTTCTCCACACCCCACCATGAACATCCCTTGTGATGACCGTCAGACATAAATTAACCTGAGCTTCCTGAACTTTCTGTCCTGTCTTTTCTCTTGTATGCACCCAAATGTTTTCCATCTTATTTCAGTTGAGAAGGTGTTCTTTCTGCTGTTCAGTAAATTCATTTTTCCATCTCTGCTCTGGATTTATCCTCTTCTAGTCCTTGCTTCATTGGTCATTGCTTCTGTTATTCTGGCTCTCTTCTTCCTCTTCCTTTTCTTCTTGGACTCTTCTCCATTTGACAAGGTGTAGCTCAGATACCACCTGCAGGAGACCTGTGACTTCTGGCCTCATGGGGATGCTACCACTCTGTACTCTGATAACATCCCCAACATTCTTGGAGCACTTGGCATTTGGGGTGTGTTTGCCTGGTTTCCCTACTGCAGGGTAAGTGCCCTGAGGGTCCCAGCTATGTCTTACTTGTCTGGTGTAGGAGTCCAGATGAATGAGTCAAATGAATGTATATGTGATGAATGAATAGCTTTCAAATGTTAATCATTTTTATTTTAGGAACAGTGTCCATGCTGGATTAGATCATGGACTCTGGGGCCAGTGTGCTTAAGTTCATACCACGGTTCAGCCACTTGTTAAGTGTGTGCCCTTTGGCAAGTGCCTCAGTAGCTCCTTCTCTCAAATGGGGCTAAATAATGATAGTGTTTATCTTATCGGCTTGTTGTAAAAATGAAGTGTCCTCTAACAGATGAGTAATGTTCCCAACATTGTGGCATGAGTGCTGGGAATTAACTGTTAATTTTTATTACTACTGCTATATTTCTCGAGCTTTCATGTGCCTTCTTTGTATAACTTTCCGATAATCTTCTGTGGTAATTTTGATTTTCTAAAATCTCAACATGGTAACATTTATCCTTCCTATAGATGCTATTTAATTAATTTAGAAGCATTTTCATTGAATCATGTTTCATTTGGTCCTCTTGTAAGTGAGGGAGTGAGGAAGATAAGTATTATCAATCTCATTATTTACTTAATTTTAAAACAAAGGTTATGGGTGGTAGGATCAGTACTTCCTGCCTCCAAATCTGGTGCCCTCTACTTCTTGCTGTGTTGATGGTTCCAGTTAAAAAAAAACCCCTGAAACTTAAAAAAATTAATTTTAGATTTAAAGTTACAAAAATAGAAAATTCAAACTGCTTCCCCTAATACTAGCAAGTTATGTAACTGTCATCTCCATTTTTTTTCTGTTGAGTATGTTCAGTTTTGAATATATCTCACCATCATTTTTTTAAAAACAACTTTATTGAGATAGAATTCATATACCATGCAGTTTACCCATTTAAAATGTACAGCTCCTTAGTTTCTAGTGTATGTTCATAGATTTGTGTAACCATAACTATATCACCTTTAAAGATACCCCATGCTCATTAATAGTCCCTGCCCATTTCTCTCTCTGCCCCTTCCCTGGATTCCCTCCACCTCAGGCAACCACTAATCTACTCCCTGACTCTCTGGGTTTGCCTGATCTGAATATTCTTATAAGATTTCCATCATCTATCTATCTTGTTAGCATTTTCTATGTGGAGCTCCACTGTCTGGATTAAATCCTAGCTCTCTGATGGTGCACTTGTCATATAATTTGTTTCTTTCTTAGTTTCCTAGATTGTAAAGTGGGGGATAATAATAGTGTCTGCATGGGGCGGTTGTAAGAATTAAGTTATCATGTGGAAAGCAGTTAAAGCTGTGTCTTTCCATAATAAGTATTCTGTAAATCTTAGCTGTTGTTATTAGGCTAAGATCATATTTTTAATTAATTTATTTTGTAGTTTTCCATATTAGTATTTATTATTTCTGCATTGTTCATGACCAACCTTATAAGTATATAAAAATTATTTAGGTCAGTTTTAGTATTGTGTCCTAAATTCTGAGTTTAGAGTTTAGTCATTATAAACTTGTTCCTGTTGTGAAGACCTTATTTGGTGAAAAAAACTGCAGCATTTGGCAGTCTAATTGTGCATCTCATTTGGCACCTTGGTGTGTATATTTGAGTGAGAGATGATACACCCATCTGATTTAAAGTATAAGTAAATCTAGGGCATTGGCTTCTGAAAACCGAGTTGTACTTTTGTTAAAGTAAGTTTGTGTCTTGAAAAGTTGCATTTGAAACTGATTTTTTAAAACACATATATTTCTCATAGACTTCCAAAATCTTATATTCCAGTAAGAAAAATTCATAGTACCCAAAATATATCCACCACCACCACCTCCATAGATGGGAAAACTCTTAGGATCTATTTAAATGATCTTCAGGATAGTAAAATGAAGCAGGAGAAATGTCTGTTTAAAATAGTTATGACTGTCAAAATAATTTTCAACAGAAATGCGAATTGCATTTAGATGAGGGCATATGAGAGGCATTGTGAAATACCAGGTAAGACCCTGGAGATGCTGGACTGGAAACCGGAAGTTCAGGACCTGGACATTCTCCTGGTCAACCAAACGACCGGGAGCCTGCCACTCAGATTCTTTGGGCAGCAGTCTCCTTACCTGTAAAATGAGACGGTGGGGCTAGAACGGATAGATGGTCTCTTGGGGACTTTTCCAGAGTGAAGATGTTTGGTTTATTTCTGATAACAACAAACGAGATGCTACCAAACACCAGTTGATTCTCTGTGCATTAGTAAGGGAAGAATATGGAAGAGAAAAATCTAAATTTGTCTTTTTGCTGCTATTTTTCCTATTTCATTACTGCGATGGCCCTTCTAGTTTCACAGTGAGGTACCTATTTTACTATTTGAATTTTTGCATTTCTGCCATGTGTATTCATCTCTTGAAGGCAGCTCTGACCTGTGATGCCTTCAGAATCTTACTAAGATTTTAGTTACAGATTCTCTGACTGAGCTAAAGACCAAAATCAGCCTTCCTTCTGTGCTGGAAATGGAAGCTGGCATGTCCTGTGTTCCAGTATGTCTTTAGGCCTTTTTACGAATAATTGCACTTCTTAAAAATTGCCTGTGAAGTGAATGTTTATATATAGAAGGTTTTTGTGACAAATTTTGATTTCAAATTATGTATTATAGTTTATAGAGGAAAAAACATTGGCACCTGACACAATAAATTTTCACTTAAGATTCCAAACACTTACTTTAAAGAGCCATTCTGTGTGTTAACTAGATAGTTTTAGGTTTCGTGTTCTTTGCTAGTGGTTTACAACTGTGGGCTCTGAAAATTGGAGAGGTATATGAAGTTATTGTAAGGTGTTTAGTCAACCATACAAACCCCTGAGCTGCAGAATATAGTAGACCTTGGGTATAAATATGCTGGTGTTTCTTAAATGTATATAGATGCTTGTGGTTAATAAAGTGCAGATTTATTTAAACTCAATTTACTAATGGTATCAATGATAACAGTTACTACTAGCATGTGATCCAAGAACACTTAAAAACCCTCCGAAGGTTCATATATATGAAGCCTAGAAACGTTCTTTTCTACAGCCATGTCAAGAAGGTAGTGAAATGGTGAGGAGGGTAGGGCTACCTGATATTATACTTTTGTTTAGCTATATTAAGTGCTTTCTGTTTTGAGTAAAACCTAAGGAATTTAATCAATCTTTGCCTTTTCACTTAATAAAACTACTTTATTTGCCTCTTTAATGAATTTAGGGCATTGGGTCTCAAGGCAAAATGTCACACAGCACCACCCCCCCAAACCTCAAGATTTGGTTGATCCTAACTTAAACAATTGAATTTATAAGGAAAAGACATTAACTTTATTTCTGATAAGATGATTAGTTTTGCTCACTAACTTGTCATCATGCCTAAAATAAGACCTAAGCTACAGACACTGAATTCATTTTTTGCTAAAAGTTCCCCAATATGTTATCTTCTTCTGTGAATAAGAAAATGAACTTTATTGCTATTTGTTACAGAAGAAATAGCGCACAGTAGAGGTGTGGACCAAGTGATGTCGCTAGCGCCAGTGTGCTTCTGGCCAGGAATGGAGTAGTGTTCTGTGACAGCTTGCAGTGACCACTGAGTCACCTTTTAGCTTTGTGGGTAAACTTGGAGCAGGCGCATATATTTATACCCAGTTCCTTCCTCTGTAGAGAGTTGGGCAGTTTGGAAAGGCATGGGTTGTGGTTTAGTCAGAGGTGGTGCTTGTCAAGTGAAGAATTGTGGCTTTTTGATGTGGAGCCAAGTTTTATGAAATCCCATGGAGCCAGGCTTCAGATCCAGGATCCTAATTGAATAAAGACCTTTAAGGTTCTAAGGTTGTATTGTTTCTTTAAAGGAAAGGAAATACTATCACATTCACGCATCCCTATATAAAATGTTTAGAAATGGTATCATGGATATTGTGTACTTGTGATAACTGCCTGTATAACGGTTTAAAATGTCATGGAAAAATGGGAAAACTGAAGCAGGAGGAAATAGATATGGTTTATTTTTAGTAATTTAGAGGGTTCGGTTTAAAAGCAGTTCAACAGGCTAGAGATGTGGGCAGGGGGAGGGGTGCTGGGGTGGTTTAAAGGCCACAGCTATTATGGTGTGTGTCTGACATTTTGTTTTGAAGTATGTCTGCTCATTTGTTTAAGAACCAGAAAAATTTCTTGGAAAATTGCTTTTTTCATTGTGCACCCAGACACAATCGTTACTCCAAATCTAGAATTGAGATTTTAATTTTTATTAAGTGTCAGGTTTGTCAGTCTTTCAGATGTTTGACTTCTTTGGTTATTCACGCAAGATTTAAGTAGGAGGGGAAAAGCCACATCAATAAGTTTTGATCATTTTGGTCAATAAATTGAGAAGGAAAATTAGAATCACTTAAATTTGACTGTATATTCTTTCATTATTTCATATTGCATTATTTCAAACTTCTGCTAAGTTTAATAAGGAACATATATTAAATATTTATTAAAGGTAAATATTGTACTGGGGTGCCTGGATGGCTCAGATGGCTGGGTGTGTCTTTGGCTCAAGTCATGATCTCCAGGTCCAAGGATCAAGCTCCATGTCAGGCTCCCAGCTCAAGGGGAAGTCTGCTGCTCCCTCTCCATGTGTGTTTCCCCCTGCCCGCCCCACCGCCATTGTGCTCTTTCTCACAAATGAATAAATAAAATCCTTAAAAAAAAAATTCTACTATAACTTAAGCTACTTCTCTCTGGATATGTTGTTAGTGGTTGATTGGTTATGGTTCCAGAGGTCGGCTGGGTCAGGATTCCTACTTCTTTGAAGTTTTTTGGCAAATTGAATTAAGCCTTTTTATGTAACTCATTTGAAGGCTCACCAGTGTCAGTGTAATATTGGTGGACAATTGGTAAACACCAGTACATCCCAATGTGTGGTACAGAAACATCCACAAACCTTGACTTATAGAAAAAGTGAGATTTACGAAAGAAAGCTTTTAAGCCTTAAATTTGAGAAATGAAGATAGCCTAAGTCTAATTCTAAATCCATGTCTTGAAAAATATTAATTGCTTAAAAAAACCCCACATACTTATCAAAATAATGAAAATAAATTGATATATATTCCTTTAGACTTTTTTCTCTGTCTCTGTCTACATGTTACACATTTTTTTTTTTAACAAAAATAGGACCATACTCTGACTATATATCTTTGAGCATTTATTTCTTACTTTTTTTGGTATACTGTTGCCTTTCTAATAACTATACAGTCTTCCAAGGTGGGAATATACAGTAACTTATTTAAAACCATTTCTTTGTTAATAACATTTGAAGAATTTCCAGTATGTTGCTGTTACAGATGTGCTGTGGGAACTGTTTAATACCTGTCTCTCCTTGTGCATGGGTGGGTATATCTGTAGGGTAGATTCCTACAGGTGGAGTTCTGAGTAAAACGTTAAAAGTTTGGTAGATGCCACCAAATTGCTTTACAAGTAACAACTTACGTTCCTAGCAAGGGATTCTTGCAGTCTCTGAAAGTTCTGAGTCCTCTTAATTTTTGCTGGTTATACAGGTCAGAGGGTGGTATCTTATTTTTACTTTAAATCTGTATTTCTTGAAAATAACAGTCTGAGCCCACCTGGGTGGCTCAGTTGGTTAAGGGTCTGCCTTGGGCTCAGTCCTGGGATGGAGCCCCACATCATGCTCCCTGCTCAGTGGAGACTCTGCTTCTCCCTCTCCTTCTGCCCCTCCCCCTCTGCTCCTGCTCTGTCTCTTGCTTTCTCTGTCTCTCAAATAAATAAAATCTTAAAAAAAAAATAACAGTTTGAGTTTAGGAGTTGTAACCTCCTGTCTTCTGAGCAGTTGGTCATCATTACTGGTTAATCTGTTAAAAAAAAATGAACAAAGTAAAGTAGTACTGAGCCCGGAAACCTTGGCTTCCACTGTAGTTGAAGAACTGTGTGTCATAAGAAGTTTGGCTGGTTCGCCATCCCTCGAGTACTTCCTTACATTATTATCTTCATTGTTGGATAGTATCAGAAACTTGGTGAGGAGTATTTCTTACTAGGTGTGCAGGGCCAGCTGCTTGGATACAGCGGGGTGCCTTTGACGTGGCTGCCGCAGCAACTTTTTCAGGTGGTTTTGCTCTGATTCTCAACCTGGAACACTTGTGCTCCCTCCAAGGGGCATTTGGCCATGTCTGGAGACCTTTTTGGTTGTCAGAACCAAATGTGGGGTGGGAGTGGGGGTCAGGAAGGGAGGGTGTTACTACTAGCATCTAGTGGCTAGAGAGGCCAGAGATAACTGCTAAGGATCTTGTAACTCACAGAACATCCACCAATCATAAAGAATTATCTGGGCCAGGGGCACCTGGGTGGCTCAGTGGGTTAAAGCTTCTGCTTTCAGCTCAGGTCATGATCTCAGGGTCCTGGGATCAAGCCCTGCATCAGGCTCTCTGCTCAGCAGGGAGCCTTCTCCCTGCCCCTCCCCGTCTGCTTCTCCGCCTACTTGTGATCTCTGTCTGTCAAATAAATAAATAAATAAATATATATATTTTAAACGATTTTATTAATTTATTTGAGAGAGAGAGAGGGAGAGACCATGGGAGGGGAGCTCCCGCGGAGCTGGGAGCCCAGTGCGGGACTCGATCCCAGGACTCCAGGATCATGACCCGAGCCAAAGGCAGTTGCTTAACCAACTGAGCCACCCAGGTGCCCTAAATAAGTAAAATCTTAAAAAAATAAAAAGAATTATCTGGGCCAAAATACTGGTAATGCTAAGGCTGAGAAACCCAGCCCTATATAAAGAAGATTGGGGTGTTCAGTCTACAACTTCCTGATTCCTTTACTTAAGCTTATTCTTCTCCATTTCTTGGAGCTACATACCAGGCATATCTTTAGTATATCAGGATTCCGTGCCTAGAGTGATTGGCAGATGACTATGGCTAGCCTTGGTTACCTTTGGGGGACTTTGTTGTTAGAATTGCTAGCTTTTCTCACATTTTGATTAGAGGTAGAGACAGGCAGAGTCTGGCAAGGAGAGCCTGATGTAGATACTCAACTTCTGAGATCTGGTAAGGATTCTGGTAATTTCTGAACCAAAAGTGGCTAGGGTTATTTTGCTAGTAAGTACCTTTGCACTCAAATGGAGAAGTAAAACAAACATGTAACCTCATTTCCCCCCAAACAAACATCCACTCACCCACCCACCCAATGAATCAAAAAAACCTCCCAACAAACAAAAACAAAACACCTGGTGAACAGGAAGAACCTAAAGTAATTTGCCTTATTCCACATTTCAAGTTTGTACTTGACCTGGGGTAGCATAAAAGAGAGCTAACTGGTATGACTGTCCTGAGTGCATTTCCAGTGAAGAGGCTGGGAAAGTCCAAAAGAATGTTTTGAGTCATCAGATCTTTTTAAAATGCCAGATTCTTTCCATGGGGTTAATTTAAACCTGTTGTAACCCTTTAAAAATCTCTACAAGAGGCCTCGAGAGCCATAATGACAGGGACTACTGCTTGTTTAGTGGAAGTCTTTCTAAAGGGCACCTTTATATTTGGCCATAATTCTTGTATCATCAACAGTCATGTAAGAGAAAAAAACAGGTTGGAATTTTTGGGTCCTTAACAGGAAAGAATAGCTGCTTGGGGCAGAGATTCTCATGAAGTATGTTTCCTTTTGAATTAGAAGGAAGGTCTCCTGTTGGAAAATAAGGTATATTATTCTTTCTTTTCTTGACCATTTAGGTTTAGGCTAAGCATATGAATTGTATGAGCTTACTCATTTTATAGCTGAAAGTTTATTCTCTTTGACCAACATCCAACATCTCCCTTCTGGACATCACAGTCTTAAATGGTCTGTTTCAATTCTGCAATGTTTTTTTACTGCTTACTAGTTACGGGACAGTCGGTCAGAGATGTCCATATACTAACATATAATTTAAGAAGAAAACTTTTGTAGTTGGTAACCTCAACCACTCTTATTTAAAATCAAAATATGTCATGCTTCAGTGTAGATTGGCCCAGACTTCACTGTGTTTGAGACTGTGCATATGCCAATTTTCCAATGACGTGTATTTTTTAAAAACAGGCATATAACTGAGAGAAGCATCATCCAAGGACAAAGAAAATAACTTTTACGTACAGTGAATTGTAATATATTCTGATAGAAACATTCTTTACCTACGCGTCATCAGGACTCTTGTTGATAATTGAAGTTAAGAATTTGGGTATTCAGTGACCAACATTGAGTATGACACCATATAAATCCATGAAGAAGAAAATAGGCTCTATCTTCATTAAACTTTAAACATTGAGGCGGTCTGAATGGGATTTAAACTTAAACTTCAGTAAATGAAACTCAGTTTTGAGACAGATACTTTGTATTGGGTGAGGGTATGTGAGAGACAGTGACACCTTAAAGATAATCAACAGGTGCACCTGGCTGGCTCGGTTAATAGAGCGTGCAACTCTTGCTCTTGGGGTTGTGGATCTGAGTCCCATGTTGGGTATAGAGATCACTTAGAAATAAAATCTGGAAAAAAAAAAAAGCACTGCTATTTCTTAAAAACAAAACAAAACAAACCCAACAAAAACCGGAAGTGAATCAACACTATTTTATACTCACTTTTTACTTTACAAATATCTTACAGTGAGCCTGTACTATTTTTGTAATCAGATATAAACTGCCCCCCCCCATTGAAGGAACAAAACTTAAAAGAGCAAAAAACCAACAAGCCAAACTCACCAGTAGTACACAAAGACCTGGATTCTAATTCTGGTCTGTCATTAACCATCTATATGATTTGGGGCAAGTCAGTTAACATTGTGATTTTGGGCAAGTCTGGGTACCCATTTCTTTATCTGTAGAACTAGACATTATAGTCGATTAGGCTCTTTGGGTCTTTGGTCGTATGGTAATACAGTTCCATGATAGTTTCTACATAAGACTTTTGGAGAAGTTTTTAGAAGGAATATATAGCTCACAGAGCATCTAGGAGCTTCTCCAGAAATCACACACTGAATGAATATTTATTAGATGCCCTCCTGAGTGTTAAGCAGTGTCCCCTAGCTCTAAAGAATTTGGAAGAGACAAACCATAAGAGACTCTTAATGTCACAAAACAAACTGGGGTGGGGGGCTAGGGAGAGGGTGGTTGGGTTATGGACATTGGGGAGGGTATGTACTATAGTGAGTGCTGTGAAGTGTGTGAACCTGGCGAGTCACAGACCTGTACCCCTGGGGCTAATAATACATTCTACGTTTATAAAAAAATTAAGGAAAAAAAAAAAAGAAGTTGGGTGGACCCCTAAGAAGGGGTGGACGTTGAAATGGGGATAGAAAAGAAGGAAGCAGAAAGATGAGAATGAATAATAGCAATACAGTGAGTCTGTGCATTGTACTATACAATTTAAAAGGTGCTTTTCTGTTCAGTATCTCTTTAACACCCTTTAAAATATGGAGTTAGGAGGGAAGGAATATATATATAAGGAAATAGTTCACATGATAAATAAAGAAGAGGAAGTTAACAAAATGCTGAGAGTACTGTAATAAAGCAGTATTTAGAATAATCTGAGAAAAGGATATTTGGACTAAATCTGAGAGAATAACTGAGAAAATGTGGTTGTGTTGAGATGACTGTGAATATGGAACCCTGAAATTAAACTTGAGTGTTAGAAACAGCAGGAAGGATTCTCTGACATAGTAAATTTTTAGAGGGCATACAGTGAATTGATTGCTGGGTTTAAAGTCATTTTGAAAGCAGAGTAATCAATCTGTAAAGTAAAAAAGATTACAGATTTGTGGAGACCCTCAGAACACAGAAATTCCTCCTAGGTTTATGTAGTAATCTCTGAGATGTTTTTCAGAAAATATCTGATCAATTTCCAAACTTCTGCTTTTGAACAATTTTCAAGCTCCTTTTCTTTTCCAAATGACTAAGCTGAAGAAGAAAAACATCTGTTGGCTCTGGAGAAAGACCAAACAGAAGAATTTAAAAGAGAGACAGGATAAATTGTTGTAATTGTTTAATTCTTTTAATTTTTAAATCTTATTTCCTAGTGGAATATACTACTTTCCTGTTGTTTTAAAATATCTTAACAATTTAAGCTAATATTTGTTTTCATTTAAGTAATTTGTTTAGTTGGTGGCATTATGGAAACCCAGGCAATGTGTTTGAATACTAGCAGACTGGTTTTATATTCCTTTTCTGGTTGAGTAACTTCCTCAAGTAAAAACTATGCTTGTTAAAGGGCCTGAATACAGGTGGGGCTTTATGGGCAGTTGTATTTATTTATTTATTAAGTTATTTGTTCGAGAAATGTGCGTTTGAGACAGCTCAGCTCATTTGTGTTAGGTGCTGGTCTCTTAGGTGCTGCAGGAACACAAATATAATTAAATAAAATTCCAAGTGGGCACATGTTATTGGGTCAGGAAGTCTGGTTAAGTGCAGTGAGCGAGGTGTAAGCAAGGGACCCTTGAAGCCCACAGGTAGGGAGAGAGATCAGGTTGAGAGTATCACCAGGAAAGGCTTCATGGAAGATTTGCCATTTGAGAGGGAACTTCTAAGAAGCGATTGTGATAGAGGCTGGAAAGGGAAGGGGCATTTGAGGTGGCCAAAACAGGGAGAGGGAAGTCTTGCATAGGTTTGTTTATTTTGAGAGGGGAGGCAAGAAAGCAGTAATAGGCTGGGGAAGAAAATGGGCAGAGAGGGGAAATGGTGGAGTACTGTGGACCTCATGCTTTTTGCAGTTTTATATTCTGATATGACCTAAGTGATGGTGTTGATAAAGAGTTATGAAGAGGGGCGCCTGGGTGGCTCAGTGGGTTAAGCCGCTGCCTTTGGCTCAGGTCATGATCTCAGGGTCCTGGGATCGAGTCCCGCATCAGGCTCTCTGCTCAGCAGGGAGCCTGGTTCTCTCTCTCTCTCTGCCTGCCTCTCCGTCTGCTTGTGATTCCTCTCTGTCAAATAAATAAATAAAATCTTTAAAAAAAAAAAAAAAGACTTACGAAGAGAACCTGCAGTGCTGCTATATAGTATATATCTCAAGATAAAGTATATATCTCAATGTAAGAATATTGGCATATGTACATAATCTTTATGTATGAGTGCATGTGTGTGTGTAACGTACTCTGGAAGTGTTTCTTTTGGGATTTGTAGACAACCTACCATTTGTGCAAATGTTTCCACCGAGGAGCATCATGGGAAAAAATTGCTCCGTGGTGGAAGAATCATGGTGTGGGTGCGCATGTGCGTGTCCGTATGTATCTGAACCAGGGAAATAGAGGGGAAGAGAGGAGAAAAGTGAAAAGCAGTGGGAAGAGCAGAGCTACAGCTAAATGTAATTAGGACTCATGGTTTAGAAGAAACACCTTTGTGGGGGGGGTTCTCCATCAAAAATGTTTGTCAGTATATGTACAAACAACCACTCAGGCTGTAACAGATTAATTCCAAGTTATATTTTACTAAAAATGAAAATGTCTGTAGATTTTTATCTTTTTCCCCCTATCTTAAAAAAAGTAAGAGAAACATGGAAGAGGACCTGTGTATTTCATAGTTCATCTTATTTGAATACCGCAGCAGTACTAGCTCCCCTGTGAATCAGAGCAATATCAGGCCAGAAATCTACAAAAAGAACTGATGCTTCATTTGGATAGAACATTTACTTTTAGAAAAACAAAGCAGGTGAGGCAACTATTTAAAGAAATGAACTGTTGAGTTATGATATAATAATTGCTTCAGGAGAAAGTTTTTCTCACCCCCCCCTTTTTTTTATTTTAAAGATTTTATTTATTTATTTGACAGAGATCACAAGTAGACCGAGAGGCAGGCAGAGAGAGAGGAGGAAGCAGGCTCCCCGCTGAGCAGAGCCTGATGCGGGGCTTGATCCCAGGACCCTGAGATCATGACCTGAGCCGAAGGCAGAGGCATTAACCCACTGAGCCACCCAGGCGCCCCTCTTTTCCCTTTTCTTAAAGTGCTGAAAAGTTACTTATTTTTAAAATAAGAAGCATCATTTCTTCATGTTGTGAGTATTGTCAGAAGTGCACCCTGTGAGGAGAGATGAGCAAACTTTTGCTTTAGTTGGCTGTGAATGGCTTTTCTTTTCTGCCTCAGTCTTCTGCAAATTAAGAGGAATTACTGTTTTATATGTTTTCATTGTGAATTATTCAAATACGAGGCTGTGAAAGTTGAACTTTGTAGTGCCCTGTGATAGTGTTTTGAAACCTTGTATCTTTGACTACCCTGAGAAAACTGTGAAGGGCTTAGCAAATATCCTCGTCTTAGGTTTAGAACCTGATTGTGTCTGGTCTTCCAGATCTTTGCATGGGTTCTGAATAACTTCTCTTTGGTTTGAATTATAACATTATTGCTCATAGCTCTGAAAATTATCTGTAATAGCCTCATTTGTGTCATTGCCTCACTCTTTTAAGAAGCTGCTTTTTTGCTTTTGGGTAATTGTGGGCATTTGGTGTAGTACCTGCTTGGGACATATGAAAGATATTAATAGTACTGTTGATGCAGGCTAGTTCTTTCTGAAAAGGGGAATGATTAGATGTCCTTAGTGCCCACCTCCTCTCTTTCTCCCTTCCTTTCTTCCTTTTATTTTTTTTCTATTTTTTAAAATTCTTTTTAAAATATTTTATTTATTTATTTGTCAGAGGGAGAGAGAGAGAGAGAGAGAGAGAGAGAGAGAGAGAGAGAGAGAGATATTCCAGAGCTGGGATCATGACCTGAGCTGAAAGCAGACACTTAACCTTTTGAGCCACCCAGGTGTCCCAGTGCTCTTCTTCATACTTGATATCATTGTGTGTGTGTGTGTGTGTGTGTGTGTGTGTGTTAGAGAGAGAGAGAGAGAGAGAGACATTAGAGAGAGAAGAGAGAGAGAAAGAGAGAGAAATCTTACCATTCTGATGCCTTCTGCCATCTCTCTCAGACTTTTTTCTTTTTTTAAGATTTACGTATTTATTTATTTATTTGACACAGAGAGTGCACAAGCAGGACAAGTGGGAGGGGGAGAAGCAGGCTCCCCCACTGAGCAAGGAGTGTGATGCAGGTCTCTCTTTCAGGACCCTGGGGTCATGACCTGAGCCAAAGGCAGACGGTTAACCCACTGAGCCACCCAGGCATCCCAACATCTCCCTCTCAGACTCTTCAGTCTATATTTTCAGGCTCGAATTTTCTCCAGTCCATCCCTGCATTTTGAGTTATTCCTTCATTGCTCTCACAGGCACTTCAAATTCTGCATGCCCCGAATCTCTCTAGGATCTCTTCTTGAGTTTCCCCATTTTGGTGAGTGGCACCATTATCTCCTTTGTAGCCCAAGCCCCAACTGTTAGAGCTCTGAGTCTTCTGCCTCCAGTTGCATGATACCTCTTTGAATCTGTCCTGCCTCCTCTTTTCCCCATCATTGCTCTGCTCTTTTATTTCTTGGCTGTGCAAGAAGTAAAATGTGTTTATTTCAGAGCTGCCAGTGTGAGCTTTCTGTTTCCCAGCTCTGTGGTAGAAAGTTCCGTTAGCTCCTGCCCGTCCCCCCATAGAAAATGGAAACCCTCTGATCTGACCGCTGTCTGCCTCTCTCCTGGCTGCCTCCTCCCCCTCACATACCTAGGTTCTAGCCTCTTCCCAGTGCTCTGGGCTCTTGCTGCTCTCCATGCCCACACATGTACTGTTCTCTGGACATGGAGAGCCCTTAGTTCTTTTACGCTTCTGGCCAACTTCTCTTGCTCTCTTAACTCCTGGCTCAGACATCACTTCCCCCAGGAGGCAGAATGAAGTGCCTCCTCCTCCACATTTTCATTAGTCTTGATATCAATCTTGATATCAAATATCAGGTAGTACTTACCACTTTGATGTCATAATCAGGTAAATGGCTATCTCCCGCTCCCTCCCCATTTCCCTTTCCTTGCTTTACTTTTTCTTTTTCTGATTGCTACCTATCCCCTTTAAACATACTATGTTGTTCTTAGTTGTAATATTAACTGCACCCCCGTGCTGGAACGGAAACTCTACTAGGGCAGAGATCTTTGTCTCGCGTTCACCTCTGAATCATCATTGCCTAGAATAATGTTGGATACATAGAAAATACTGAGAAAAATTTGTTGAAGAAACGTTTATTTGTATGTCAGGGCACAGCTCACAGCAGGCATTGGATAAATTAAACTCTTAATGAGCAATTTATTCTGTTAGACTTTCTAGGGGGTATATGCCTGTGCCTTTGTTTGGTACTTAGAAGTAAATTTAATTAAATACTTTTTAGAATTTTCATCTGTTCAAATAAATTTTGTCCTTTTGTAAAAGGTTGGTTTACTCTATTTATTAGTTTCAGATGTCTTAGTCGGCTAGGTGTGTTTTGTGCCCACTTACGGTACTCCCCTTTCTTGGATAAGCCAATGCTCAACAACTGAATCAAAATATTTCACCCAAGTTTGGACCCTGTACCATCCATATAGGGTCCAAAATCATACATGCCCCAAGCCAGCAGTTTTCAAACATTTTTGGTCGTCTAAGCTTGAAAGACCTTTGTAAGATAATGGATTTTTACATTGATTCGGGAAAGTTTTTCTTGTATGTTTAGATAATTTACACAGCATGGAACTTCCAGGATCTTGTAGATACTGACATTTGGAGAATGTCGGAAGCTGGGTGATGGGTACATGGGGGTTCATTATCCTGTTCTTTCTACTTTTGAGTGTATTTTAATATTTACCTAACAAAAAAGTAAAACAAAACAAAGCAAAAATTCTTTGTGGAAAATGTTCCCATGTGTGTATTCTGGTTTGAGACCCCCGTCCTTTGATGCTACTGATACCATTAGTCTTAGGGCTGTTAGCAAAAGAAGGCATTCTCTCGGATTAATCCAAGTGGAATTGCCAATATTTGACCATCTTTGACCTGCAAAAATGACAGTTTCATATGATTCAACCTAACACTATTTGATTGGATGTATTAGTTTCCCCTGCCCATCAGTTTCATTTCACTAAGTGGAACAGAGCTCGATGGCTCAAGGAGAATTTTTTTCAGTTTGCTCCTCAAACACTCTATTTTTTAGTTACGATTTGTCAAAAAGAATTTTCATTTGCTGTCAATACAGGTCAGGTGCTGTTTATACTGAGTTAAACATGCAGCTGCCTCTTCCTTTATTGTACCAAAGACTTAAGTTTTGGTTTGTTCAGTTCTTTTTTCTTAAGTGTGGGCAAACATGCTGGTCAGTTAATTTAGTGAGGTGTTGAGTGAACAGAAGAGAATGTTTGGGCAGATAGATGGAGCTGTCACCTGAATGGTCCCTGACAAGTTGACTTTAGAAGAGAAACTAATCTTCTAAAGAGCTCAGAGTGTATCTCTGTGTTTTTGTCTTTGTTGTGGAGTATGGGAATAACAACCCAGAGACAAGTACTGTTCTTAATGTTTTCTTTAGCAGAAGGAGATTAGGATCTAGAGAAGTTAAGTGATTTAATCTCATATCATAGTAAGTCAGCGGAGGGTCTGGTTCTCAGGGATTCTCATTGTGTCCCACATACTCTAGACTAGTCGGTCTCAAAATGGGCTGCCCTGGCTACCTTGGCTCTTGTCACCCAGAGTTTTCTGTTCCTCTAGTTACATGTGTTACTTTTATATTTTTTTAATTTACAGAGGATATTGAGCATTTAATGTACTTTTTGCTGAGTTAGTCATCACATGCCATAAATTACAACAGAAAATGGCTTTTGTGTTAAATAGATCTAACCTCTGCATTTTCTTTTTGGAGAGCTCAATGAAGAGCTTTGTCCAGGGTACAATTTGCTCTGATACTTCATCCTTGCTATAGAGAGTCTAATATATATCATATGATTATTTTGTGGTAATTCACAAAAGAATTATGATGCTTGGAAATGACCTTGAATTCATAGTAATTTTTGTTTTGAATTAGGGGGGGAGAGCTGCCATGGTTTATAACTACGAAGCTATGTGATTTTAGTTTCACTTGAGTTCAGTAGGATGACTTTCTTGGTGCAGTTCTGGATCTGTGTTTCAGGCTATGGATTTTAGATAGGTACTGTACCAATAGAGGCAGCTTAGGTTGGGCAGAGATTTTTTTTTTTCTTCATAATTTTTGATATACATTTTTTTTCTTTTTTTTAAAGATTTTATTCTTTACTAGAGCACATGAGAGAGCACAAGTAGGGGGTATGGCAGAGGGGGAAAGAGTGGGAATAGTAGACTGCCCACTGAGCAGGGAGCCCAATGTGAGGCTTCATCTCAGGACTCTGGAGGATCATGATCTGAGCCGAAGGTAGATGCTTCATCTACTTAGCCACCCAGGAGCTCCTATTTTTGATAAACGTGTGTAAATCTCAGATCCCACTTAGTTAATATACTTCATTTCATGTTTACTAAAAAAAAATGCAAGATCACATGAAACTAGAATTGTCCTGGATGATCTAGGATGGTATTTTTCTGATTTTGGTGCTATCTCTAGAAGTCAAGAATTCATTTTACATCTGGACCCCAGTACATACACACACATTAATGCAACAGTGCACATGTGGGGCACCTGGGTGGTACAGTTGGTTAAGCATCTGACTCTTGATTTTGGCTCAGGTCATGATCTCAAAGTCGTGAGATCAAACCTCAATGTTGGGCTCCACGCTGAGTGTGGAATTGGTTTAAGACTCTCTCGGGACGCCTGGGTGGCTCAGTTGGTTAAGCAGCTGCCTTCGGCTCAGGTCTTGATCCCGGCGTCCTGGGATCGAGTCCCACATCGGGCTCCTTGCTCGGCAGGGAGCCTGCTTCTCCCTCCGTCTCTGCCTGCCATTCTATCTGCCTGTGCTTGCTCTCTCGCCCTCTCTCTCTGATAAATAAATAAAATCTTAAAAAAAAAGAAAAAAGACTCTCTCAGGGCACCTGGGTGTCTCAGTCAGTTAAGTGGCTGACTCTTGATTTCAGCCCAGGTCATAATCTTGGGACCCTGGGACCCGGCTGCATGTCATTCTCCATGCTCAGCGGGGAGTCTGCATCAGGATTTTATCTCTCCCTCTCTCACCCCCAAATAAATAAATAAACAAATAAATAAATAAATAAATCTTTAAAAAAAAAGACTCTTTTCCCCCTTCACTCCCCAGTGCATATGCGCACACGCCATATCAAACCTTAAAAAAAAAAAAAAGAGCGTACATGTATTGACGTTAAATGAAGTAGAATTTACGCTTATCATGTTGGATGCACTTGTTTCTATTATGTTGTATTCTGTCCTTCTTGATTTACAAAAATACGATGTTATAGCCCCCTAAATGAGTTTGAAAAAATAATGAAATAGAACATATTGTTACTCTACATATGGCATAATGCCTTCTAGAAGGAATTTTGGAGAACTGTGTTGAATATCAATTTTTCTGCTGATTGCTTGTGTAATCTTTCTTTTGTTCCTCCCTGTCTCCTGTATTTCAGGGCTACTCTGTGCCAGGCCATTGCCTAAGGCAGATATGGTCCCTGCTCCCCAGAAGGTTGTATTCTTAATAGAAACAGTGATAACTGTCACCTACTGAGCCACTCACAAGGAGATTATGGTAACAGTAATACCAATAGCTGCCATTTAACACATGGCTCCACGGGGGGCCCACCAAGGGGCTTGAACTCATGACCCTGAGATCGAGAGTCAAGATTTTTAACTGGCTGAGCCACCTAGGCACCCCTGTACATTGTTTTATTTCTCACCACAGCTTCCTGGGAGAGTGGTGTAATTCTCCCATTGGTGGGGAAATGAGGCAACATTTAGTCAGTGAGGAAACCAAGATCGTACTTCCAATTATGTCTGATTCCAGTATGCATTCATTTTTCACTGGACTGTTTTGCTTCTGTGTTGAACTTAACCACTATGGGTTTCAGTTTTGTCATTCTTTTTTAAAAAAAGAAAGAAAGAAAGAAAGAAAGAAATTGTTTGTTGGATATTAGGTTGCCAAGGACCAGTTTTCATTTGATGTTTAACAGGTTGTTTGAAAACAGTAGTCTCAGTGTTCAGTACTACAGGGCAGGTGTATACATCATAAAAAAAAAGAATCAGTTTGCCCTTCTTTGGTTTCCTTATTAGTAGTTTCAACAGATGACCAAATATTAAATGAACCAAATATTAAATGAAACTGAGGTGTGTCTTTTTGTTGTTGTTGTTATTATTTTCACATTTGAGGAAGTAAGCCAGCCTAAAGTGGGTATTTGAAGGATCCCACAGTTAAATCATACTGATTTGTTTGCCCTTGTTTTGCTTAAGAGCAGTACTAATTAGAATTCATTGTTTCTCTCACATAGATTTTTGTTTTTAACTGTAATGAACGTGTTTATGAAGCACCTTTTCCGAAGGATCCAGTAGTGGATAGATTAGAGACTTATAACTGTGGTTGTCCTGCATTTATACTTTTCTTTGGAAGGGGCTGCCTTAAAATGAGGTTTTGCATTTATTTGTTTTTTTTACAGAGAATGTGTTAACTTCTCTTTCCCTCTCTTCCCTTTATTGTTCTCCCTTCCCATCTCCTTTTATGGTCATAAACCAATCAGTAAAATGATAGAAAAAGACATAAACACAAAGGCTATAAAACAGACCTTTGGGCAGACATCATTTAAATTGCTCATTCTTTTTGAAAGCTTTGGCTTTCTTTTTCTTTTGGAAGTATTGTCTGCTGATCTACTTCCTGCTCTCTTTCCAGTTTCCTTTTGCATTTCTCATTCTATTTTCTGCTTTTTTCAATTTACTGGATTGTTGTGAAGATTGAATAATGCTCTCCGTGATTACTAGTACTTACTGAGCGTTTATCTGTATCAGCCATTGTTCTGAGCACTTTACTTAAATTAGCCCATTCTACCCCAAATGGTGAAGACAGTTACTGCCACCGTGACTTTGGGCAGAATACTTTGTCGCTGGGTATCTTAGTTCCTTCACTTGTAAGGTGTGGTGTTATGAGATAACTAATGTAAACCACATAAAACATTGCCAGGCACACACTGTACAGGCTCAGTAAATGTCAGCGGCCATTAGGTGTTTTGTTGTTTGTTACCATTGAAGCAGATTGGCAGTTCCTGGAATGTATCGAGTGCTCTGGAGGTGGTAGTTACTCATTTGCTTTTAGGTGTACACGGAGTTTGGCTGAGACAGATATGAAGTGGTAGTATTCTTATAGGCTGTCTTAATTTCTAATAATGATGGTTTTCTTTTTTATGGAGTGATACTGGTGCTCGTATTCCATGGCTGTGATCCAGATAGTCAGTAGCTATTCTGGACTTTGATCAAGGATGCTCTGAGAATAGCCCATTGCATTACATGGGGAGTGGGGAGGATTCGGTGTTTTAAGTAAGCATTTTATGTATTTCTTTTAAAAAGATTATTTTTATTTTTATTTTTAAAAAGGTTTTATTCGTTTGACAGAGAAACAGAGCACAAGCAGGGGGAGCGGCAGGCAGAGGGAACGGGAGAAGGAGGCTCCGCCTCAAGCAGGGAGCCCCATGTGGGGCTGGATCCCAAGACCCTGGGATCAGGACCTGAGCCGAAGACCGACACTTAACCTACTAAGCCATCCAGGCACCTCTAAAAGATTTTGTTTTGAAGTAATCTCTACACCAAATGTGAGGCTTAAATTTACAACCCTGAGATTAAGAGTCACATGTTTTACCAATTTAGCCAGCCAGGTACCCCAAAATAAGCATTTTAAAAGGGAGCTGTATTGGAGTCATTTTTGGTGTATGTAGTAAAGTCAAAAGTGTTTAGGACTTTGCAGTCTAGACCCATTCACCTTGTTCTTTACTTTTTAGCTATTAGTGGAAAATGGTCAGGTATAATAAAGTTCCTTTTCATTCAGTTAGGTTATTGTTAAATGCATGATCTTATTTATGAATGTCATGAATACATAATTTGTGGATTGCTTTATGGCTGCTAATTGTTAACATGTTTGACATCAGTGGAATTCTGAGAAAGGGTGGAAACACAGTGACCACCAGCAGCCTTATAACAAGTTCTGTGTACTCATTAAGGAAAATAAATACAGTAACATAATGAATGAACTGTCAGTATTGGTTTTCTAGTAATACATCAGTGTACAAGGGCATCAGATGCCTTAGAACTGATAATGAGGGGTGCCTGGGGTGGCTCAGTGGTTTAAGCCTCTGCCTTCGGCTCAGGTCATGATCCCAGGGTCCTGGGATAAAGCCCTGCATCGGGCTCTCTGCTCCACGGAGAGCCTGCTTCCTCCTCCCTCTCTCTGCCTGCCTCTCTGCCTACTTGTGATCTCTGTCTGTCAAATAAATAAATAAAATCTTAAAAAAACAAACAAACTGATAATGATAGCATGTTTAATATATTGAGTGAGTAGTTGAGGCTATTTTAGCAGTCCAAATATGATATGTGATATTTGAACCAATTTCAGTGGGGATTTGAAGCCCTTAGTATTAATAGGCTGTATTAAAGGCTGTATTAATACAAATGTTAGCGGAAGGAGCAGTGGGCTTCTTGTAGTCCGAAAGACATAGATTTACTTACTATATGTTTGATTTTGAGGAGACCACGCATCAGTTGCAAAGAATATCAAACCTAGCCAGCCTCGCTCATAGGTTTGTTAGGATTATTGAGTGAAATAATACCTTGAGAACGCCTTGAAAAACTTTTGGGTACTTTATAAATGTAAATTAGCATCAGTTCTACTTTCAAGTGTAAGGGCTTTGTTTGTGGAGTGTTCTGACTCCAAGTCATGTTATGGTTTTAATTTTTTGTTTAGGTTCATCAGTGGTAAGTACAAGCTTTAAGAATCCTAATCCTCAGTTTTGACCACTAACTGAAATGAATAATGTATGTATTTGTGTCTAGCTGTGTAGACATATGCATATGATCACACTGTTGTTCTTGACACTATGGTCAAGCATTTGTCAGAGTTTCCACTGTAAACTTCCTTTTGGTCGTTTTTTCATTTTAGCTTGGTTTTCCTGTGGGATAAAATTATGGGGCCCCAATGGTTTTGGATGGAAACTTTTTTCTTTTTTTAATAGAGGATAAATGCATGCTATTCAAAACTGTTGTGTGTTTTCTTGTATTTTATAACATTTTATCATAAAAGTTTTTAAAATACTGATAAGTACTTTTCTTTCTTTAATTAAAAAAATACTAGATACTGTGATGCCATACTGAAAAAGTTTTTCTTTGCTGTTTTGGTAGTTTTTTCTCTGAAAGTGATCTCTGTCATCAGTGTATCCAAGTTCAAAGAATGTAAATCGTTTTTATAAGCTATTAGTAGATACGAAGAGTGTTGATACCTTGTCTGAACATCTGGATACCTATTCCAAGCTAAGAAAAAATTAATGGCTTATAATTTATAAACTTAATTCTTAGACCTTCATTGTATTCATTAGTCTTTGTTACAAATTTCAGTAAAGTGTATTTAGAGACAGGCCAAGACTTAAAATACCCCCTTAGAGCCACTGACCGCCATCCATTTAATGGGTGACTGGTCTCTGGTGCTCTGGTCTCAGATGACTGGTTTGGGCCACTTGACCCAAGATCATCTAATCAGATTAGGGGGCAGGCCTTTGGTCTAGGCGGTAATCTAGCCCAGAGGTTCTACTCACCAGAGATGAGGGTGACTTGGTGTACCAATCAGAACCTTTGCATTTGAACTTCGCATGGAGCAGTTGAAGGCAGGAATGGAAGCTAAAGACAAAAAGAGGTGTGTTAATGATGGGGCCATAGCATTAGATTCCATAAATCCTTGCTGTTATATGTTTCTGCCTTTATCAATGCTTTACCGAAGGTACTTTTTTTTTTTTTTTTAAGATTTATTTATTTGACAGAGATCACAAGTAGGCAGATAGGTAGGCAGAGAGAGAGAGGAGGAAGCAGGCTCTCCGCTGAGCAGAGAGCCCGATGTGGGGCTCGATCCCAGGACCCTGGGACCATGACCTGAGCCGAAGGCAGAGGCTTTAACCCACTGAGCCACCCAGGTGCCCCTACCGAAGGTACTCTTATCAGGGTCACCTCAAAATCTGATAGACTCATGTCTGTCAGTAGCATTTGTTACTTGACTACATTCTTTTTGTGGAAACATACTCTTTGGCTTCTGTGACACTACTCAGGTTTTCTTTCTGCCTCTGTCTGTTCTCATTCTCTTTGCTGGGTCTTCCTCTTCTACTTAACTTATGTGTGTTGGATTTTTTCAGGGCTCTGTGAGCTTTACTTTCTGCAGTCTCACGGTAGGTGATCTCATTTATTCCATTGGCCTGAAGACCATTTACATATTGTTGCTCGTTTCTGTCTCTAGTTCAGACTTCGGTCTTGTAGATGAAGTTGCTGACTGGACATCTTCAAGTATATGTTTTCCAGACATCTCCAACTTAATACATTCTCAGTGGAACACTTGACTTCCCCACCAAACCATTTCTTCTTTCTTTGACTTAATAACTCTTCTACCCAGCTGTTGTAACCAAGACAACTGATAGTCATCTTTGATTCCTTTCTGTTTCTTGCCTTCTATTCACTTTCAGATCCTCGCCCTCCACCCCCAGAATAGTTACTGTCAGCAAGTACTGTTGCTTCTGCATCCAATATTTGTTTCTAATTTGTCCACTTTGTCATCATCATGATTCTCTAACAGTAGTCCTCTAACTGGTTTCCGTACTTCTTCTCTTGCCTCTTTTCCATTCGTTTAACTCATACTGAGCAGAGTGATCTTTTTAGAAATACAAGTTGTATGCTGTGTCTCTCCTTCAAGCTTTAACATTGTGTTGGTTTTTCACTGTATCTAGAATTAAATCCAAACTCCTTACCTTTGCCTTTTGATATTCTCTTCATCTGGACTTTTTTTTCCACACAATTTTCCTGACATTGCCAATTGAAATTTAATATTAAAATCAAATGCATGTGGGTTAAAACTCTTGAGTTTCTAAAAACTTGAATGGACTTGATTTTCCTCCCTTTTATCTTATCCCCTTTCCTCTTACTCTTCATCTTAATTTAATAAAATCACACCTGATTCAAATCATGACTAGCCCTGTCTCAGTCCCCCAGCTCTTTGATTTGATTTGGTATCTCTTAGGCCTCTTGGAGAACTGTTTGGGTTGTTTCATTAGCATGAGGGGAATTTCTTTAAGGCTACCAGAGAAGTTTTTCTGCTTATATATCTGTCATATACTATTATCGTTAGAAGAGACTTGGAACTTTACTTCTTGTTTTTGGTGACACTTCATCTTCTCGGTTCTGTTTCTTCACACACTGAGCTTTCTGCCTTATTGTCCAGTTTTCTTTGTTTTGTCTCTAGCTGCCCCATGGTTCCATTTTTAACCTCTGTTCATTGTTCTCCATTTGCTGTTTGATTGAACTCATCTGTTCCTCTGACTTTCACCTTTATGGGAGAACTCTAAAATCTCTATTGTCTAGGATAACCCCATGTTTCCAAAACTATCTTGAATCTTTCTTCTCTTGGATGCCCGGGAGTTACCCCACTGTCTCTAACACTAACCTGCCTGAACTTCCTTGATTAACTTCTTTGTCTCGTGATTTCATTTTTACCGGTGATATTATTCTCGAAACCTAGAAACATTAATAATTTTTGGTCTTTTCCTTTTCATTACATCTGATATGACAAAAAATTCTTTGGTTTTCATTTTTTTTTAAATGTATCGCAGACTGTCTTTTCTTCTGTTCTCCCCCTGCTGCCAACTTAGGATATTTCCTTGTAACTCTTCTTGCTTAGTTTTGGTGATAGTGTTTTGGCTAACTTGACTACCTGTCTCTGAACCTCTCTAAAGCACATATTTATTATGTTCGCTTTAGCCCAATGTATGTGGTCAGTGCACGACATCCAGATTACCCTGCATTTTTTCAGGTCCTTTACTGCCAAGTTCGTTCACATTCTTCACTCCTGTCTCCTGTTCCTCCCAGTCCTCTGTCTCTTCTGCCTAGTCCTGCGTATCTTCTCACATTTCACCGTGCAGTGTGCTCACTCTTAACCTGCAAGCTCTTCCTAACCAAGATGTCTTCTTACCTATCCTATGTTTCTCCGTTTTCTAGTTATGCCTCCCTTCTTTCCCCATTGCCATCTGGGAGCAGTTCACCCTACTGCATGTTATCAAAACGTAGCTGGAGTCAACAAATGTCACGTGTTCCAAAACAATTAAACAGCTGAACTTCTGTGTTCCAGTTCCTTAAACTCAATTGGAACAGAGGGAATGTTGAAGTCTTTAAAATAAGGCAGCTTAGGTGCAAAGGAAAATGTTGGAAGGCCACAGAAGACTTGAAGTCATCTTTTGAGAGACTTACCACCACTAGAAAGGGTCCTTTTAAATATTAACCGAAATAACAAGCCAGCTGGAGAATCTGTATAACCCATGGTAGTTGCATTTTACTTGGTAAAGTGGAGGGAGATGACTGAACTCATGTCTGCTTCTGTTTGTGTTAAAGAATCTATTAGGAAGATTAACCCTTCCAGGTGGTCCCGCCTAGTGTAATGTTGTAGGCATTAAATGAAAAAATACCAGTGGTTTAGTGATAAGGAAGTTTATGTTACTCTTTAGCAGAAGTGATTTAATGTACAGGTTCCAGATTGCCTGCGTCTGAAACTTCAGCAGAGCCACTTTCTAGCTATGTGAAAGTCACTAAATACCTCTGGGACTCAATTTACTATATGTGAAATAAGGATGATAATATCCACTTCATGGCATTGTGGAGAGGACTAAATGAGTCAGTACACATAAACTACTTAGAACAGTGACTGTCTCAGAGTATGTGCTTACTAAGTTTTTACTATTATTATGTTATATATGATATGACTGGGAAAAGATGACTCATTCCCAATTTTCAGAAAGAACTATTTATTGTGAAACAGGAAATGGCTCTTCAGAATGTGTATCTTTTTTTTTTTTTTTTTTATTGCCTGGTGTGTCCTTGGTGACCTTTGTTTATTTTGGCTTATTTATTCATTAACAGATATCTTTTAACATTGTTTGTAGCATTATAGATCCTTAGAAGGGCAGATTGTAGGAGATCATGATGTTTTCAATAGATTCTGAAAAAGACTCCCGTGAGGGTTGTGTGAATATGGGTCTCGTAGTCTATCCAGACTTCTGAAGAATCTGTAGATAAAGCATCTGATTTCATCAGAAGGTTGGAAGATACACATTTTTGTATGTGTTTTCCATTTCCACAGAGAGCCTAGTGCATATTTTTCCAGATTTATGTAATATGAGCCTTTCTGAGATCTAGATGAATGTCATTCAAAACAATTTCTGCTGAAATTGCTGCACTTGGCCCTTTTCAAAGAGACATTGTCATTTGCATGTGATACCCGAGAACTCTCAAGTCTTTGGACCTAAGGAAATGGCAGAAAGTGGCTCAGAAGCTACTGCTTGGTCAACTGTGTGATGATACCAGCATGCACTAATGCTCTAAGCAGGCAATGCAAATTGTTAAAACTTCAGAATAAGATATTTTTTCTTTTTATGAAAATTTTTTTCTGTTATCTGTTGATAATGGTCGCCTTATGATTCTGTGAAAGTAGAGTATTTGTGGCTTGAGGGGCTCTAAATAATTTGCCCATTTTGGGTCTGAAATTCCTATTGTTCAGATTATGATGATAATAATAATAATAATATTATTATTATTATGGTCATTGGATGAAGCTGTTTTGTTACTGTTCCTATGAATTCTTTGCAATAATGTGAATATGTTTCTTGTCCCTTTAGCAGCCAGGGTTGTCAATGACCATAGTTTCAGAGGACAAAGGCAGATCTTTGTAGGTGTGGAAAGGTCATGAGCACAGGGTGTGATTGTGATGAAAATAATGTGTGCTGTGGCAGGTGGGGAGGGGGGGCTGGAGGTGGGCTTTTTGTAAAAAGGGAGGTAAAGGATGAGGGGCATGTCCATATTCCTGCTGCCACCTACATCTGTCCAAATTAATGTCAAAGAATTATTCTCTTGGTATTAAATTTATCTTGCTTTCTGGTTTTAGGTCATGAAGCTGTTTCTGTACCATTGCTAGTAAAGCCGAAGGCTGTATAGCCTCAGTTTTCTTATCTGTAAAATGAGAGTATTAATGCCCACTTTGCTGGATTTTTATAAGGCTTCAGTGGGAAAACACAGGAAGACCCTAGCTAGAATATTGTAGGTCCTCGCCAAGTGCTTTTCCCTTTCCTCTCAACTTGGTCCATGAAATTTACTTAATAGCATTTTCTTGCTCTTATTTATATTTATTAATCTTACTGTCCACCAGACTATAAATTTTTTATGGTTAAGTACCATTTTTTTTTCATTCTTTGCATTATGTACCTGTACCTTTCCCTTCATAGTACAACCTGTTTTACATTTATTTATATGCCCATTTAATTAGGTTTTCTTCACTTTTGGTCTATAAGCCTCATGAAGGCTAGGGCCACATTTGATTTTGCTGAGAAATATAATTTTAAGGCCTAGACTAGTGCCTGGCATGCAAGAAGTGTTATGTAAATATTTGTGGAATAAATGAATGGATGATTGATTAGTAAGTTAAACATAGTAGGTTCTAAGCAAATACTTGTTCTGGAAAGGTTGAAACTACCTATCATATTCCTTCCAGACATAGCCTGAGGCCTTGTAGGGGGCTATAAAAAGTTCGCAGAATTTTAGCTAGTGCCTTAGATCTTTAAATAACAGGGTGTGCGGAAAAGAGAAAAGGTTTACAAAATACTTTGAGGTGGTTCAGTACTTAATGTTATTTTAGTGGGAGGTCAATAACCTTTGTTACAGATATGTTATTATGAAGAACTAAGTGTAAATTACTATTATTACTTTTAGCTAATATTTTTAAGTATTAATATCTGTGAATACGAATATTAACTTAAATTTTAAATTAGAAGGACAAAGCTGTCAAACTCTGCTTGTTTTCTTTGGTTTGCCAACTTTGCGTAAACCTGATTATGTCTGAGGGGAGCTTTGAGGATGTGTAAGAAATGGGTGTGTCCTCCTCTTGGCAGGGCTTTTCCAAATTATTGAATTCTTCATAAATTCTTGCTTGGGGCGCCTGGGTGGCTCAGTGGGTTAAAGCCTCTGCCTTCGGCTCAGGTCATGGTCCTGGGGTCTTGGGATCGAGCCGCACATCGGGCTCTCTGCTCTGCGGGGAGTCTGCTTCCTCCTCTCTCTCTGCCTGCCTCTCTGCCTACTTGTGGTCTCTCTCTGTCAAATAAATAAATAAAATATTTAAAAAAAAAATTCTTGCTTTTCTGTCCCAAAAGCTCTGTTAGTGCATCATTCATTCATCCAAATGCCAACTCCCTTCCTTCTCCAGGATTTGGGCACTTTGCTGATATCTGGCCTGGTAGATGAATCATTTCACACATCAGACTGAGTCAGCTTCTTTACCTTTGCTCTAATCAAATTACAATTTTACTTTGAAGTAATCTCACTGGATATTAGTAGGTTGAGCTCAATACTGTTTCACAATTGGATACACACAGAAGAAGGGAAGAAGCCCTGTATGTGTTAGCAGTTTTTGCTGTTCATTTGATGTGTTTTTTTAAAAAGCTGACATTTATTGAACATTTTTCATGTTCAGTGTGAAACTTTTTTTTAGAAAACATTTTTATTTTTTATTTGACAGAGGGAGAGAAAGAGAGAGCACAGCAGAGCGAGCGGCAGGTAGAGGGAGAGGGAGAAGCAGGCTCCTCATTGAGCAGGGAGCCCACTATGTGAAACATGTTATGTATTCTCTCATGAAGTTCTCAAGCTATTGCTGTGACAGAGTGACTATTCTTAGGCTCATTTTGCAAAGGACACAAAGGTCCAGCAGTGATTTTTAACAGTAATTAGCAGCTGGAGTTTATTGAGCACTTACTGTGTTCTGGATAATGTTCTGTGTGTTTTTCTTTTTATTCACTCACATAACTCTTATGTCAGCCATAGCCATATGGGGCAGCTACTATTATTATGCCCTCATGTATATATGAGGAAACTGAGGCACAGACACTTACCTATGGCTTCCCAGGCAGGAACTGGCAAAACCAGGCTTGGAATCCTGGCAATCTGATTTTGTAGCCCATTGTTGTAACTGCCACACCACACACCCTGGGTTGTCTAGCTGGACCGTGGTGGAGACTGATTAGAGCGTAGGCTCCCTGACTTCAAAGTGTGCGTGTGTGTGGCCCAAAGAGCATCCTCAGCCATCTGGAAGAAAGCAGAATGGGTTCACTTTTTTTTCCTCCCCCTAAGTTCCCAATTGTGCCAAAAGAAATTGACTTTTGTCAGTGTTTTTGAGTGTTTCTACGATGTTCTTCCAGAGTAACAACTAGCAGACTTTTGAGATAGTGGACTTAGTTGCCCAGCTTAGGTTTAATTGTATTACTCTGAATAATGCCAGCTCCTGTTTCTTCTATATGCCTGGCTGCTTCAGTGGAAGATGTAGTTATGGAATGTGTTTTCTGAAAGGAAACTCATTATAGTATAACTGAAGAGAAAATGTTTGTACTACCTGATGGCATGTTCAGTGAAGCCCTGGGGTTACAACATTGGGAATAGAATGCTGAATTATATCAAGATTCAGAAAAAAGGCTTGTGCTTAGAATTGCATCATCAGTGTGCATATCTTCAGGTTTCAGTGATTTTTCTGCCTCACTGACAACCATTTGTGGCCAGGAGGTCAGTAGCAAAGAAGGGACTTAAGTTGTAAATATCCTGGCTTACACTGGTATCCTAGCTTACCATTCAGTGTTTTATGTTTTTTTTTTTTTTTTTTTAAATAAAGATTTTATTTCTTTATTTGACAGAGAGAGAAAGAGAGCAAGCACTTACCAGCACAAGCAGGGGGAGTGGCTGGCAGAGGGAGAGGGAGAATCCAGGCTCCCCGCTGGGCAGAGAGCCCTGTGCCAGGCTCAGTCCTAGACCCTGGGATCATGACCTGAGCTAAACGCAGACGCTTAACAGACCGACCCACACAGGCGCAGCCCCTCCCCCCCCTCCCAATTCAGTGCTTTAAAATGCTTCTTTGCTCTGAAAGTGTTAAGCTTTTGAGACATATTTTTGTGTTTTATAAAATCTTTGTATTACTGTTCTTGAAGTTTTTAATTTCAGAGTCATGCATTAACAGTTATGCATACCTGTATATATACATCCATAAATACATACTTGTAAGCTTCTCTCTATTGTTCTATGCTTGACAGCACTATTTTCATATGGCCTAAAAAGCAAGGTTTTAAAATTTCTTTTTTTTTAGTATGATGTTTCAAATCATTTCCTCAATGATTATTTTATATATGGGTTTTACATTTATGTTTGATTTATATTAAGTAGTATGCCTTGTATGAAGCATATGTGAATTCCACAATAAGTGAGATGTACTACATGCTGTCACCAGATTATATTGTCCAGATGATGACTTCAATTATAAACGTACACTCTTGGGATTAGAGAGGCCATTCTGCCACTGTATTCACTCAGTCCTGTCACTCTCAGGAGCTTAAGGTCTCATATTTAAAATTCCCAACTGAGATTCAGAAATAGCATCTCTAAGCTGGCATTGAAACACTGGATTGACTCTTTTTTAAAGATTTCATTTATTTGTCAGAGAGAGAGAGAGAGAGAGCACGAGCGAGCGAGCGAGCACAGGCAGGCAGAGTGGCAGGCAGAGGCAGAAGAAGAAGCAGGCTCCCTGCAGAACAAGGAGCCAGATGTGGGACTCCATCCCAGGATGCTGGGATCATGACCTGAGCTGAAGGCAGCTGCTTAACCGACTGAACCACCCAGGTGTCCCAGATTGACTCTTTTTTTGTTTTGTTTTGTTTTAAAATTTATTTATTCGACAGAGAGAGAGAGATCACAAGTGGGCAGAGAGGCAGGTAGAGAGAGAGGGGGAAGCAGGCTCCCCACCAAGCAGAGAGCTCGATGTGGGGCTCGATCCCAGGACCCTGGGATCATGACCTGAGCCGAAGGCAGAGGCTCAACCCACTGAGCCACCCAGGGACCCGGGATTGACTCTTTTTTATACTTTAAATCTTTTTTAAAAAAGAAGTTTAAAGATACCTTTGGTGTCAGCGTTAAGTTGTGAAATAGCAGTGGGCTTAATTGATGTTAATGTGGTATCTATGTGCGTATCTATCTAATTTGTTTTTAAACCTTATATCATACTGTTAAATAGCTGCAGGTTCATCCCAACTGATTCACATCGATGTTAATCCTCAAAACAAACAAAAAGTAGATGGGCCATTTTTTTATCCCTTGTAGAAGTAATCTCTGGGGGAAGGGAAACCCTCAATTAACTGAAATACTTAAAAGTGATGGGATCTTGGGCGGCCTGGGTGGCTCAGTGGGTTAAGCCTCTGCCTTCCGCTCAGGTCAGGATCCCAGGGTCCTGGGATCCAGCCCCACATAAAGCTCTCTGCTCAGCGGGGGGCCTGCTTCCCCTGCCCCTGCCTGCCTCTCTGCCTACTTGTGATCTCTGTCAAATAAATAAATAAAATCTTTAAAAAAAAAAAAAGTGATGGGATCTTTTATTGGTTTTATTTTATTTTTTTGGATGGAGGATCAAATGAAGGGTAGTGCTTGCTGAAAATTTGTAATTCCGTTAATTTATTTCCTTACCTTATAATCATGATGTAAGTAAAAATAGTCCTTTTGAAGGTTCTTGTTGCTCCTACTTTTGAACCCAGCTAAAAATTGGGCTTCAACAATGTTGACTCTCAAACACATCTTGGAACTTTGTCCTCTTAATTCCTTTTTGTCAGATTATGATTTTATGGCCTCCTCCCTCTTTTAAAAGCTAAGGGCAGAAGAGAAATTATGATATTTGAGGGTTTTAAATACTGTAGATGGCCTCTGTTTAATTGAAGGTTGATATTATTAGAGTAAAATTTTAACACAAGTTTAATATTTCTAGGAATACTACAGAATTTATTTTTTAAGTGGTTTTAAAGGGGTGCCTGGGTGGCTTGGTTGAGTGTCCAACTCTTGATTTCAGCTTGGGTCATGATCCCAGGGTTGTGGGATCGAGCCTTGCCTCTGGCTCCATGCTGAGTGTGGAGCCTACTTGGGATTCTCTCTCCCTCTCCCTCTGCCCCTCCCCACCTTTCTCTGAATAAATAAATGAATGAATGAATGAAAAATAGTTTTTTTTTTTTAACTAATAATGAAAACTTTATTACTATTTTGCTAAGAGATGGATGAAAACTTAAAATCTGTGTCTTCTTTTTTTTTTTTCCCCCAATTTATTTATTTTCAGAAAAACAGTATTCATTATTTTTTCACCACACCCAGTGCTCCATGCAAGCCGTGCCCTCTATAATACCCACCACCTGGTACCCCAATCTCCTACCCCCCCGCCACTTCAAACCCCTCAGATTGTTTTTCAGAGTCCATAGTCTCTCATGGTTCACCTCCCCTTCCAATTTACCCAAATTCCCTTCTCCTCTCTAACGCCCCTTGTCCTCCATGCTATTTGTGATCCCAGGGTTGTGGGATCGAGCCTTGCCTCTGGCTCCATGCAGAGTGGAGCCTGCTTGGGATTCTCTCTCCCTCTCCCTCTGCCCCTCCCCACCTTCTCTGAATAAATGAATAAATGAATGAATGAATAAATAAATAAATAGTTTTAAAATAACTTTGAAGCTATGCCAAAATCAAGCCTGGCATTGGGGAGCCGCCTTCTCCCTCTGTCTGCTGCTCCCCCTGCTTGTACTTTCTCTGTCTCTCTGACAATTAATAAAGTCTTCAAAAAAAAAAAAAAAAAGAAAATAATTTTAATGGGAGCTGTAAAATAAGGGATTGGATCCATGGTATAGATACTTGGTAGATGTTTGTCAAATGAATGGGAACTTTGTGAAAGCACTTTCCATCTTACAAATAGCTTTTTCACGGAATCCTCACTCAACCCTGTGAAGTACATTTTCTCAGTTTCCCAGATGAGGAGACTAATGCTCAGAGAAGTAGGTGGCTTGTCTAGTGTCTCCTAGTAAAGCAGTAAAGGTGTGATTCCAGTTCAGAGCCAGAGTCAGGGCCAAAGTCAAAGTGTTCCATAAGGCCCAAGATGGTCTCCTGCACCTACTCACACCTTCCTCTTTTGATCCATTTCCCCCACTTTCCACTCAGGCTCCAGCCACATCTGCTTCTTTGCACAGATTCACCAGCACACTCCCTGCTTCAGAGTACCTTTGCACTTACTGTCCCTCTGCTTGGGCCACTTTTGCCCCAGAGGCCCTCTTTGCTGACCACATCACTTCCTTCACGTGTTTGCTCAAATGCCATCTTCCAGGTGAATACTCTGTTTAAAACCTTACCCTCCAACCCCAGCATACTGTTGCTCAGCATACTCTTTTCCCCCATAGTGTATACCATATAATGTATTTATATATTATTTTTAGTTGCAATTATTTGTCTCCTGTGCTAGGATGTAAAGCTCTGTGAGGGAAGGGGTTTTGTCTCTTCTTGTTGTGGTATCCCAGCAGTCCTGGGCCCTCAATGGGAGTTCAGTGGCTATTTGGTGACTGGCTGACTGATTGACTGACTGAATAAGTGTAAAGCCTAAGCCATTTGCACTAAACCTTCCAACTTTCCACTTATTAAGGGTACACTTGGCAAATTAATCAGGTTGTTTTGGCTATGGAGGGCATTCCAAATTATACTGCTTCATTAATGTTGTACCTTCTTCATTTTGGTTGTTTTTTTTCTCTCATCCTTGAATATAAACTATTTTGTTTATTTAAAATATCAACTGGATTTTTAAAATGAAGTGTTAGAAAATAAGTCATTATTTTACTAGATATTAGTGGGGGAAAGTGATACTTAAAGAAAGGAAGGAACTTCATTTTTTAGTTAGGTTTTTGTCAAGTAAAATGGCCTTTTCTTTTTACATTCATAGATACTGTTATCATTAAAAAGCATCCTTGTGTGTCTTTCCTTTCCTCTTCCAGTCCCTCTTCCCTTTCCCTTTCTCCTTTCCCTCCACCTTTTTGGAAATATAACTGACATATAACTTCTTACAAGATGTACAGCATGTTGCTAACACCTCCACAGGGTCACACAGTTACCGTTTCTTTTTCCTGGTGAGAACATTTAAGTTTTACTCTCTAAGTAACTTTGAAGTCTGTGTTATTAACTGTTATCACCATGCTATACATTAGATCCCTGAAACTTACTCATTTTCTATCTGGAAGTTTGTTCTGGATGTTTGACCAACATCTCTCCATTTGTCCCACCCTTGAGAACCCTGGTAGCCATCGTTCTGGTCTCTGTTTCTATGAGTTTGGGTTTTTTAGGTTTCACATTTAAGTGAAGTAATATAGTATCTGTCTTTTACTGTCTGACTTATTTTGCTCAGTCCATCCTTATTTTTTAATTTGTATTTTATGACTTGGTGTTATTAAAATATTAGGAAATAATTAATTTAATTTAATATTAATTGCCTCTATTCTTCAGTATAATATTATTTCCAGAGGAATAAAGTTCTAATTTAGAATTGGAAACATGGAGAACGAAGATTTATTATGTAGAATTTATTGACTGAACCTGTATCTGTTTTGTACTTAACATATTCTAGAAACTTCTCCTTGGGGCTGGATACTAAAAGATGAACAAAACATGTATTTGATTCATTGGTTAAAAAAAGTTCCAGTATAATGTGGCAAGTACTTCAGTGGAAGTTTGTGCAAATTTTTATGTTACATATTTTCTAAGGACTACAGGGAAGTGTAAAGTGTAAAGTGTAAAGTGAGGAGCTCCTGTACTGTTGTAGGTTATAGGATTCTCTTCTTAGCTTTCATGGTCATCTAAACACAATTGAAATTGGTATGTCATTACAGCTAGAACTCAGTTATCTCTGCTACTAGACAAATATTGAAACAAAGGAGTGATATGGTCCCAAATTCCCAGATACAGGCCTGTGGAAAAGTTGTTTCTGGTGCAGGGCAAAGTGAACACTAAGTAGAAGGGAAGGAAGCTGGGGGTGGGGGTTGGAGGTAGGGTGAAGAGCATAGGATGTATGTGTATACCACAGCATGCGCATCTGTGCCACCCTCCTTCTTTGGGAAGGATTGTCTTTTATTCCAAGATTGCCCTTTCTCTTCTTTTATTATTCAGAAGAACCTTTTTGTTTTTGTTAGCAAATGAAATTATAGTGAAAATAAATGATTGTAATATTTTTGCTCAGCGTACTCTTTTCCCCCATAGTGTACACCCCCATAGTTATAATATATAATGTATTTACATATTATTTTGATGGCTATTTTTTTTTTAAGATTTTATTTATTTGACAGAGAGAGAGAGAGAGAGATCACAAGTAGGTAGAGAAGTAGGCAGAGGGGGAGGGGGAGGGGGAAGCAGGTTCCCTGCTGAGCAGAGAGCCCAATTGGGGGGTGGGGGGGGTGGGGTGCTCAGTCCCAGGACCCTGGGATCATGACCTGAACCAAGGCAGAGGCCTAACCCAGTGAGCCACCCAGGCGCCCTGTCACTTACTATTTTAATGACTTTATCTGGAAAAAAAGAAAAGTCAACCTGGTCTCTTTTGTAATTCCACTGATAAGTAAAACTCTCAAAAAAGGGAATCACTGACAAAGATACTTTAGAATACTGTGTAATTCTTGCAGCCCTCTGTTTGGGGCGGGGTGGGGCGGGGGCAGTAGCCCAGCATGCTTTAGAAATTTTCTTGTGTTCAAAGACCCTGGTTCCATCTCTGGAAATAAGCCCTTAGGTAGTGAATTAATAATAGAGAGACTGACTTGGACTTCTGACTCTGGCTTCTGTTTTATGGGTGAATTTGGTGGCAGGAAAGTAATCTACACCTATACTTAGGAGTAGTATACTTAGTTCTATACTAAGTATAGAACTTAGTATACTTAGGAATTGATCAATTCAAGTGAAATTCTTAGGAATTGACAATTCACTTAGGAATTGATCAATTTTAAAATGTTATATTTCTTGTCCTGACAAGTTGCAGTGACTGCCTCGGCATTAGAAGATAAAGCATAAGGGATAGCTAATACGAAGGGTTGCAAATAGAAGTATCTAATAGAAGTTGTGTGTGTGTGTGTGTATGCAGTGTGCACATTGGAATGTGCATATTTTTCTGTACTTATTTATTTATTTATTTTAAAAAGATTATTTATTTATTTATTTGACAGACAGAGATCACAAGTAGGCAGAGAGGCAGGCAGAGAGAGAGAGGAGGAAACAGGCTCCCTGCTGAGTAGAGAGCCTGATTCTGTATTTATTTTGATTGGAACGAAGCATCAAAATAATGTGAAAGCCTTGAATCCTTTAATTTTGCTGCTGCAGCCACTAGTTTGCAACCGTGGAGACCTTTGGGTTTTACTTATAAAGTGGAAAGTGCATATGTTTCAGTTTTTGGGAAAGGAAAACTGGAGAGATTCACCAAAGAGTAATAACAAATAGGTGTTGATTGTCCGAGCGAGTATCATAATGAATGTATTGTTATTTACTAAGACTTGAAGTTACCTGTCTCCATTGTTTACTAGTTTAGGGCAGATTTTATGCTGTTTGTTTTAAAATACATAAATGCTTATACAAAATCATTCACATTTCCCTTTGCTTTTAGATTACAACTTTTCCTAACCACATCGCTAACCATGACAATTTCTCCGTAGCTGCATTGGGGGTGCTGGTTGTTAGTTGCTGTGATTCATTACCATCACTGTCACTGTCGTCATCGTTGTTGGTACTGGCGCTGGCTCTGGGATAAAACTACCTGGGTTCGGATACCAGCTGCAGCTCTTAGGAGTGGGTGATGTTGGACAAGTGACTTAGCCGTTCTGGGCCCCAGTCCTTTCTTCTGAAAAACTGGGATATTAATAGCAGCCACTCATAAGGTATTCTGCCGATTAAAGGGGGATGATGTACATAAGGAGCTTAGTCCAGTGCTGTGCAGCAGTCAGTGTTCATTATCATTGTCATCATTCTTTTACCTTGAAATACCAGCACTGGAGTTTTCTGCTATTCAGTTTATTGTTTAAGTTTGTTTGATACGCAAACCTTGGTCTCGTATTTTTGGACACTGTATTATCTGTGTAGCCATTCTATGAGACATATTTTGAACCTGTGGAAAAAAGGGCATGCTAACAATCAGCAAAGTGTTTCCAAACTTCCCAGTAGATTGGAAAGAGGTCTAAAAGCAGCCCACTGTCCATTCACTTCTTTCCAGCCCAGGTAAAGAAGGATGCTTTCACTGTTGTAGATGTTCCCCCGTACCTTCTTTTGTGTGGAAATGGAAAGTTTCCATGGTTAGTTTTAAATAAACTAAAAGAAAAAGAATTTCAAAGATGAAGAAGATAAATGAGGGATTTTATAGTTAATGCTTTAAAAAATAGGGGTTTTCAAGTATGCCCTCTCATTAAAATCACTTGAGATGATTTAAAAAAATCTGTAGTCATGGAAACAATGCACTACCACCAACATTGTCATCTACATCAACACACTTTTTTTTTTTTTAAGATTTTCTTTATTTATTTGACAGAGAGAGATCACAAGTAGACAGAGAGGCAGGCAGAGAGAGAGAGTGGGAAGCAGGCTCCCTGCTGAGCAGAGAGCCCGATGTGGGACTCGATCCCAGGACCCTGAGATCATGACCTGAGCCGAAGCCAGCGGCTTAACCCACTGAGCCACCCAGGCGCCCCAACACACGGTTTTTAAACCCACTGCTTTGAATACTGTAATAAAGGCCTTAGAATGGTCAAGTCTTTCATACTTATTTTAACTGACATGTTAGTTTGGGGGTAGTTTTTCATTTGTTTATTTACACTGAAATAACTTGTGAAATCAACATGTTATAGTTCATAGGACAAGAGGCCTGACACTACTTGGTTCATTTGAAAGATTGATAGTTTTGTGTCCCTGTTTTGATGAAATATTGCTGGTTAGTACTTGTAATTTTGTGGGTGTCAAAAACAATTTCTAATTTAAGCATAGTTCACTAATAAAAATAAGATTCCGTTAAGTTTTCCTGAATATGTGCTGTAGGAAGAATGCCGCTTATATCTGTGTTTAGAAGTAAAATTGGTGCCAAGGATTTGGACAAACCACATGGTCAGGCAGTTAGGCATTTTGCCACGTGTACCAGCATGCCATACCTCAGTCCTTCAAGGCTAAGACAACTTTATGTTGAGTGCTAAGCTCTCATCACTACTATGAAACTAGTTTTCTATAACTATAGGTTGATACGCTTTGTGGAAGTAAGGTCTCATGACTTTGTTGGAAGTTTTAGAGGGTTGTGTGTGAGGGACTGATAGTATCCATGGTTGGGAATTTATTCACCTTAAGGAAAATTCTAAGGAGATGAGATGGGAGGGGGGAATCAAAGGCCATGTTTATATTCCCATCTGTGCTGGTACTGTAAAAAGGCCACATAAGAGCTTAGGACATTTTCAGGTGAAAAGCATTGGCAATTTAGTAGGATTTTATTTTATTTTATTTTACATCTTTTGAATTGAAATAATTGGTTATAAATATTGTTCATTAGGAGCTCAAATAATGCTTAGCTTCCAGTGCAAGCATCATTTTATAGATTCACTGTATTTCCACATTCATTTTAACAGCCTATGTGTGAATAAGTTACCAGCCCACATTATTTTTTTTCCTAAATCACTTTGCCTTTTTTGATTTGATACGTAGCTAATAAGTGTTATAATGATGTGGGCCTTCTGTGTTTACTTGGTTGGCCTGTTTGCGAGTGTGAATTTAATATTCTGATTTTCAACCACTTAAGTTTAACGGAGTCTTAGAGCACCAGACCCAAAGGACACCTGGCTTATGATTTATTTCTTCTACCTTTGTTCCTTTTTGCTTTGCAAAGTCTTGATTGGGTCAGGCCCCGAGGGAAGATGGGCCGGTATTGGATCCATGATCCTGTGCCCCAAACATTAGATGTGATGGAATGATGGAAGCTGTTGACTAGGGGAGGAATGAGCTGCTTTTTCCAATTACAGACAACCATCTAATCTCCAGCCAGCCCTTGAAATCATAGTAAGGGTGAGGAGAGATGTGTGTGTGTGCATGTGTGCATTAATGTGTGTGTGTGTGGGGGGGTTGGACTGTGGCTAAAATGTACATAGCTCCTATTGACTGTTCTTTGGACACAAAGAGAATTTGTGTGTGTGTGTCTCTCTCTCCTTCCCTTTATGGGAGGAGAGAGAGGGCTGAGGGAGAGGGAGAAAGAGAATCTTATCTAGTGTGGAACCTGACGCAGGGCTTGATTTCACAACCCTGAGATCATGACCTGAGCTGAAATCAAGAGTCAGATGCTTAACCAACTGAGCCTCCCTCTCAGAGCCCTGAGAATCTTTGTTTTTTAATTTGAACTTTCATCCTCCCTCTACTATTGAATTCTACATCCATGTTCCCAGTCCTTCTCGTACTTAAATTTTAAAATTATTTGGGTATGAACACCTTGTAAGTGGGAGTAGTCATTTTCTTCAGCTTATTGATGAGAATTGATAAGAGGATGCTGGGAAATGGTGATGGAAAAGTCATGCAGGGGGTGCCTGGCTGGCTCAGTTGGTTAAGCAACCACCTTCAGCTGGTCATGATCTTAAGGATCCTGGGATCAAGCCCTGTATTGGGCTCCCCACTCAGTGAGGAGTCTGCACTTCCCTCTGCCCCTCCCCCACTTGTATACGCTTGCTCCCTCTCAAGTAAATCTTTCAAAAAAAAGAAAAAAGGCATAGGGAGAAAATACCTAATGCTTAAAAGGAAAAAGGGGGACAGTACAAGTGAGAAATGTAACTGCCAAGTGGATTGACCACTTAGCTGGTTACATTATTTTCTTGGGTGAGAAACATACACCGGAAATCAGGTTAATTTTAAGAGTTGTTTCAGAGGGACGCCTGGGTGGCGCAGTTGGTTGGACGACTGCCTTCGGCTCAGGGCGTGATCCTGGAGTCCCGGGATCGAGTCCCACATCAGGCTCCCAGCTCCATGGGGAGTCTGCTTCGCTCTCTGACCTTCTCCTCGCTCATGCTCTCTCTCACTGTCTCTCTCTCAAATAAATAAATAAAATCTTTAAAAAAAAAAAATAAAAAAAAAAGAGTTGTTTCAGAGCAGAAAATCTGACCTTTTGAATCTTACCATGCTATCATAGTTGGGTCAGTTATCTCCCCTTTAAACAAATGCTAATATGGGATGGATGGGTTGTTGTGTTAATGACCTTCATGGTATTAAATAATCACTTATTGATTCCTCATTATTTATGCTTATGATTCTATGGAATTCTTCTCCAGGGGGCAGGGATGGCCTGTGTAGACCAGAGATTTCCATTGGAAGAGAGATGATGCAAGCATCACTGCCTGGTCTGCTTTGGGTTTCTGAGATGACCTTTAATTTTTCTGATTTACATTTTATTTCTAAATGTTTATAATCTACCCCCCTCCCCTTCAATCTAAGTTAATTTAAAAGTGTTTCGATTTTCAGGTGCTTGGATTTGGGAGGTGGGTCATTTTAAATTGTTAAAATCTAGTGTTAGTGCTTCATGTTCAAAAATGTATTGTCTATCTAATTTCTACTTTTTATCATTTATGATATTTTCTTTATGGCCTAGTATCTGATACTTTTTATAAATGTTTCTTTACAAAGATATTTATTATCTGCTTCTGGGACTGGTTCCATAGACAGTAAACTTATATCATTGAAACATTCTAGATTACTCCAAGTGTTTTTTCTCTGATCCTGGCCTGTTGTACATTTTCACATTACCCCTTTACATATCTTACTGGGATTAGGGAGATGAAAGCAAGGAGTTTGGGAGAAGCATAGCTATTTGAGGCACTCTGAGGGCCAGACATTACAAGAAGAGTCCTTTGCTCAGACTGATTTAGGTCCTCCTTCAGTGAGAATGAAAAAAAATTTTTTTAAGTTGTTGCTATAATGGAATTGGCTCTTTGAGGAACATTCCCCACTCCTTCTTTCGGTCAGTCTTTAATTTAAGGAGAGGAGATCGTCTTAGAAAAATTTAGTCTATGCTAAAGGATAAAGAATAACTTATTGCTGTATGTATTAATCTTGGGAATGGGCTAGAGAGGAGGTAGGGGTTCATTCAGGTTGATCCTTTATGAATGGGGCATGTTGGAGATTGGTTGATTTCTTTCTGTGTTCTTTCTCTTCTTATGTCTGCACACACCCAGTTTTCTGAAATAAGATATTCCTCTTTTTGCCTTATATTGAGTTTGAGTGTTGGACAGTGGTGAAGAGTTCTGGCCCTGGAGCCAGTTCACCTGCATTTGAATCCTGTCTCCACTGCTTGTTGGCTGTATGATTCTGGGCAAGTCACTGAATTTCTTTGTGTCTTGATTTTTTTCATCTGTAAATTGGAAATAGTGCCAACTGTATAAATTGGTGGGATTAAATGAGATAGAATATATGAAAATGCTTAGATTAGTACATAATAAATGTATGCAGTAGTGCTTAGTAAATGTAAGCTATTACCATTATTCCATTAGGCAGATGGATAGTCTGCTTCACATTTGCCTATTACATTACATCAATTTGGATAGAGAATAAATTTCAACTGCCTAACATTAAAAAAGAAAAAGACTAAATGTTAATTGCCTGAAATTTTTAAAATAGCCAAATATATGAATCTCTTGAGTATTAGTACAGCGACCACAAAGATTAATCATTGTTGTCACTACTTAAGTGATGCTTTGCTTTTTGGAGGAAAGGCTATCATTTATAGATGCTTTCATAATCCGTATGTGCTGAGTTCTCCATGTAGATGGTCTGGTTTTTAAGCTTTATTAAAGTTACTGTAACAAAAATAGGATTAATTACAATTTCTTCTAATGATTTTAACCTTGATGTTAACATTAATAAGATTTTTTCCTCTATGCAGCATCAAAACTTCCATGCAGCTTTGAGGTATGGGGTCTGATTTAGGACTTACAAGACTTCAGTAATTAACCAAAAATGGTCCTGTGCATGTAACTAGTTGTTGGTTAAGGATATATAGCTATGTTCATAAGCAGCCTCGTTTAGTATTTTTTTTAACTAGTTAATTTATTTTGGCACCTGAAACAGGTAGCAATTAAGGAGAATGCTTGGTCTGACTAAATTTAGTTCTTAGAGTCTAAAGTTAGATTTTTTTTTTTTAAGTGATTAAGTATAGGGGCATAGAATAAGACATCTCATGGTTTAACTCAAATCCCAGAGTCTTTTACTCTAAGGTACATTACATTAAGCTTTGGGGGACCTGTGGGGGTGGTGGTGTGAGGGGAAACATACTGGTTAAGAATAATTTCTAAATTTACATCTTGTTTTTAGCAGTGATGTTCTATATACCTTCAAAATTTTTGACTATTTCTTGTTCCTTTGTATCTGGTAGAGAAATCCTGTGTTTTCAGGTGTTCTGTCCACTCTCATCTAGGCTTACCTTCAAGCTGATGTCAGGAGGCAGTGTTTGGGGGGGAATTACCTATGAGGTCCTGGGTACTTGGGCTAGCATGTGGGTTGTGGGGTGTGAGCAGGGGAGGAGGGCTGTGGAGAGGAGTCACGTGGACTCTGAAGAGGAGCCTAGCTCCCAGTCCTGTCTGCTGGGCTGCTGGTGGGCGCTGTTAATTGTTGCACTTACCTCCAGAGACTAGGTGGCTTATGCTTTATGTCTGCTGTAAAGCATTTACAGGGAGGCTGGCAACGGAGGGTGGTTGCAAGTGACTGGCCAAACATTGTTAAAGTCCTTCTTGAGTAGTACAAAGGGAATGTGGAAATGTGGTTAGAGACCTGGGCACTGTGCCCAGCTCCGAAACTCATTCATTGTGGGACCTCAGTGACTACCTTGAAGTTTCTTTTTAGAAAAATGGAGACTAATAATAGAATGCCATCTGCTCACCTCTAAGAGTGTTTTGAGGATTAATGGGTTAATCACCTTGGATGGAGGCAGCAGCCTACCCTGGTTATAATTTCATTGCTTTTGCAGAGAAGTTCCAGTTTGGGGAATAAAATAGTGAAAATAAAACAGGAATGGAATGGGTCATATACAACTTGGTGTGCTTCAAGTCCAGCTATAGATCAGGTTTTCATTCTAACTGGGGAATTTTAACCTAAAAATTTTATCTAGTTTTTCATTCTAACTGGGGAATTTTAACCTAAAAATTTTATCTAGTTTTTAGAAATGATACCAAACCAAATGTCTGATGTGCTGTTTGTGGGAAAAGAGCAGATGTTTATTCTAAGAACACATTAATGAAGCTGCTAGTGGTTTTCTCCCACTGTGAGGGAATAAGATGGGTCAAAAGAGAGAGCATAGATTTAAGTAGAGTCTACTCTTACTGTCCCATTACTGGTATGTTCTTTTTGAGAGATTTGATATTACTTCATCTTGTTGGTTTTTCAAGTTTCTTTGACAAAGAAACTTCATAGATGTCAAGCCAAACCAAAACAAAAAATATAAACATACACATACAACAGTTGCTTTAAATACCAAGGGTGTCAGCATGAAATTAAAATGAATTTACTGACATTTCTGCTTTGAAATTTTTTTAGTAAAACTAATTTAAACCAACAGTGAAAACTTCTGGCTTTACCTTATAATGGGAAGTTTGACCTTTTTCAGTGTTTTTGGCTGAGGGGTTTTGACATGGGGGTGTTTTTGGTTAAAATGTGCTTCAACTTTCTAATGGCTCTTGGGATTTTGGTCAATCTGGTCGTGGAATAGCAAATGCTTGTCCATTGTGTTGGTACCATGTAGTTTTCAAAGACAAGGTCTCTGACGTAGTGGCTATGGTATCCCCTCCCGCCCATGTGTAATTGTTAAAAAGAACACTGTTGTCATGTGAATTCTTATTTTTTTGAGCTTGCTTTTGAAGTAACTTTCACAGAGAATTCCTGTTACCTAGAAATTGATGACAGACTTACACCATTTCCTTTTTTTTTCTTAGACGTTCCATCCTCAGAGCAGCCTGAACTGTTCCTAAAGAAACTTCAGCAGTGCTGTGTCATTTTTGACTTCATGGACACGCTATCTGATCTTAAAATGAAAGAATACAAGCGCTCCACTCTTAATGAACTGGTGGACTACATTACAATAAGCAGAGGCTGTTTGACAGAGCAGACTTACCCTGAAGTAGTTAGAATGGTGAGTTTCTTTTTTTCGCCGCGGACACTTTTAAGCACCTTCCATAGCGACTCACAGGTGTATTGATTGCAGAGTCAGGTCACTGGAGGTCACCTCCACAAATGAGAGCCAGCCTTCTGAGAGCTAAGCTAAAGTAGTCGGAACAATACTAGAATTTGAAGAGTGTGATTTGAGGAGAATGAGATCCAGAACTTTTCACCTACAACAGTACTGGAGGAATCAGTGACTTCAAAATATGAAGCCAAGATTGCCAGGTACTCTTGGATTTCTGGCATTGCGAAAAGAAAAGCTGCAGGAGAATCAACACGAGTTTTAGATCTGTGTTTGAAAAATATTCAAGCCTGTTGGATGTCTTAATCCCCCCCTCCGCCTCTGGCTCATTGTGGTAAATTAGAAATGGCTTTAACCATAATAAAATTGTGACTTGTAGAATCTAGTTAAAGCCTGTCCTGGCTTTATAAACTAATCATTGTCTTCATAATCTTGAAATCAGGGGTGATGTCTTGCATTATTTTTGAACTGTGTCTTGCACTTTGTGTGGTCATGAGGAGTTACGAGGAGAAACATTATTAGCATAATGGAAGTAACTATGTTCTTATTGAGTCAGTAATTAGTTTTTAAAAAGCTAAGCCAAAATAGGGTTTTCTGATAGATTTCTATGGGAAGATTGCCTTCTTTGGCATCCCTGAAGATCTTGGATCTAGAGAGTACGTGCTCTTGGGGGAGGTGGAGCTCTTCTGCTAACTGGTGAAACTGTGCTGCAGAGATCCAAAAGGGTCAGTGCACCACTGGGAAGCCGTTTGGAGAATCTGGCCCACTCCCTCTGTAGTCCCGGAAATCTGTCTAGCTTTTCAGTTCCAACTTTTATCATTTGTGTTCAACAAATACAGAAAAGAGACATCTGTGATGGAGTAGATGTGGTCAAAAGTGAACAGTACAGATTTGGGAAGGGATATGAATTAGCATAACTTGAGAAACAATGACTGATGGGTGAAGATCATTTCAAAACAATGTCCAGTGTATTCGCCAGGTCCATATCTGAGTGTGGATTGCCTTTGTTGTTAATTTCCAAGACTGTTGTAGCATAATGTTTTGTAGATTAACATTAACATTGTAGCTCTGGAACAGTGGTTCTCAACCAGCGGTGATTCTGCTTCCCAAGGCACTTTGGCCATGTCCAGAGACCTCATTTTTGGCAGTCGCAACCAGGGATGGAAGGGGCCGGATTGCAGCTAAACATCTTATGCTGCACAGGACAGTCCCACAATGGAGAATTATCTGGCCCTAAATGTCTCAACCATTGTTGAGAAGCTCTGCTCTAGAGTTTGCATGCTATCTAAACTTCTTAACCTGATATTTAGGGTTTTCTCTAGTCCATCTAGTTTCTGCAGAGAGCAAGTCCTGTTGCTTCTAATCTACCCGACCTCAGCCAACAGAGGTATCCACTGTTTCTAACTTCTTTCTCCTGTATCATTCCATGGATAGTCCATGAATATGTAAGCATATACGAGCATATAGGTATAAATAAACAAGTGGTGGCATAGTGTACATGCTTATCTGTACCTTGCTTTTTTTACTTACCAGTATATCATATATATCATATAGTATGCATAAAGGTGTCTTACTCAGTTTTACAGCTACACACTATTTCATTTAACATTTATTTAACTACCACCCTATGAATATCCATATGTATATATATGGGTACACACACACACACACACACACACACACACACGTGTCGGTTTCCCCTTGTTTAAGAACTGCTGTGTATTTACTGATTTGTTTTTTTTTTTTTAAATAGCCTTGTTTTTCCTGTTTCTGGACCTTCATGTGTTTCCTGGCCTCCGCCTCTAGTTCTGATTCTCCCCCTTCCTTCCCAGACTTGGCTTAAAGTGTTTCCACTGTTGCCCGAAAAGCCCCGAGTTGTCTCCTTCCTTCGGTTCCTCCACTTCTTGGCAAACCACCCTTTTGGAATTTGTTCATTTGCTGCTTTTTAATTTTTTCACATGTGTTAATCCAAGATTTCTAATTATGCTGTAGGCACTTCTAGGCAGAAACTATGCCGTGCTCATCTCGTGGCCTCCAGAATACCTCCTAACACAGGCCTACCTAAGGTTTGTTGAATGAGTGAATGACTTCTCTCTTAAATGTCAGCATTCCAGGCTCTCGAATTATGATTCAGATATTGAATGTTCTTGGATTACATTCAGTTTTTAAATTCAGTATTTGGCATGATAAAAATTTTTTTTTTATTCTTATGAAAACAGCTTGGTTCTAAACCAGTTTTGGTCTTTTTTTAAAGGAGACTCTTCCCTTCTCTGCTACTCTCTCCCAAATCCCTATCAAAATTTTTTTTTAAAAGTCACCTGTCAGTTGTGTGTGAATGTGCATTTTAAAATATATTTGAGCCCTACGTTAGGAGGTGTTAAATCTGTAGCACACATGCTATTCTAGGGCATTAGAAAATTTTCTTTCCAGTTGGTAGGTTAGGGTTCTCAGAGGTGTAGTTTATTTTTCGTACCTCATGATTTGTGAAATTGTAGCTATTATTTTTGTTCTTAGGCCATCTGGGGGCATTTGCAGAGCTAGTGGGGAAGGGTACAAAGAGAAGGGACTTTGCAACCACACAAGCCTGGGTTCAAGTGCCAGCTCTGGCCACACTTAACTTGCTCCATCACTTTGGACAGAGCCATCTGTCTTCGGGGCCCTTGGTTTTTGTGTGGTGCTGGGAGGTACATGGGATCAGGGTGAGGGTGGCCATAGTCCTTCCTGCCCTGCTCCGTAAATACTCTGCATGAGTAAAATCGTTGTGCTTTGCTTGTACAGCAAGGTTCTCACCACCTCAGATCCGTACACAGTCTAACAAGCTGGGCGCTGACTGCTCTGTAAGAAGGGCTGGAACCAAAGCCCCACTTGACGTGCTCTTGCCACCTCTTAGGCCCCTTATATTTGGTGCTGCCACTGCCTACTTGCCTTATGTGTATCATTATTGCCCTTTTGGGCTTTTTGGGAGCATTGGCAGTAAGGATGTGTATAAAGCTCTTAAAATAGTCCCTAACACATTCAGTCAATAATATTATTATTGTTTGATAATTCCCTTATTATGTACTTGATTTTACAATCATTGGGGGAACCCAGAGTTCCTGTTTATGGACTTAAGATGCTGTCAAGTGGATGTGTGGTCCTCAAATTCTGCAATTCCAAGATGATCCTGTCTGTGGAGCGAAAGTCACTGTCCCTACCCAGTCTGCCTTGTTATTGTAAAATGCATCTGCTTCACTGGGATTAGTGAAGGAAATGGTGGTGCTTTTAGTGAAATATCAATGAAATGATAGCTAGGTTTTATGAACTAGGATGAGTCATGACTTAACCAACGATGACATGTTCTGGTGTCAGCACTGTTAGGAGAAGCCTTTGATTTAACCTGATGGAACCTATCCTGTGAGAATTCTAACCCTGTTAGGGCAAGAAAAGAGTGACCGGTAAAAGTAATCAGTGAGTTGTGGAAGCCAATTTTAGCATTTAAAATGTAGTCTGGATGCCACCTCAAGGGCTGCTGGAATTAAGAAAGCAAAACAGCTCTTTATGTGTAAATAAAATAGAACAATGTAGCACTTAACTTACCTGCAGAAGAGTAGTGTGGGGTAGTGGAGAGAGCCCCAGAGGGAAAATGTGAAAGTGACCTCGTTTCTCATCTTCCACTTCACTGATGGTGAGATCTTGGGCAAGTAATTTCTCTCAAGCCCTAGTTTCTCCTGCTGTGAATGGAAGGGGTTCATGACGATCACCCCCTCCCCCCACCTTCCAGCTCTGAACACAGTCAGCTCTTTTGGTTTCAACACAGTGTAAGAAAGTTAGAGCGGATTTTGCACCCAAAATAGTTGCTTAGGTCTGTATTTCTCATGAGGGCAGATCTGATGGAAAAACCAGAATCAGGGATTGTAGTACTTTTAGGCTTTGGTGCATTCTGCTTTATATCAGTTCAAGTGTCAGGCTTCTGTCCTTGAGGCAGCATTTTTACCACATTATGCTAATGTTTTCTTTTTGGTTCTGTTGCCATGCATCCATTTGAAAGGCTTTTTAGACTTTCTGGCTTTCCCAGGCATCTTGTACTTTCCCGCGCTGCACCCCTTCCCCCCCCAAACTCAAATTCTCTGTATTTTATTCTTTTTATATCTGCACATCTTCCTTTTCAAAAATGTCTCTTTTGGGTGTAGTTCGAGTGTGAGTTGAAATCTCATTGCTGAAGACATTATTTTAGTGAAGTCCAGGTAAAGTTTACTGAATGACTAAGAACTGCATTTTTACATTTTGATGATAAAAAAAGGCAGGGTAGAAAAAAACAGGATAAAAAAAATAGGTAGAAGGGATTCTCATGAACAAATAACAAAATGTTATATGTGCATTAACTTAACAGAGTATGTACAAGGCAAGGAAGGAATAGAGTGAGTGGCGATTGGTTAGAGATTAGTAGAGATGGCCAAGGAAGGCTTTTCACAAGGTGAGTGAAGCCTCTTCAGGGTGCTGAAAGGTAAATGTATGTTTTCTAAGTGGCTGAAATAGTGTTGAAATTAAAAAGAGAATTACATGATGTAAAGGAATTTCCAAATCCCATAATATATTCAGAGAAACACGGTAGTGTTGTGTTGTTGCGGGATTATGTGTGTGTCTGTGTGTATGTTGGGGAGCAGGAGGAGGTGGATGGTGGCAGCGGAGGCTGCAGGTGAGGACCAGATCCTGAAAGAATCTCCCAGACAGTGGATAACCATTGAAAAGTTGGAAGCAGTCGAGTGACATGGTGAGGTTTATATTGCGATGGCAGTGACCAGAGAGATTGGAGGGGGCTGAAATTGAATGTCAAGAGGACTCGATCAGAAATGTTGTTATAGAGAAGTTGTAAAGGGCCTAAAGCAAGTGTATAAGTAGAGAAGGAGAGGAAAGGACGGCATTTGAGACTCACTTAGCAGGTAAAATTGAAGCCACTTGGCATTTGTGTGGGTGTGTGGAGTGTGAGAGAGGGGAAGGGATCTAGGATAGCTTTGCGATTTAGGGGGTTTATTGTGTTGTTGTTTCAGAAAAGTACAGCAGGAGGGAGAGCAGTGCGTGGATGGAAGCTGAGGGGAGTTACACTTTTGATGTATGAACTTCAGAGTTCATACTTTGAAGGTATGGAGGTTATGGGACCTAGATAACCAGTGGAAAGCTGGAGATGAAGATTGGTAATATGGGAGGAAAGCAGGAGACAAAGAACAGTGCTGGAATTCCAGTGGTACAAGGGAATCATGGGGGAATCATGGGGGAATCAGTTCCAATCAGGTTGGAACTAGCTGGTTGAGGAGAACATGAAGTAGAAGGAAGTTGAGGTGATAATTGTAGACAGTGATTGCATGAACAGTGGTGGAATCTTTATTAGAATAAAATCCTATCATTTCCCTCTTGGGGAAAGTATATTTTGTCGCACTGGTTGTTCGATAGTATTACTCTTATACTTGTTCCTTATGACTTACTGGTTTTAAAGTCTGCCCCATTCCCAGTCTGTGGTTAAATTCCTGTATACCGAATTCGTAGAATATGTGATTTTTCCAGAAGTAATGTAGTTTTAAGAAATATTTTGGACAGTTTTTTCTTCTTTTCTCTTGAAGTCTTTCCTTGAGTCCTAATTATTGTTTCTTGGCCATTGTTAGCTTTGTTTTTCCTACTCTCAAATTACACCCTGTCATTTGGTTATATCTAAGTGTTTTATCTTTTATACATCCTTTGACTTAACTGGAAGTCACAGCTCTGACTCGCCTCTTAATAGAAAAATATGGTTTTGTAGAAAATTATGAAGTTGCAATTAAAGGTCTCAGAGTCTGCCTACACAGATTTTTAGGAGTGCTTTGTTAACTTCACTACATACTTTATTGGCTGAAGGACGAGAGTTTCTTTTCATAAGATAACTGTCTAAAAGTAGCCTTAGGAATGATAGCTAGGGGGGAGGGGGAATATGAAATTTCTGTTTTATCTTCTGGTATTTGATAAGGAATGTAACCATAAATCCTGGCCAGAATTTGCCTTGGAGGTGACTCTTCAGACTCAAACGTGATAAGATCTGACTCATGTGGTGGTGGGGGTGGGGGTAGGTGATGTGGTGGAGATGGGCTGTTTACACTATTGAGAGTATACAAATTGGAAGAGAATCGAGTGATATCTGGGAAAGGCATCTAGGAACTGAAACTATTGGCAAATTTTGAGGATAGGATAAGTCTAAAAGATAGGACTTGAGAATTAAATTAGAAGGTAAAGAATTCTTGGTACTTAGAAAAGAATTTAAGGTTATGATGATAAAGATAGCAAAAGACATTTTTAAGAATGAGATTAGGAAGAATTCCCTGCTCAAGGTTAGGAGTAGATTGCTACCATTTGTAATTTATCAGAGGGTAGAGAAACTGGCAGGCATGTTGTCCTTTCCTTAATGACAGTAAATCTTAAACAATAGTGCTGCTCTTCTTTGATTAATGCTCCCTAATATTCATTTAGGATCTTAGGGTTTCTGTAGATTGGTTTTATAGGGTCTGTGGATCCTCTGATGTTGACTGCAGAATTTTGAGTGTTTTGTGTATTTTTGTGGCAGAAGAGCCATAGCTTTTGATGGAATATTCAAAGACTTATCTGATCCAGAATGGTTTAAGCTTGATTTTACTATACATGCAGCTCTGCTAGATGCTGCTTTCTTGGAAAATAGAAGATAGATTGGAAGGGAGCAGCATCTTCCTATTTATGGCAATAACTAAAGAATGAAATTGTTAGAATGATTTCACGAGTCTGGGCCTCTGGTTTCCTCTGTTGGAAGGTTTCCTCTAGTAGTGAATTCAGTTTCTTTAATATGTGTCTGACTCTAGATTTTCTGTTTCATCTTGTGTCAGTTTCGGTAGGCTGTTATAATAGTTTTACAATTTACAGTTTGTCCTCAAATACTGAATCCATAGAGCTTCTTCTCAAAGGTGTGTACCAAAAGAAGATCTTGAGTATCTGTACAACTTCTATGGTTAACAAGCATAATTACCTGCCGCAGTTACGGCATAGGAGTTAATTCAGTCTTCACACAAACCCTGTGAGGTAGATAGTGGCATTATGTATATTACGGATGATTTAAAGGAAGTTGAGAGAAGTTAAGAAACTTGCCCGGAGCTACTTACCACGGTAACTGGCAGAGGTGATTTGATCTGGGCTGTCTGGCTCCAGAGCCAATACTCTTGACTGCTGTGCCTAATGCTTTCCTGGAATCATTCTTTACAATGGGAATGAGGAGTAAAACCCAAAGGTTGGACTCCTTCCTCTATACTGTGTTCTTTTCGTTGAGTTCTCCTAAATAAACAGGTAGTAAGGCTTTTGATTAGCTTTTCCCTGGATCTTGCTGCTTCTGACAAGGCCAGACCAAATAGTAGGCTTCAGGATTAAATGTTCCTTTTTGCTTAAGAAACAGCATCCCTTTCACTGTCTGCCCTCACCACTTCCCTACTTTGCCTTTGTGTTCTTCTAGAAGTAGGAGTGCTTCTTCACCTTGTTTGCCTGTTCCGCCACTCATTCCCCCCGTCTGTGAGAGTGAATGGTCTTGGGGTGGGGGTGGAGAGGAGCTCAGGAGGAGGCCTGGGTAGTTTGAAACTCTCCTCTGTTCCACCCAAATTACAGTTCGTGAGATGATCCTCTCTCCCAAGTTCATGTGCCACCCCCTTCCCACCCCCATGTTTTCTCTCTGTCCCACCATTGGAAGCAGGCAGGCTTTACCAGCAGCCAAAGCATCCTTATGTTGCTTGCTTAGCTTGAATTTAGAGCGAGGGAGTTAGATGATTTGAACATCCCTCCATCTCCAGGATGGTCTCTCATCCTAGGAAGCACCTACGTATGCACAGCCTACTTTTTGTTGTCCTTCCCCAGGTGGATGGTGTAGATGGACAGACCTGGGCCCCGTCCTACCACTTAGCTGGGATCTTAGACCAGTCTTCACCTTTTTAAACTTCTTACCCCCCTGTGACTTTATAAGGTTGTTGTGATGTTATTATCGCTATCATTAGTCATAGTCTACCTCTACCACCCTTGCTAGACTTGCCTTTTTCTTTAGATGGGTTAATCAGGTTTTCTGGTTACAAGAAAAGATTTGATAGCCTGAAAGTTTTTTTGTTTTTGTTTTTGTCTCTTTAAGGTAATTTCCCATATTTTTTTCTCAGATTGTTGACTTAAAATTTTAATTCTCTGTGGGAAATTTCGAGTCTTTTTTTTTTTGGGAGTATCCTGTAAATCTGCCTGTGCCTGTGTGTGTATAATTACATATACATGTGTGTATATATACCATCCTTAGTTTACCTAAATAAAAATTTTCCTGATATACTTGCATATTCATGTCGATATTAATAATTTACCATTTCTCTGATGCAAACATTCTCTCTTAAGGAATCTGACAGGGATTTTAATGTGTTTGGTTTTAATTTAAATGTGCTAAGGAGTGGGTTTTTACTCAGGAAGCAACTGAGCTACTCATGATTGCTATTTGCTTCTTTTACAAGCTGTAGTACTTCTGGCTTAACTGCTTTACAGATTGTTCAGAGTCTTCAATATACTTAAAATTGTTTGACAGCTGCGACTTGTCTAGCACTGATGTATCCAATACGATCATCTCACTCTAAGGAGAATGCTCCCCCTTTTTCCCTCTCCCCCGAAGCTGGCAGCACAATTTTGCAGGATGAGTTACAGTACTGCATCCAAGTTTTGGTTTCTCTTTTCTCCTACCTTTTAGTTGAACCTCGAAACTGAAAATATGGCTAGAGGGGTAAGGAATACTTCTGGGAAAATCTACTAAGAAAAATGTATGATCAAATGATTGGGTAATACTGCCTGTGGTTTATATATATATATATAAGTGGGTCTTGGCTAATTCTAGCACTTGCTGTTAGGTTATGTAGTTCATTCAGGTGTCTCTCTGCCAAGGACAGAAATGAGAGGGGGAGAGATTTATTACTTGATTCTCTAAGGAGGAAGCTGGTTATACCACTGTGATGCCTATGAGCAGGAAAAGCTGGAGAAAATGAGTGTCCTCAGTGTGGAATTCTCAGAGACGGTAATGCCTGAGGCAAGAATTTGGCAAGAAAACAACGAGCAGGTCATTTCCAGGAGGTAGTTGGCTTCTGACCAATATGAAAAGCCAAACTTGATCTGTAGATGAAAACAAGAAGAAATACGCTGTCCAGAGACTTCTGCAGAGGAAGTTGTCTCTGTAAAGTGAGGATAAGATAAGGGACTTCTAGAGTTAAAATGCAGTTACAGTGTTGAATAGAGAAAGGTGGGGGTTTGCTGAGCAGTGAAGGGAAAACTAGAAAGACCGGAGCCCAAGGCAGCCACAGGTCCTGGGCAAGGAAAAGCAGTGCCAGGAGGGCAAGGGGTGACGCAGAGGGGAGAGGATGTTCCGGAATAAAGTAGGACTGGTTATAACTATTTGGTAAGTTGGAGAGCAAGTTTATCTCTTAATACAATGGATAAGCAAGCTATATTGGGGAATGTAACGTTTCTTTGACTCTTCACAAACGTAGGTAAGAAACGGAGTGGGGGCGGGGCAGATAGTGTTAGCTACTTAATGAGGTGTTTTGAAATACTGTGGAATTTCCCTTCCTAAAGAAGTTAAGGCCTTTATGAGAATAGGGTAGAACACTCTGGAATAATGGAGGCCTCTTCCTCTTATGGGACTTATGGCCTTTTCTCTAGAGAGGTTAGAAAAATGTATTGAGTTTAGGCAACAGAGAGGGTACTGGAAAATTGAGTTTGTAATTCTGCTGCCATCAGGTAGAAACTAGGGAATCTGTTGTGCCCTGTTCTGGAAAGTAAGAGTAGTTATTTGAGGGGGAAAAAAAAATCAGAAGGCAATTATCTTTAAATCTGCATTTAAAATGGAAGCTAACAGGGATAGTGGGAAGTTCCTGTCCCTAGAGCCCTTTCTTGGGTTCTTTCTGAGGCACTTCCACCTGCACTCCAGCCTCCCCCTTTAAATGAGGCCAGCATGCCTCTGTGAGGTTCTTGAGGGAGGATTGACTGTCTTGCCCTCCCTTGGAGTGCCGTGTCTCATTCAATTTGTTATGAAGCTGTATGGGTAAAGAGGGATGTTAATCTGTGATCATATTTAATGCAGGTGTGTTTTTGTTTTCATAGCTCACGAGCTAGCCCAGGGTTTGTTTTACTAATGAAGGGTCACAGAGACAGAGACACATATAGAATAAGGGACTGTGACAGTTCCGGCGGTTTCCTGTTTATTTTTAGTGATTTCAAATAAGGACACATACTCAATTGCCGGAAATGAACATCAGAAGCCCCAAGTGCATTGTGTGTTTTTTAAACTCAGTGTTTAAGAGGTTTAATTTTTCTTTTCGTGTTAGCTGATTTTGAATCATAAAGTGATCAAAGCAGATGGTAGAATATATGTGTCCTCAAAAAGCCCCATGTTTTTACTGTTTTATCAGCTTGTGCACTTTGGCTCTTCCAGAAATCACTTTATTTAGCAGTTTTAGTACCTTTCTAGGATTGAAGACCCAAAGTCCCTGCACAACAAAATGTAGCAAAAATCCGGTATTGCATAGCCAGCCTCCGTGTGAGGCATGTGTGCTTTCACTGCAAACACTAGCAAGGACGAGGACCTGCTCTGTATTTATATACAGGAAGCGCTATGACTATTGCAGTGTTTACATGTCTATTTTTGGATTCTAAGATTTAATATCAACAGTCTTCACTTTTGGATTCACTGCTACATTTCCAATTTTGGAGACAGTGTAATATAGTTATCTCTGTATGTGAAATACCATTTCCCTGTGACTCGAGAGAATTAATTTAACGTTACTGTCAAATTTCAGCAGGTAAAAAATTGCTTTTTGTTTTGAGCAAAGTTATGTCTTGCCATAGCAGCCTAATGGGAGTGGAAGGTTCATGGTTAGGATTTGTGGCTAATAAGGGGGAGAGGAGGGGGCAGGTCTAGATTACAGAGACGTTGGACTTAATCTTATAGACAGCATCAGGGAGCTGCTAAGGTTTTTGAACAGGAGATGAAATGTAAGTGATATTCTTATTTTTCTTTCTCTAGCCTCCACCTAGAAAGTCTGTACCCTTCTGGCAGCTCCTTTAAGGAGGTTTAAGGCTGGCAGGTTTTACCCAGGATAGGTGATGGCAGAGGGCTGTTGTCCTAATCTAGTCAGATGGTGGCAAAGGAAGAGGAAATGGAAAAGGATATATAAAAGAACTTCCCATCTCTTAAATTTTTCTCCTTTGCTCATCAAAGAAAATTTAAACCAGAGGACAAAAAATTATATATAGTTTCATTATTTAAATGTAGTCATTGTTCACATTTTAGCCAATTTCCGTCTAGCCTGTTTTTTAAAATGAGGCTTTCCCTTAAACTAAAAAAAAAAAAAAAAGGAAAAAAAGTCCAGATGTACTTAACATGCAACACAGATTTTAAGAACGGGGCTTAGGCCCCTGGTTCAGTGAATGGTCACTGAATTTAATAATTGTCTATACTCGTATAGCCATAACCCCAGGTTTAGAAGATTGCCATTACTCAGGAAAATCGCCTTGTGCTCCTTTCTTTCCTTTTCCTTTTTCTTCTTCTTTTTTTTAAAGATTTTATTTATTTATATGAGAGAGAGAGGGTGAGAGAGAGCATGAGAGGGGAGAAGGTCAGAGAGAGAAGCAGACTCCCCATGGAGCTGGGAGCCAGATATGGGACTTGATCCCAGGACTCTGGGATCATGACCTGAGCTGAAGGCAGTTGCTTAACCAACGGAGCTACCCAGGCACCCTCCTTTTTCTTCTTGTTAAACACTTTTCCCCTGTCTTACAATATATATAAATTATATCATACCGAGCTTACTTTATATATATATATATATATTATTATTATTATTACTTAGCACATATAATTATATGATTTTAATTAAAAAATTTTTCTTTAGCATGGTGATATAAACATGCTTTCGTGTAATTAAGTAAATTTTAAAAACATCATTCTAATGGCCACCTAATATTCCATTATGGGGGTATATGATTGTTTACTTAACTGTTTTGGGACATTTAAACTGTTTTCCAAATTTCCACTCTTAAAAATAACACCACCAATAGCATCAAAGAGCCATTGTGAAGGCAAAAGTAAATTGACTTAAAGCCAATACAGTAGAGGAAGAGTTAAAGAAAATTCTAAAGACTTAGAATGAGGAAGTTGAGACGGGAATTCTAGAGGGAAGTGGAGGTCAATGAGGATGAGATTGGTTTTGACTAGATTGAATTTGAGATCTAGGGAGATGTCAGAACTGCTCTGTATATAACTGGAAAAAGTGAAATTAAGGACATCTGCCTGCCCTGGAAATAGAAGTCCTAGTAGAAGAGGGCATAGCAGTGATTATTGAGAGAAGAGCATCACACCATGGATTCAGTTTTGCACTACCTTGAGTTCTGATGCTGACTTTCTTTGGGTAAGGATTTGTGTTGTTCATTGGGTGAAAAGATGACTTTCAGGCATTCATCTGACTTCTGTATTTATGATCTTAAGATCCAGAATGTGCTTTACTTTCTCTTTCGCTTCACACTAAGACCTATTAATGTGATAAAACTTGTGGTGGTGATACCACTTTACTTTGGCTAAAGTTAGAGCAGCTGCCATTTAGTTTTCTTGTGGTTCTACTGGATTCTTTCCTACTAAAAGGGATTGACATGTTTGCATAAGAAAATTAAATTCCTTGAATTAGTAGAAGTTACTGGAGAATGGAAGGTGTAATTTAATAAGAAATAATTGCTAACTTTTGAGTAAATGGGGGGAATTGAACACATGCATATATTTACTTCCTTTACCTCCTGAAATCAGACAAAAATTACTGAAAAGAAGTTAAACCCAGATGAAGTATAAACAAAATGGAGAGGAGGTCTCAGAATCGGCACTACAAAGCGAATGAACTGGTGGTCACTATGTTGGCAGATGAGAAAAGCCGAAGTCATAAGCAGCTGTAGGGAGTGTCTGGAAGTAGCCAACTCATGCCACATTAACTGTGGGAAGGCTCAGAAAGATGCCTTTCAAACAAGTAAGGGCGCATGGAGACAAAAAGAAGAGACTTGGTGAAAAGTCTGTGTAAGAAGTAGCTAGAATTCCTGATTCCCCCCCACCCCCCCCCAAAAAAAAAAAAAAAAAAAACCAGACCCAGAAGACTGCAGGTTGACTCTCTGTAGAGGCTACGCTGGGGAGAATCTGGTTCGGGGACATTAGGCACTGCCGCGAGCAGTGGGTACCTTTCTGAAAGTGGTGGAGCACGTTGAACGGGGAAGATCCTCAACCCTCAGCTCTCAGGGTCTCAGAGCCACTCACTCAGCTCTCAGATCCCGTGTGCCTCTCATCGCGAGATGGATGGGTAATTCTTTAGAGAGTCAGACAAGCCCAAAAGAAACACCTAAAGGCACCAATTAAAGGAAAGTTCTTAGGGGGATGTTGGGAAGGAAATAGGCCAGCCAGTCTCACCCCAGACAAGCCCACTCCTCGGTGACTCTGTGCCACCGTGTCATCCAGAGCTTCCATTTTAAATATGCCTGGGTATGCAACTGTAATTAGGGCACAGATTTTCTTGGCTTGAATTCTCTCTTCTGACGCTCTCCTGACATTAATCCTGTTAATTAGTTTTGTATGATTTTGAACTTTGTATAAAATGTACATGGAGGGGACTCGACTCACAATTCTCCCTCTTTCCCTTGCATCTTCACCCCCCACCCCATCTCTCTCCCTGCCGTGTGGCAATCTCTCTCCCCTCTGATGGCCATGCGGTAGGTCAAAGAGAGTAGACAAAAGACCGAGTTACTCTCTTTCACACATTTTTCTTCCTTTTTGCTCCTTATAACTAAATGTTGATGTATTCTTCAAAACTACTTTGTATTTACTTTGATTTATGTTCAAATTCTATTGCTTCTCTGTTCTTGAGCTCTCATGGATAGATTCCTTTCTTCCATAGTTGGTCAGTGCTCTAGCCCTTCTAGAAGCTGCGTATCTAAAAGGGATCAAATTATTTTCAGAAACAATCAGTGTGTGTTAAGTACAGTTATACCGAGGGATGATAACAGTGATCAGCTAAGCCAACAGAAGCAGCAGCAGTAATAACAATGAAAACAGATTCATTGTAGTCTATAGAAATCTGAACAGTGGCCATACATAGTAGATTCTGAAAGAAATACTTGCTAAAGGAAATACAAATAAAAATGACATTTTTGTGAGTTAGGGAAATAGTACATGTCCAAGATGTCTATTACTTTCATCTTACCTTTTTTTAAAAAAACTGTGTTATGTTAGTCACCATAAAATACATCATCAGTTTTTGATGCAGTGTTCCAGTAATCTTATCTGTTTCGTATTTGAAAATTCTAGTTGGGCAGTATGTTTTTGAACTTCCTTTTTTGTTTGATTTTCCCTTTCTCCAACTGACTTTTAAGCTGCTTTTATCTTTTTAAGATGTTCCCTCTGCCTCATTTCAGAAATTAGTTTTCACAGAATAGTTGCTATGGCCTAGAAAGCGCTGGTAATAAAGATTAAAGGTATGACCATGTTGTGTAACAATAATAAAATTGAAATCTTTGACTTTAGAAATTTTTTACATCCTCTTTTAGATTTCTGGATGTTGTAAAACAAATCTAACAGCTGTCACAAGTGCATGTTTCTTAGTCACATGTAAACAGTGGATGCTGTCTTTGGTTCTGGTTCACTGACTGTGAACTTCGTGAGCTTTGTCCGCAGAAGTTTTTTTATGATAAAAGTGTGGACACGTTGGTGGAGTGGCTTGACCATACCTATGTGTCACGGTGTTTTAGTCCCTCTTGTGTTGCTGAGACCTCTACTTGTGTGGCAAACAACAGGTTTGAGATTATTTTGGCTCAGGGAATCATGTTTAACTCAGGTGAACGTGTTTGTAATAATAACTTCTGGAAATTCTTGCTGAACTTTTTAATTATATTGATAACGTTACATAGTAGTGACAGTTACATATTTAATATCTTACAGAATAAAGGTAGACTGCAGTGGGTGGCTCATAATATAGGACAGTGTCATACTGATTTATTTATTTATTTATTTTTTATTATTATTTTTTTTAACCTTTTTTTTTTTTTTTTTTTTTTTAAAAGATCACAAGTAGGCAGAGAGTCAGGCAGAGATAGAAGGGGAAGCAGGCTCGCTGCTGAGCAGAGAGCCCGATATGAGGCTCGATCCCAGGACACTGGGATCATGACCTGAGCCGAAGGCAGCGGCTTAATCCACTGAGCCACCCAGGCGCCCCAGTGTCATACTGATTTAATTAAATTTCTCCTTTTTAGATTTAGCTAAGGACATGTCTTTATGTTAGAATAAGGGATTTTAATGGTTTCACAAGTTCAGATAACTTTTAAACAGCTCTGTTAATTCACATAGATGGTGAGGTTTAAAAAGACTTTATATCTAGTCTGAAGTTAAAACTACAGTAAACACTATGGTAATTAAAAGACATGGTTTGGCTCCAGAAACAAATTACTGGTTGAACAAATTGCCAGTGAATTAAATTAAGTGCTAATGAAAGTTTTAAAATTTTGCCATTTGTTTCCTAATCAAAGTCCCAGCTTGAAAGATATACATCTGCTCTAAGTTTCTTTTCTTTTTTTTAAAATTATTTTTATTATCATATAATGTACCATTTGCCCCAGGGCTGATTCTGAGTTTCTTGAGCATAATTACAAATGCTTTGGGATTTTTCTCCTTGATTTCATTTATCAATAATTATTAATAATTACTCTAAAAGGGGCTGAGAGTCAGGTTTGAAAGGTTCTTTATCACTGGGACTGTTAAGAAATCTTAAATTTGGCATTACCAGAGGTAACTTGACCATTATATGTATGTTTATTATTTATTTTATGTTCAAAACATAAATAGCAAGGTATCTAGGCAAATTCTGTTCGAATTTTAGTTCTTATTGTTAGAGTTTGAATATTAATACAAATTCTGATATGTTTAGAAATAGTCTTCTCTGTTCAAATGTCTGATTTTGAGATTTAAAGTAACTTTTGCTTACTTTAATATGTTTTATCTTATTGCATTTTTTTGGGCCAACACAAAATACTGTGAGAAGAATGCATGATGACACAGTTTCAACATTGCATTTGCTGGGTCCTCCCTCTGGTTCTAAATGCTTGATTAAATAATTTTGTTTCTTTTCAGTACATGGTGGATTATAGAATGAATGAATGAATGAATGAACTTGATGAAAAAACTGAGGGATATTATTAAAATTATTACTTGCTTGGGATCTTAATACAAATAGTGCTAGAGGAATAATGGTACTTTCAAATTTGCTTAGATGTTTTCTATTGAACATCATTCATATCATCCCTTTTTGTTAGAAAATTTACTTTGTGGATGTAATCTCAAAATCCATTTTACAGCTGTGATGTCATTATTTTTATATTTATAGTCAATATATTTGCAGTGTTGCATAATTGTATAAAATTATGGTGTCACAGATAACAGAGGGAAGAAATGTTCTCGAGGTCAACTAGTTTACGCTGTTATCCAGGAAAAGATGATACCTACTCATCTAGAAAGTAGTATTGTAAAACACAGAGAGGATGACTTAAGTTGCTTGTACTGTAGTTAAAAGTGTCTTCCTAAGAACATAATATGCCTGATTGAAAGTGTTCATTAGTAGTAGTAGTTGTTGTTAATAATTTATTATATTTTCTTACCTTCTGTTTTGTTCATTGCTAATCTTGGCATATATTTAGTGAATAGTTATTAGGCGCTAGCCAAATTCTCTTCTTTTATAACGTGCTTATAAGTCATTTTCCTTATACAACAGCAAAATATCAACCAAAATTTAAAATTAGTAGTTTCTATGAAGATAAACAGATTGGGGAAAGGGAGGGGTTTTCTCCTTGCAGTAACTTAAATAAATATTTTAAAATATTAATAGCTGTGGAGTGCCTGTGTGGTGACTCAGTTGGTTAAGTGTCTGACTTTGGCTCAGGTCCTCATCTTAGGATCCTGGGATTGAGCCCCAGTTGGGCTGCCCACTCAGCGGGGAGTTTGCTTGTCCGGCTCCCCCTCACTTTCACTCTGCCTTGCCCCCTGCTTGTATGTTTTAGCTCACTTTCTCCCTCTCTCTCTCTCTCAAGTAAATAAACAAAATCTTTAAAAAATATATTAATAGTTGTATTTTGTATTATAAGTCAGAAAATAGTAACTTGTTTGTTTAGTGAAAACCTGATTAAAATATGCGTGAACACTCCTTCCTCTTTACTTCTGGGGCCACATACTTGGGATCCTTCTAAGTCGTCTCTTTGACATTTGGCCAAGACTTTGAATTTCATTTATTTATTTATTTATTTATTTAGCACCGTAGTTCACAGTAATTGGCGGTAAACCAAAGAGCTGAAAAATAAAAGAGCAGCTGGTCCCTCAAAGCAAGTCGCTGTTGGGTTCAAGGCCTTGCCTGCAACAGTGCTACAGTTCCGCATCACAACTGGGTTGTAACCAGAAGAGGTTCTTAGTATTAGTGTCAGAATTGTCAGTTTTAGCAAATAAAAATATAGGGCACCTAGTTAAATTTGAATTTCAGCTAAATTTTTTTTTTTTTTTTTTTTTTTTAAGTCTTAGCTGTGGCCCATGCAAGGTGCGGGACATACTTGAACTAAAAATTATTTGTTTATGTGAAATTCAGATTTAATTGTTGTCCTGTATTTTATCTGGCAACTCTTGTTATTCCTAGTTTTTTTTTTTTTTTTTTTAATGTGAAGGTGCTAGGCATTCAGAATTTAGTAAGGTGTTCTTGAGGAGCTCAAAATCCGATTGTGGGAGGCGGGGAATGGAGCAGAAGGGATGTGGAGAATAGGAACACCAGAGAGGAAACTTGGCAGTAATCCAGATGTTTGAAGAGAAGGTCTGGACGAGACAGTGGGGATGAAGGGAGTGTTATGTTTTTTATGTTAATGCTGAGCAAGGTCATTGCAGCTCTGAAGGCGCACAGGTAGGAAGACGGTCTGCGAGTGCCTCTGAGGGCCACCGGCAGGCCAGTAACATAGGAGGGTGGTGGTGGGAAGAGGAGAGATGAGAAAACGAGAGGGTAAAAACTGATAAAAAGAAATGTGGTGGGGGAATCAGAAGAGAAGGAAAGAGAGACAAAATAGGTCCATGCATGGTGTTTGTGGATGGCATGGAGGTGGAGTGACAGAGAGGGGACCCTGAGATCCCTCCGTGCATATCATGGTGCTGTGTTATCTTGAAAAATTCACAAGCTCTTTGAACTTTTCTTTTTTTTTTTTTAAAGATTTTATTTTATTTATTTGACAGAGAGAGATCACAAGTAGGCAGAGAGGCAGGCAGAGAGAGAGGAGGAAGCAGGCTCCCTGCCAAGCAGAGAGCCCGATGCGGGACTCGATCCCAGGACCCTGAGATCATGACCTGAGCCGAAGGCAGCGGCTTAACCCACTGAGCCACCCAGGCGCCCGTCTTTGAACTTTTCTTATTTGTAAGAGGAGGGAGTTGGATGAGAGAGTCTCTAACATGATCTGATTCTAGAAGGAACCCGGTAGAATCCCTAATCCTAAATTTCTGCCTTTGAGGAGGGGTTATTTAGATTTTAATACCTTTTTCTCCTGTCCCCTCAGACTCTGTCCCTAGAGCCACTTTCTGGAGGCCACCCCAGGGCCTTCAAACCTTTAGTTTGATTCCAGCATTCCAGTGTTTATTGCAATGCCTTTGGGATGAAAATGAATCAGGCTACGTCAAAGACACTTATTTCTTAAACTTCTTTTTCTTTGCATTGATAGCAGTGTAGATGAAAATAAAATAGTTGGAAAATAAACCCTTGTGATTTACTTAAAAATTTTATTTTGTTCATTTTGGATAATCCGTTCCTGAATGAATAAAATTGACAGTTTAGGACTAGAGCCTCATTTATTTAAATATATTATAGAGACAGTTTTTGTGACTTTAGGAATACTTTGGTGCATTTTAATCTACCTGCATAGACTCTGCATGATGTATTTGCATAAGGATACAGCTGCTGTCACCAACTTAATAATGTTACCTATTTAGTAATCCCTTTAAAACTTGGGCTATAGTGGTGCCTGGGTGGCTCAGTCGGTTAAGTGTGTGTGTTCAGCTCACGTCATGATTCTGGGTTCTGGTTCTGGGATTGAACCCTGTGTTGGGCTCCCTGCTCCCTGTGTCTTCTCCTTCCTCTGCCCCTCCCTGCCTGTGCTCCTCTCTCTCTCTCTCAAATAAATAAATAAAAGCTTAGAAAATAAAACCTGGACTATACATCAGAAGTGACTGCCACCGATAAGGATTTAAGGGAAGCAAATGTACCATTTTGGATAGTGGTTTTTAGGCCATTTTTAGATCTTGGGAATCTTTTGAAAGTCTGACCAAAGCAACTGGATTGTTTGCCCAGTTGGACTCACCATACAAAATTATTGCAGAAAAGTCAGGGAATTTGGCGGACTGCCTCACCCAGCTCCCCCATCCATGGATAGCTCAAGTTTTAAATTAATGATTTAACTGTACAGTTAAACTGGTTCATTCATTAAATCTTTCAACCATTCATTCATGAGCTAGGCTCTAGGCATTGTAGGAAGCCATGATTTTTAACTCTTTCCTGACAGTAATAATCTCTATTCAAATAAATTCAAGAGCCCATTTTCATATTGAAATTAAGGGATAACTTATATGCTGTATGTCTCTAACTTAGGCTTTTTATAGATTTAGGACTTATTTTGTATGCCCCAAGAGATAACAGCAACTACTAGTTTATCATCCATATTCCTCTTGCTTTACTACAGCTTTTAAAAATTTCCTTTTAGCTATCCACTTTCATCCCTTATAGTTATAGTCATATCATTTTTTGTTGTCTTTCCCCCTGAATCTTTAGTCATAAACATTTCTTCGTGCTACCATATAGCCATCATCTTTTTTTTTTTTTTAAGATTTTATTTATTTATTTGATAGAGAGGGTGAGAGAAAGAGGGCTAGCAGGAGGGTGAAGCAGACTCTCTCCTGAGCAGAGAGCCTGATGCGGGTCTTGATCCTCGGACCCTGAGATCATGACCTGAGCCGAAGGCAGACACTTAACCGACGGAGCTACCCAGGTGCCCTAGCCATCATTTTTAATGTTGCACAGTATTCTGCTAAGTTTTATGTACCTCTTAAATATTGGACATAGGGATTATTTCCAATTTTACACTTTTTAGAGAATGTTGCAGATGACTGCTTTAAGTAGTTTTTTCAGACTTGTCTTGGATTAGTTTTTTTAGAACAGATTCTTAAGAATGGGAGCAAAGATTCATTTATTTGGTGACATTTTTATTAAGTACCTTGTATGTCCCCGGCTGCTTCAAAAGCTTGGCCATTTCCATGACACTTGATATGCTTTGACAGTCTTTCCATATTTGCTAGAGAACTACTTAACCGATTGTCAGCTCTTCATTGTCTAGCCTAATAGATCTGTGCTTCCTCATAACTCATCTGGTGGATATTTAGAAGTAAGCTAAATTAAGCATTATTAAGGAAGGCACATCTGAAGAAATGGCAGTATGTGGCTGAGTGAGAATTGCATGCTTTTGGAACTAGTTGCTGTCCACACATAATTTACACAACTTAACATTTTTTTGATATGATAATTGAGAGATGAAGTTTTGACCAGATCAGAGGTTTTAGATCACTCACTGTTCAGAGTTAAAACATCTTAAGTTAAATAACTTAGATTAATTTAAATCACTCAGAACACTTTAACTTGAAATTTTTAAAAAGCCAAACCAAAATACACAGTTTTGTAAATATGTCCAAATTTTTATTTTGTGAATGTTTATTGGATGCCTTGTATTTGCTAGGAAAACAAATGTGAATGTGACATTGCATATTCTTGGTTAGTAGGGAGAGACAGGCAAATATGTAAATAAATAATTGCTACAGCACATGGTGGGCTCTGTAAGAGGTTTATACGATCAGGAATATCAGGGAGCAGAAGTTTCCATGTCCTTTTATCCAGATTTCTTACTATACAGGAGCACCTCCCCCCACCTTTTAAAAAACTTTCATGGTTTACTTTTACATCTTGGGAGAGGAAAGAAAATTGTTTCAGGGGCACCTGGGTGGCTCAGTGGGTTAAAGCCTCTGCCTTCGGCTCAGGTCATGATCCCAGGGTCCTGGGATCAAGCCCCACATCGGGCTCTCTGCTCAGCGGGGAGCCTGCTTCCTCCTCTCTCTCTGCCTGCCTCTCTGTCTGCTTGTGATCTCTGTCTGTCAAATAAATAAATAAAATCTTTAAAAAAGAAAATTGTTACAGAGTAAGGTAGATACAAATGGTTTAGTTGGAAGTAACCAAAAGACTTCTGCCCTTTTGATTACAGTGTGGCTGGCTGGTTGAAGAGAAGTCATGGGTTGACGGTTTTCTGAAAAGTCACTAGTTTCTTTGTAAACGGGAGTTCTGATAATCATTGGAAGGGATGAAAATAACATAATAGACCTGTGCAGGCTGTCGTTGGCCATGGCAAAAGCATTCTAATGTAATGACTTTTTCTTTTTTTCCCAGTCGTCTAAGCTAAAGTAAAGCAAGAGAAGTGGCCTGCCAACTCTTCTTTAACACTGTGGTAGAGTCTGACAGCCTGGGTTCCGTTGTAATTGCTGGTTACCACGTGTAACCTCAGATCTTAACAACACCTGTGCTTCCATTTCCTTAAGGGTAAATTGGAAATCATGATGGTATCCCCCTCATAGGGCTGTAGAATCCAATAGATACTGCTCTGTGCACATCTTAGTCAACCACACAGTAGCATTTACTGCTGTTGACCTTTTTGTTGTTCTTAATATACTCTTCCCTCTTAGCTTCTGAGACCCCAAACTCTAGTTCTTTTCTTCTCCTACCTTCTATTCCTTTTCATTTGTGTTGTTTGGTTGTTCTTTTTCTCTTTGATTTCTAAATGTTGGATGCCTGTGGGTCCTTTCCTTTCTTCCTATTTACTCCTTTCCAAGGTGATCCATTGGGCTCATGGCTTTAAAATCATCTATACGCCAAGGAGTCCTTATATCTCTAGTCCTGACATGTACAGCTCTAAGGTCCAGATTTACATGTCTGATGACCTCCTGGATATTGCTTCTTTAACACATTCCTTACTAGATCTCTGGATTCTCCCCCCTTTACCCCAAACTAGTAAACAAAGAAAGCTTTCCTTTTCCCACCCATCTCCATCTTGGGTAAATGGCCTACATCTGTGACTCATCCTTGATTCTTTCCTTTTCTTTATCCCACGTATCCAGGCCAGCAGCAGATATTACTTCCAGAGTAGATTTGGAATCAGTCTACTTCTGTCTCCTCTGCATCATTCCAGTCCAAGGCATCATCGTTGGCTTGCCACCTCCATAGGCTTCTAACTTGTCTCTTCCCTGTCTGTTCAATACAGAGAGAGCTACCAGAATGATTTTTTTTAAAGGAAAAATAAAATCCTGTCACATTTCTGTTTAAGATCAACTGATGGCTTCCTATGACACTTAAAATCAAATTTCTCCTTTCCATAGCTTACATATCTGGGCTCAGTTTCTATAGTAAGAAAATTAGGGTATTTGTGAATTTAACTAAAATATTAGCTCCTGGAGAATACACACCTTTTTCTGCTTTGTTCACTGTTATTTTCCCAGTGTGTGGAATAGTGTATGAATATAATGAGCATTTAATGACTATTAGTTAAATGGATAAACACATACAGATTATGTGGTACCCCAGGAGCCTTTCTGCTTTCCTCTTGCAGAGCAGCATATCATACTTTGTATTTTCTGCGTTATGTAGAAAGTCCAGCAAAGGCTTCTGGTTCAGTCTCCTTTCTTTTCCCTTCTTGCTTTCTATACATTTACCCCCCTGCTACCCCTCCTGTTTTATTCTTCGTATCTGAGGACGTATTTGGGTCATTGGGAGAGGATAGATGACTAAGTAGGACGAGAAGCAGAATAGAAATTGAGAAGGAACCCTGAGAATAGTAGCAACCACATTTTCAAAATAAGCATTTTCTGCAGAAATCTTGGAATATATGCAGAAATAGTAGCATAGAATAATAAGTCCTCATCTCTTCATCGCCCAGTTTCTGTGGTTAAATCAACTCCGAGCCATTCTTTGAGCAACCAGCATTTAATCTGGAAATTGCCAATAGAAATAACTAATTAGCTTATAGAGATTTGTATCACAGATACATCTTATCCTGGGCATCATTACTATTTTTTTTTAAAGTTTATTTTTAAGTAATCTCTGTACCCAGTATGTGGCTTGAACTCACAACCCCCAGATCAAGGGTTGCATGCTTTTGTGACTGAGCCTGTCAGGCACCCTGGTTTTTGTAAACCCACTGAGAACAGATGAGGTATGATTTCAAGGGTGTTAGGTTCGGAAATAATCTTTTCTGATTTGCTTTCTGTAAATGTCTGACATTTTACCATTAGTTCAACCTGTAAATTTGCAAATTGTGAATAAACCTGAAAAGGGAAATACACAAAGCCCATTAGCGGTTATTTATATCTTCATGTAAATTGGTTAATTAGAAGCACACTTGACCAGTAAGTAACCAAGAGCCGGCTTTGATGGGAGGTCTAAAGTCACAGGGGCCTGGGGTGGGGATGGCCATATAAGGACAAGGAGTATTGTTCAAGCGGGCAGGAGGTGCAGCTCTCCTGCTCTCTGGCTTTGTCTAGAGGTGGTCCAGGCCATGAGGACTGTAGAAAGAGGTCCCCGTTCCAGTTTGGTGGTGTTGCTGTCATTTGTCGTCGGGGTTCCTTTTGGCTGGCTGCAAACCTTGTATACGGCTGCCCAGGAGGTGCTTTTATTTAACTCTGCTGCTTGTTTATTTTTAGGTATCTTGCAATATATTCAGAACTCTCCCTCCTAGTGACAGCAATGAATTTGATCCAGAAGAAGACGAACCTACCCTTGAGGCATCGTGGCCACACTTACAGGTACTTTGAACTACCATTTGTTATAAAAGAAAGCTCCATTAACTCATTAGCTAATTAGCATGGGAATTTCTTGAAGGCCTTTATTCACGCAGAAATCAAATTAGAGTACATTAATGGAAAGCTGGAGAATGCTGTGTTCCTCTCTCTCTCGGTAATTAGGATGCCAAAAGAATAAAATAATAAGTTGTGGTATAATGCTTTAGTGTGGTTCCTCCCAGGTTGTGGGTCAAGCCAGCAGTTCTTGCCCTTTGATGAGAGCTTCTGTGTGATCCTGCCTGCTGGAGCTGCGAACAGGAACTGAACTATATTCACATTAATACTAGTTGGATGTGATTAGGTCATAGAGTTTATATCTCATTTTCATCAGCAGGTTCCCTGGGGATTGAATGCCTGTCTTCCTGATAGCCACAGATGTGCTTCTGTAGCCTGCAAGGGCAAAAGCAAATTGCAATAGTTATTTCATAGTGTTGTAAGGCAGAGCAACAGCTGATAGAAAGCTTATGTGAAGGACAGTTTTGTTCTGTTGCATTGGGAAAGCCATGTTTTCCAGTCATAGCATGTACCAGGACAGGTCAAGGATGGCCATCCCTGTATCTCCTGTGCCAGTACCAGGCCCATCTGAACTATATTTACTTACCCATACTAGTCCATACCAGTCATTTTCCGTCTTCCCTTCCTGGTGGCTCGTGCTGCAGGCCAACATTTCCAAAGGAATAGAACAAGGAAATGTGAATGTAATGCTCCCCCAAGCTATCTTTCCATTGAGTTAAAATGTCCTCAGAGGCTGGATGACTACCAGCCAGGAGGGAAGGCTGGTAGAGAGGGGCTAAAACCTTGTATACTTTCAGCCAGAGGCAGAAGCCATTGTATCTTTGAAGGGTGCTCATGGCTACTTGTTGACTTTGAGAAGAGCAGAAAACTGCTGCGGGAGGCGAGGCCTAGAAGGGTGTCTTCAAGTTTCTTTCTTCCCCACTTCAGAATTTTTCACATCAGTTTGCAGCTTTCCCTGTCCTGCTTTGGTAGCTCAAGGTTGCTACAGACATACATGTATGCCGTTTCCCCTAGTTATGGAGAGAGCTTTCTGGGCCTCCCATTTCCTCAGCTCTTACTCGGGTGTGTTATACATATGTATTCCTGCTGCCAATGCCAAGACTGAGTAAATAAGTTAAAATGCTGTGGCTGATTTCCTATTTTAGCTGCTTGATTTTTTTTTTTTTTTAAAGGTGTCAGACATACTATCTGCAATCTAAGAAATTTAGAAAATTATTTGTGCTTTTCATGGTGTATCCCAGATTGACAAAAATTAAAATTAAAAAAAAAATCATTCTTTTGAATAGGTGGACTTCTTGTCATGTCTTATTCCTAATATTTGGCACGAGTTCCTAAAGTGCAGTGTAGTCTGGAAGAAATTTAAAAACCAAAACAAATAAGATAATCTCTTCAGGAAAGTCCCACATCTCATGGTTGGAAAGGACAAGAAGAAAGCTGTCTGCAGAGCTTCAACTTCTCTTCTCTACATCCCAGAGACGGTAGACTACTCTTGTCATTTGCAAGAGCTTTTTGAATGCTCTAAATCATGATCACCAGAGATATAAATTTCCCCTAAAACACAGTAAAGTTGAACTGAGTATTTCAGTTAATCCTTCCTAAGCTTAATGACTCTGTAAAATACAGACCAAATTAATTTCTAAAGCTATGAATCTAAATTCTGTCACCAAAAATCTCTAGCTTACATTGTGTCATTCCTACAGGAGCATTAACTGTTAATTCACCTGAAACTGTAAAACCAAAGCGACAATGAGGAGCGAGGATGAGACCTTTACCCTTATGATGTAAAGCCACAAAGTGTATTCCAAAACGGGCTGGCTTCATCTCTGTTGACACCCTGTTCAAGCCTATAAGCCTCTGATCCCTGCTTTAGCTTAGGGGAAAATATGACTTAGACTGGATCAGGTAAAGGAAACCTACTTTTTTTTTTTTTTTTTTTAAAAAGATTTTATTTATTTATTTGACAGAGAAAGATCACAAGTAGGCAGAGAGGCAGGCAGACGGAGAGGAGGAAGCAGGCTCCACAGCAGAGAGCCCGATGCGGGGCTCAATCCCAGGACCCTGGGATCACGACCTGAGCTGAGGGCAGAGGTTTTAACCCACTGAGCCACCCAGGTGCTCCAAGGGAAATCTACTTTCAAAATTTACAAATTAACCTTCATTTGTAATAAAGGTCAAGTCAGTAGGCACACTGTTGTCTTCAACTGTTCCTTTCTGGAGGTCTTTGTACTCAAGATTCCTGTGTTTCTCTTATGTATTCTAACTCTACAAATCGGTCACCTTTCCATTTTCACTGGTAGGTGGTTTAATACTGATAAGAGCACTCACTGAGCATTCAAGAAAATCTCCTTATCTGTTCATGACAGGTCATTCATGTGATAGTGAGTTATTACTAAATTTAACATTTTACTTTTTAATTGATCCAGCAATATTTTTCTGGCCAAAACATAGCACTTTCTCTGACCTTTCCACTTTTTATTAACTTGAGCATTAGCAGGGGCTGCTTCTTCTGGATCACATTTTTATAAGGAAGCACAGTGTTTATTACCAGATACCTGATAATAGTACGCAATAAGAAAATTGCATTGAGACATGGTTATTGGGCAATGGGGGCGATGAGCCTGGCCAGTTGACTGTTTTGCACGCTTCTGGTCTGATTTAAATTTGTGGCCCATATGAAACTACACCTAATAAATAATGGATCTTTGGAGATATTTAAAAATAGCAGAAACTTTGGTGGCCCACTGTTAAGTGTCTGCCTCTTGATTTTGGCTCAGGTCATGATCTCAGGGTCATGAGATCAAGCCCTGAGCCCTGTATCTTGGGCTCCGTGCTCAGAGGGAAGTCTGCTGGAGATTCTCTCTCTCTCCCTCTGCCCCTCCCCTTACTCGCTTGCTCTCTCTCTCTCTCAAATAAATAAATAAACTTGAAGAAAAATAGAAAAAAGTTTAAATCCACAGATTTTTAGTTTAAATATATCTAAGGTTCTTCTGTATGTGTATTATTTGATCTTTTCTCTTATCTTCTTGGTATCTTTTAAACTGGTAGTCCATAGTTACTATGGCTTTTTGTGTGTGTGTTTTTTGTATTTGTGTCTGTAATTCCAGTAGAATATAATTTTGCAGGACTTCCATTTACAATCAGGGGATTGTTTTGAGTGCTTTACACTTGAGACGGAAAAACAGAAATGCTAAAAAGTCTTTAACTCATGTTCCTTGGAGCATTCACGTTCACGTATGTGATTTTGAACAGTGAAATTATTCTCTCAGTCCTTAGTCTTTCTTTCCCTTTAGAAATTCAAGGGAGATTTTTGATTCTGAGATAAAAATCTGTCTCATAAGTGTAGAGAAGATTTATGCTTATTAATAAATGTGTCTAAAGTGTTTCCACCAAACTGTTTTAAACTATATCTGCTTTCAAGGGACCAGAGGGGAGCACTTTGCCAGTCCCGCTAGAAAGCCCTGCCAGCCCACAAGTCAGGCCTGCTAGATGAGAATCTTTCCACTTTGTGTGAATTAAACCCCCTTTTATGGGTTGTTTGAATAAGGCTGACATTCTGTTTATAAAAGAAAGAGTTGAAAAATTAGTGTATTGAAGAAAGAACTATTCTTCTAGAGGGTGTTGGGGGCTCACTCATTATTATGCGTAGGAATACAGCTTGACAATGTTCAGATCAGTGGGCAAGAAGTTTTTCAAATTCAGAGTTTCAAAGAGAAAAACAATTTTTTTTTTTTAAACTTTAAAGTAAAATCCTAACGTGAATACCTAACTAAAGTGTTAACGCTACTAGAGTCTGAAGTCTTGTAAGGTCACTGTATGATGCGTTTAGGTTAGTGGTAACAGCAGACCCTTGGGGGAGCCTGAACCCTGATGTTCAGGCCTGCAAAGTCAAAACTAGTTTCATAATATTACTGTGCTATTTGCTGTTTTCACTGTGTTGACGTTGGAACGGAGAGTTATAAAAGCATTGGTGGTTGAAATTGCTGCTGCCTTAGCACAAATCAAGATGGTTGTGGCAAATTGGTTTTGTAATCATATTCTTTACTGCCGTGGGCTGACAATTAAAAAAAAAAAGGCAATTTCATTTAAAAATGTTCTTGGAAAAGCAATAAAAGTTATGAAATTAAATATTAAATCTTGACCTATGAGTACACAATTTTAAAAATACTCTTTGTGACAAAGAGGGAAATGGAAGTATGCCCAAAGCCCAGTGACTACATACTGAAGTATATCAATTTGTCTTGTGCTAAAGCATTTATGTGATTGATTGAGCTACCAGCTAAACTAGCTGGTTTTTCATGAAGTATTTTTACTGGAAGGAATGTCTGGCAAACTGTAGTTCTATTTTGGGTATTCGGTGGATGTTTTCTTGAAAATAGACAAAACAACTGATAAAATTAGAGCATTCAAGCAAAATTTAGAATTATAATTTTGGAAAACTTTTTCTGCTGTCAACTTGAACTTTATCGTTTATAAAAGCTTAGACTTTCTGATAAAATTGGAGATTTTAAGGAATAGGACTTTGGATACTATATAATAAAACTTGTCAGCATTTGAAAAATCTGTATAACTCGGTGAACCAGTATTTTCCAGTTGGCCAGTGAATGATGTTAGGAAACCATGCATGGATAAAAATCCTTTCGAAGTGCAAGACAGACAATTGGAATTGAGTGTTACAGAGTATGAAAAATTAATTGATTTTGGCTTCAGATGCTGCATTGCAACTTCTATTTAAGAAACTCAAGTTTTGGTGTAGTATCAAAGAAGAATTTTCACAATTATGTGAAAAGACTATGAAAATACTCATCCTTTTTCATACTGTTAGATTTGCATGAGGCTTGATTTCTTTATATACTTCGACCAAAACAGTATATTGTAATGGATTGAATATGGAAGCGAACAATAATCTGTTTTCTAATACTCAATTAAAGAGATTTTTCAAAAATAAGAAAAATAATGCTTCTTAGTAATTCTTTTTGGAAAATAAAGTTATTTCCCACAAAAATAACGTTACTTCCTACACTAACATATGTTAATATTTAATATATTTTATTGCTTTAAAATGAAATAGTAAGTATGTATTTTAAATTTTCTTAGGTTGTGTTTCTGACTTTACATATGTAAATATGTATTTTCATATATATATGTTATATATACAAAAGGTTTGGAATCTTCAACAATTTTTAAATGTAAAGGAACAAGACTGAAAAGTTTGAGAACGCTGTTTTAGGCAAAAGTGATAATGGTGTTGTGTGTTAGTCACTGTGCATAGCGCTTTATATATATTACCACATTTAATCGTAGGGTTTGTCATCCCCTGTTATTCAGGTGACGAAACAGTCTTAGAGAAATGAACTTGCCTAGGGTTACACAGTTAGTAAGGGGCAGAGCTATACTTCCAGTGCCTGTCTGTCTCTTGTTAAATGTCCGTTTTTAACAAGATGGGATCGGGAGGGAGACAAACCATAAGAGACTCTTAATCTCACAAAACAAACTGAGGGTTGCCGCGGGGAGGGAGGTAAGGAGAGGGTGGTTGGGTTATGGACATTGGGGAGGGTATGTGCTATGGTGAGTGCTGTGAAGTGTAAACCTGGTTGATTCATAGACCTGTACCCCTGGGGCTAGTAATACATTATATGTTAATTTAAAAAAAGATTAATTAATTAACTAAAAAAAAAAAAGTTCTGTTTTTTATATACTGTTCTATATTCCACCAGGATCTAATGTATACTTTAACATAGATTTATTTTGCAAAGAGCATAAACAGTGATCTTCTACTGTTTACCAGAACGATTATTTGAGATTGACTCTACAGATGAGGATATTTTTATTCCTTGCAGATGAGAGTATTCTGATAAACTATCGTGTATTGGGTAGAGGAGTGCAAATTGCCATACATTTTCTGAAAGGAGATTTAGCAGTGGGTGTTGAAAATCCTAAAATGTTTGGATATGTTTTGCCCTAACAATTCACTTGTAGAAATATTTCCTTCTGAAATAATTGAGCAAATGCACCATGATGTATATTACATAATACACATTGTGGCATAATTTGATGTAGAAGTAAATCAGAAACTATTTAGATGTCCAAACATAGGAGATTGGTTAAATCGATTATGAATAATGGAATTATTCATTATAAATTATGTATAATGGCCTACTTGTAGCTACTAAGAATGATAGCTTAGATATTATTATTATTATTATTATTTATTTATTTATTTTTAAGATTTTATTTATTTGACAGAGATCACAAGTAGGCAGAGAGGCAGGCAGAGAGAGAGTGTGGGGGAAGCAGGCTCCCTGCTGAGCAGAGAGCCCGACGTGGGGCTCGATCCCAGGACCCCGGGATCATGACCTGAGCCAAAGGCAGAGGCTTTATTTAACCCACTGAGCCACCCAGGCGCCCCGATAGCTTAGATATTATTGACATCAATTGTATGTTTAGATGGTAAAAGTAACTTGAAAACTATATAAAAATATATTTATAGTTCATTGATATGTTGCAGAAATATAGAAAAAATCAGGAGGTTCATACATTAAATTGTTAACAGTGGTTATCATAAATGGTGAGGCAGTGCGGGATTTTTATTTGCTTTGTTTGGCTGTATTTTCAGATTTTTAATTTAAAAAGTTAAAAAACATAATAGCAACTATGAGCCACAAGAAGGGCTAGCATAGCTTATAAGTGATATTAAAACTCAATTTTCTAAGCCCTGTCAGCTTCAGTGTTATAGGCTTTTTATGGTTTTTTGATACTACGCTCAGTGAATTATAATTTGAAATTAACTATAATCTGTTTGTTGCAGCTTGTATATGAATTTTTCATACGATTTTTGGAAAGCCAAGAATTCCAACCCAGCATTGCCAAAAAATACATAGATCAGAAATTTGTATTACAGGTAAGCAAAACAGAGAAAGTTTTATGGTTTGTATTGATTATTCAGTTGTAACACTTTACCTTTTCTCTTCGTTGTTCAAAAATCTTTCCGCAATGGTTATATCACCTTTTAAACAAATACTGTATACATAAGTTAGTTCCATTATTGCCTGTTAAAAGTAATAGGTACTTCTTCAATTTATTGTTAGTTTATTAATGGAAATTAATTTTGTTTTAAACAACAAGGAATGATAATGCCTAAATCTCTGCAGTTTCTTAAAATTTAATTATAAAGGAATTTCATTTATAAGACCTCTAGTTTGTGTGAATCTTTCTGTAGCCTGAAAACTCCTATTTGCATAAGGATTCTTAAGGAACTATTGCATAGATCTGTTAAAACTGAATAAGCACGGTCAATAGCATAAATAACCTTCATCAAGTAAAGTCAGATACTAATGAGCTTTCACGGCTAGGAAATAGCACTGCTTAGTACCTTAAAATTCCTCTAAAGTGATTAACTCTCACCCATCTGTTTGGAGCTTCTCGGGGTGCATATTCTTCTTGATTTGCCATTTTATATTTTATAACAACGGACCACATCTTCCTTTTTACCTGGAACTTGAGAATGTTCATGACATTGAAATTTTAGGTAACACCTTCTTGGTCCTGTTGTTGACATTCATCTGTAAAAATCTGTACTTGAACCAACTGGTGTATTGGGTACAGTAGCTCCTTTTTAAGTGATTAATGAACACCTCATGTTGATAAGAATAAATATTTATCTCCTAGTGAGCCAGTAAGCAGAACTTCAAAGTTCAAATATTACTTTGGCCAGAAGTTGGTCTTCTATGTCTTACCTGGATAAAGATTGATAACATTTGTGATGACCTCATTTCCCCTCCTTAATTCAATTAATAAACTTAGAATTTGGGGTGTGTTCGGTTGAGAGGCTTTGGAAAAGTGAGGTTTTTAGCAAAGAGGCTTTGGATAAAGAGAGGTAGGTAAATAGGTGGTTACATGGAACATTGGGTGAACAGGTCAGCTGATCCAGATTTTTATACCAAGAAGGCAAAATTGCATCTCAGACAAAAAAGCAACACGTAACAGGTCTGTGTTTTGTATTGGAAAGTCCTTGCATTTATAAAGCACTCCGTAATTGTCAGAGCATTTTTATATGCATTATTTTCATTCATACCGTAATCTAAAACAGACACAGCTAAATTTCAGGCCCATTTTGTAGATAAATAAACTGATGTCTAGAAACTTCTTCAAGTTTTCCCAAGCACATTTCCTGTTCTGGTTTTCTGTCCATTGTGTCATGATGCCTCCTTGTGATTCCCCTCACTGTAACTTGGAATGACTTCAAGGTAGGACTAGCCCTCACTTCTCAACACTAATGAAATATTAAAGTTCCTTTATATTTATGGTAAATTAAAATACCCAAGAAGATCAGATAGTGAAGGCTGTGTTTAGTTTACATGGAAACAGTAAGAACTAGGATCTCAGGATGAAGCCAGTGCTTTTTTTCACGTGAAAAGCATGCTAGGCCCAGCCCAGCTCACTGTGTTCTTTGTGGTTGATGGGTACTGGTGATAATAAAGCTTATAAGCTTAAAACATCAGAGAAACCCAGACTTGAAAAGGGGTGTTCTGGGTTGTCTGGTCTAGTTCTTCACCCAGTGAGTTAGTCTCCTTTGAGATCGTGAGAAGGGGTGACTCTCATTTATGCTTTTTTAGTGAGGAAAGACCATGTATCTGGGCAGATTGTTCTGTTTTTTATTAGAAAGTTCTTTATGTTGAACCTCCCTATACTTTGTACCCTTTGGCCTTATTTTCCCAGAGTAGTCCTTTAGTGTTCACTAGCTTGGACATAACGTTTCAGGTCTTAGGACATAGCACTTATGTTTAGCTCTTGGCTTTTTCCTAGGAACAGGAGTAGAGTAGCAGCTGAAATGCTTGTAGCCTCATTTCTAACAAGTTGGTGACCAGGTGTCGGACAATAGGAGGTAGACAGGTTTCTATGAAAGGGAGCTTTGGCTGCCCCTCTTCTTTCAGTTAGACAACACCCCCTGTACCCCCCCGCCCGCCCTGCCCAAGAGAAACAAATCCAGATTTTTATGTGAAATGTTCTGGTGAACTAAACCCATCTGCCTTCTGGATCTAGCTTAGCAGCTGTCAGTTTGCATTCTCTGCTCTAGACTACGTCCTTACTTCTGTCAGCCCTATGTCATTTGTCTGTTTTGGAAGTCTTCAGCATGTGTCCATTTGTCTTTAAAAGTGATGTCTATGTCTGAACATAGCGCCCTGAGCCTGGCCGGTCCCGCACAGTTTAGAGTTGGGTTCTACATTCCCTTGTGTGGGTCTCTTAAAGGGCAAGTCCTATTAGCTACTCTTGCTGCTCCTTCTTGCTGTTAACTTATGTTAACTTATGTTAAGCTTGTGGTCTTAAACTAATTTCTTTCTTTTTTTTAAAAAAAAAAAGCTTTTTTAAAAAAGCTTTTATTTATTTATTTGACAGACAGAGATCACAAGCAGGCAGAGAGGCAGGCAGAGACAGAGGTGGGGAAGCAGGCTCCCCGTTGAGCAGAGAACCCGATGCAGGGCTCGATCCCACGACCCTGAGACCATGACCAGAGCCTAAAGCAGAGGACTAACCCACTGAGCCACCCAGGGTCCTCTTGAGCTGATTTCTAATTTAGTGTTATGCATGATGTTGTAAAGATATCTTTTCCCTTGTTTTTTGTTCATTGTACAGTTTCTCTTTTAATCTAAGTGTAGGCTTTGACATAGATTCCTGCAGAATATCATTTCTTCCAAGCCTTTTGAAGTCTTTCTTGATCTTGAGTCTGTCTTCCACTGTATTCGTTGTGCCTTCCGTCTTTATCACATCTTTGACTTTCTTAACTGTACTAGTAGCTGTTGGTTTCGTCTCAGGTCATTGATTAAAATTGTTAGAGTAGCCAGCACTGGTGACAGAGGCCTCCGGCACGTCTTCAGCAGCTTTCCTCTATTTTAGCACAGGTTCATTAATCCGCAGTCTTTGGATTCCATCCTCAAACCTGTTAGAAATTTACTCTAGAATAGCATCATCCTTCTTACATTTTAAAATTCTGTTCAGGGCACCGGGGGGGGGTGCAGTCAGTTGAGCAATCGAGTCTTGGTTTTGGTTCAGGTTGTGATCTCAGGGTTGTGTGCTCAAGCCCTGCGTCAGGCTCTCTGCTCAGCGCAGAGTCTGCTTGGGACTCTCTCTTCCTCTCCCTTTGCTCCCTGCCCCTAAAATAAATACATAATTTTTTTTTTGTTGTTATTGTTCATTAGGAGAGAGTAGAGACTGTCAGATACACGGGTAGAAGCCAACACTGTGTTTACAGCATCCCCTTATCTATGGGCCTTGAGACTTTCTCATAAAAAGGAATGCCGTTCATCTGCCTTGGGACGTTGATGAACTTCTGGGGGCTACTGTTACTTATTGGTAATTTTGTCCCAAGTACTTAAAACCCATGTGATTGATCATCTGCCTCTGAGTTTTGCCGGAGACAAGAAATCAAGTATGTAGTGAATCCTTCTATAGCCTTTGCCTCATTTTTTACAACCTTTGCCTCCTTTACCTTCCCTCTGCTGGGTCTGGTGATGAACTCAACCTTCACCCCAGGGCTCCCAGAAGTTCCTGAATTTGTCAGGAAAGGGATAGGCAGAGTATTGGCAAAATCAGTAACGCCCCTGGGTGGTACTTGGATATAATCATATGACTAACAGAGCATTACCTATCATGTTGGGGTAACCCCTGGGTGCCGATTAGCTGCCATTTTCCAGAATACCCTGTTCATTCATGTTGGTAACCTGTTACATTGGTCTGCTGCCCCTTTTCCTACCCTTTAGTCTACTGATGATTTACCTGGAATCCCAGCCCCCTCTAGGAGTGGGGTCTCAATCCCCTATGTAATTTTCCTGAGCTCCCTTTCTGGGAGATTTGTTTCCAACCTGGGACCTGGTTGGCCTTTTGGAACTTAAGGCGTTGTTGCTGGGATTCCGTCCTGCCCCTCCCACCTACCTTTTCCTCCTGCCACCATGCCTTACCGGTCTCTGAGCTTCAGCTCCTTCCTTTATGTACCCTATAGCCAGCTTATTCATTATTTACACCCCCGCTTTCCCCTGCCTGTTTCTCTCCCCTCAGCACCCCCATTGTGCCACCTAGTCCTGGTGTGTGTGTTCGTAAGCCTGGTTTTCTTACGACATGAGAACCCTCATACCTTCCCCTCTTGCAAGTCGGGGTGACATTGATTGCATTCTTCTTCTTTGAGCAGATTTTTTATTCTCTGGGGATTCTCAAAAGGAATTTTGGTGATCTCAACTTAAAATTTTTTTATTTAGTTAGGCATAATGTATTCTAGCCATGAGATTTAAACCTTATTTTCTATAGCAGCTAGCTGTATTCTTTACAGTCTGTTCTGACTCTCATTTTTCCCATCAATAAAGACAAAAGCAAAATAAGAATTGATCTATTTCAACATGATGTAGTGGAAAGAAAGTTAACAAGCTGTGGATTTGCATCCTGACTCCTCTGTATACTTTAAGTAGTATATATTGCAGGAGCTAAGAATATGTGCTGTGGGGTAAGACAGAACTGCCTAAAACCCCGGCTTTCCCACCTGCTTGGCAGTGTGACTTTCAGCCCGTTACTGCACTCTCTGTCCAAGCTCGAGTCTCCTCATTTGTAACATGCGGTGACAGGAAAATAGGATGTGCCCCCAAACTGAAAGTTGGTCAATCTGCTTAATTGAGTTGGCACTATACATACAAAGACAGGCTCCCTCCCTTCACTTGTAAACAAATACTTGAAAACTTGGGCAGATTTTTTACTTTTCTGAGCGTCAGTGTTTTCTTCTGTAAAATGGCTATAATGGTGACCTCTCTTTTAACAAGTAGACTTGTTATGAGATAAAATGGTCTGACTTGTAAAAACATCTGCTGGTACCATGCATGGTTTATAATAGTTGCTCATTAAATACTAATTCCTTTTTAAATATACTTCTCATACTATATTATCTACCCACATTAGCAGAATATCTTATTTTTCTTGATTCCAGTATTAATTTTAAAATCTCCACCTTTTGAAATGAAATGTAAAAGTTTATGTGAAACTTAAAGGAAGATTTTGCAAAGAAGCCTTGAATAAATAACATACTCCTAGATGGGAAATTTGCCATCATGAGGCTATCCATAGAATGTCAAGTTAATTTATACATTTGATGCAGTTCTAATTAAAATTTCAGTAGTTTGGGGGCACCTGGGCCACTCAGTCAGTTAAGCATCTGGCTTTAGCTCAGGTCATGATCCCAGAGTCCTGGGATCACATCCCATGTCAGGTTCCCTGCTTAACAGGGCAGTCTGCTTCTCCCTCTCCCTCCCCGCATTCATGTTCTCTCTCTCTCCCCTTCTCAAATAAAAAATAAAATATTTAAAAAATTTTCAGTAGTTTAGTAGATTTTTTTATTTGAAAATTTCAAAAGTTCATGAAATAAAAGATTTTTGAAAAAGAAAAGTATTATGATCCTTTGCCTATTAGATATGAAAACATACAAATGTTTAACATATATAACTATAAAGGTACATGAATGAAAACAGTATGGCATAGGGGCTCCTGGATGGCTCAGTTGGTTAAGCATCCAACTCTTGATTTTGGCTCAGGTTCTGATTTCAGGGTTGTGAGATTGAGCCCTGCCCTTAGCACAGAGCCTGCTTGAGATTCTCCCTCTGCCTCTCCCCTCACTCGTGTGCTATAAACAAGCAAACAAATGAACAAATAAAATCTTAAAAAAAGAAAAACCATCACAATGACACACCAGTGTGGCCTGGATACAGTGGGAGACTGGAACATAGCAGAGGCTTGGGTAGAAAAGACCCTTCTTAGTGTGCCAAAACCCCCCAAAAATGTACCTATACATAGATAAATAGAGATGTGTGTTGTGCATATATATATGTATTAACTTGGTATACCCCTCTGAAAAGGAAAACTGAGTATTCTGTCAGTTTAAATTCTATCAACTTAAATTTTATCCACTGAGCAATTCCTTAAGTAGTCAGATGGGTACACAAAGATATATGTACAAGGATATTGAATGTGTCGTTGTTAATAATTATTAGAAATATTGGAAACAATTTAAGAGTTCCTCAGTAGGGGTTTAGTTGAATAAACCATGGACATTCATATAATGGAATATTCAGATGGTAAAGAGAATGAGAGCTACACATGATCTATTTTTAAGGGAAACATGCACGTTCTGGAACAGTATGAATTTTTTGAATCTGAGTCTTATTTTAGGGAAAAGGAGAGTTTGTATATGCACTAAAGATTTTGGAAGGCAGTACACCAAATTGTTGTTAGTCATCTGGTAGAATGTGATTATATGTGATGATCACCACTTTCTAATTTTTGTATTTTTCTGTTTATTAACATTTAAAAAATAATGAACATGTATGTTATAATCAGTATGAGTAGTAAAAATATCTAGATTACGATTACATTCTTATTTTGTTGCCTGACATTTCTCATAAGCCTCAGCTGATTCTGTGCATTAGGCTTCCTAAGACTGTTTCTGTAAGACTGCCCCATTCATTTGTAGTTCTCATTTGTTGTGTTTCCTTCCTTTCATCACTTATATATGTATATGCCCTTTTGAAATCTGAAGTTCTGGGGTGCCAGGGTGGCTCAGTCAGTTAAGCGTCTTCCTTCGGCTCAGGTCATCATCCCAAGGTCCTGGGATCGAGCCCCACGTCGGGCTCCCTGCTCGGTGGAGAGCTTGCTTCTTCCTCTCCCTCTGCCTGCTGCCCCGCCTACTTGTGTTCTCCATCTCTCTGACAAATAAATAAAAAAAATAAAATGAAATAAAATCTGAAGTTCAATGGAAAGCTGCCAGTATTGCCTCAAGAGTCCTTTTCAATACTAATTTTTGTCCTCATCAGGAAGCTGTATAGATTGGTGGTTAAGTGTATATATGCTGGTTTGAATTCAGACTCTGGCATTTTTGTAGTGCATGGCCTTGGGCAGGTTCTGTGATTGCCTTACCTCAGTTTCCTCATCTGAAAAATAGGTGCAAAATATCCACAATACAATGCTCAGGTTGTTGTGGAGATTTAATAAGCGAATACAGACATAGCACTTGGAACAATTCCTGACAGGAGTCATTGGTCAGTAAATGTTACGTTACTGCTATAACAACTATTTCAATTAGGATCAGTTCTTGTTTTGAGAATCTTCTTTTGGGGGCTCCTGGGTGACTCAGTGGGTTAAAGACTCTGCCTTCCACTCAGGTCATGATCCCAGGGTCCTGGGATCAAGCCCCGCATCAGGCTCTCCACTCAGTGGGGAGCCTGCTTCCCCACCTCTCTCTCTGCCTGCCTCTCTGCCTACTTGAGATCTCTGTCAAATGTCAAATAAATAAATAAAATCTTAAAAAGAAAAAAAAATCTTCTTTTGTAATACCTTCTACAATAGCCTCAGGCTGCGAAGTCATATAGTGTTGGTCTATCAGCATCTTAACTACCACGTTACAGATTTTTTGAAATCTGACTTAAACCATTCTAAAAATCAAAGAAATCCTTTGGACTCTATTTATATGGCTCCTCTCTGGTTATTGAGGGTTTTTTTTTTCCAGATGTTAAATGTGGTCTCTCCTGTCCTTGGGTTCATTTCACCATTGATTTCTTCCAGTGTTAGAAGTAAATATTTATATACCTTTAACAGGTGAAAAACAGGGATAACACCTTCAGATCTTTATGGAGTCCAGACAAGTGATAAGTAATGGAGTAGTATAGGTGTGACAGGGAGTGACCAAAACGGTAATGACCTAGAGAGGTTAAGAGAACCTGAAAATCTAGATTTTTGTGTGGGCCAGACAAAACTCTCTGTGACTTGTATGTACCTTTGAAGAGTTTGCTGTTTTTTTAATTTAAGAATGGTATGACTGACTGACTTGTTTAAATTTCATTGTAATTTTTATTAAATCTAATTTTACATAACTTTTAGCATATCTTATATACTTAATCTAAGTCTTTACACAAGAAAGCTGTCATATTATCAAGGATAGTCAATTGATTACATAGTGCACTCCTGTCTACGGTAATGTTGTTGATTTTAGACATAGTAACCACCTTTATGCTATAAAGCGTGCAGCCTGGTTTAGGCTTATGGAACGTGTATCTTCCCAATAAAGATAATTTTCATCTGTGTTAGGACAGTTGGGAAAATGGTTTCTTTATGATCTCCGCTCTGCCCACCTCCCCCCACCCGCCCCAGCCAAAGATGGGTTGCCAAACCTTGAATTATTTCACTGGGTGTATTATTGTGGCAAGAGTTTAGTAGCATATTTCTAAAGACTGCTTTCAACCACTCTGCAAATCTGAAAAGCAGTCAGTGGTTGCTAAGAGACATACTATTCAGGCGTCCCCATAAACATATGTACTGCTGGAGATTGCGATTTAGCATTTGTATTTCACATTTGCAGTTATATTTAGCTGAAAGGTGCCATAATTATCATGCAAATTATGCAAATAGTTTACCCTGTCCTTTAAAGTCACCTTTTATTATTGTGCTTTAAAAACTCAAGACAATAAATAAATAAATACTCAAGACACATTGGACATGACACAAACCTACCGGTTAAAAAATTTTTAAGTTCTAAACTGAAATAAATTCCAAGAGGCCTTGACTCTCAGCTCTAATACAAAGAGCTATTTTCCAAACAGGTTCCTTGAATATGTCAAAATGTTTGCATTTCTCTCTCAGAGTCTCTATAGCAAATAAAACTTAAGAGAACTTAGTTGACGAGGAATTTTATCAGATAGCCATTACCAGTTAAGAAGGCTCCTCTTCACCTGGCCCCATCCAGTCCATCCTATAGTGTAGCTGAAGAAGGGCTTCAGCGTTTGTGGCTCCTGCATCCAGAGCCAGCTCTGCGGTGTGCAGCTTGGGCCGTGACTCGGGGCCCTATGCCGAGAGGGGCCCTGTTGTTGGTTTCATGCTTTGCTGTTGCTGTTTTGAACTCTCTGTGGTTTTTGCACAAGGAGCACTGCATTTTCATTTTGCATTGGGCCCCACAAATTATGTAGCTAGTCCCTGCCTGCATCCCACTAAGTGCATCATTATGTAGAATAACCACTCTTTCTTGAAATGCTGACCAAATTGATTGTCTTAAAATTTTAAATCGCCAGCTTTTGTTGAATCAATCTAAATGAAAGCTTGAGGGAGAAAAGAATGGACTTATCTAGTTTGTGGGAAGAATGCCTGAAATTAGGAAGAAAATAAAAGCATTGCAACTTGGCAGTCTTGTTCATGTTTAAAGGACTTACACCTTTGAAATTTTTATACTGAGTTCCCAGAGGAGTCTTGAAGTCAGAATTGCTAGAAGCTTGTAATGTGTAACTTTTAGATCTTTTGTCCATACTGTGTTTGTCAGTGGTGCCCGTAGATCAGCTCATTTGATGTGTTGGTCCTCCTGAGTTGTTTTCATTTGTTGGAGTCAGGCTGCTGTTGGCTCTTGCGGCTTGGTTCTGGACTGTTTTCTCATGAGCAAAGGTATTCAGAAGGTATTTTTCAGGTGGTAGAAGAGCTAAAGTTAAAAACAAAGCCAGAAATATGGAGACCTGATTTTAGTTTGGATGAAAACAGCATTTACATGAAAAACATGTAAAATAGATGTAGAATAGCAATTTCACTGATTGTTTACTTAAGCATTTCTGATGTTCTTTAAAATCTTTTTTACATGGAATGGGGCATGGTAGTTGCTTCTTTATCATAATAAAGGGCAGTTGGGCTTTTTGTTTCAAGCCTTTTGCTCTTAATTTTTAAAAAGAATTTTAATTGGGGCACCTGGGGTGGTGCAGTCGGTTAAGCATCCGACTCTTGGTTTCAGCTCAGGTCATGGTCTCAGGGTCGTAAGACTGAGCCTCACATTGGACTCTGCTCAGTGTGGACTCTGCTTAAGGTTCTCTTTCCCTCTCCCTTGGCCCCTCCTGCTCGTGCTCTCTCCTGTTCTCTCTCAAATAAATACATCTTTATTTTTTTTAAATTAGTAAGTAATGTCTGTTTAAAAAAATTCAAGTATATTTATATGGATTATAAAGACAAATAGCAGTCTGCTGCCTCAGTCCTTCCCCAGCTGAGTCTTACTCCCTAAAAGTAACCACATTGAAGTCTTGAGCTGTTTGCTTCTATGTATCCTCCTATCTCTAACAGGCATTCTTCTACTGCTGTTTCTTGATTTTGAACAACTTTTCCTACTATAAATTATATGTCTCCCTCTGTATCTCCCACGTCTACATCTTAATAATGTGGTTAGTTACGTCACAAAATCTAATGAAATGAAATTGTAGTGTTGCATTAGTAGGACTGTGTACATGTTCTCAGCCGAGACACATCTTAGACTATGACTGCATTTCTTATAGAGCTTTTTCGAAAACCTCTGGGATGAATAATGTGCCTTATTTTTCACATGCTTGCTTTCCTGTGTATGGGTTACTCGTTCACTGCTCAGTTCTTTTCTGAGAGCACCGTACAACTCTTCTTAGTCTGGCCCATGCATCAGCCAGCCTCTCAGTTCCATTGTTTACCTTGGAGGCCTCCTTCCTGAAGCTGGAGCCCCATCATCCTGCGCTAGTCAGCACTGGTGGCTTCCCCTTGGCTGTAGCCACAGTGGTCGTTCTGGGACTTCCCTTTGCCACTTTTCTGTACTGTGTTTTTCCTGGCTTATCTCCCTTTTTTCATTTTGGCAGGATACATCCTCTAGATGCTTCCTAAGAAAGTATGAATGGGATATAAATTTTTCAAGCCCTAGTTCTCTAAATATGTTTATTCTACCCACATACTTGATTGACATTTTGGCCAGATAGAGAGTTATGGGTTAGAACCCATATTTCCTCAAAAGTTTTAGGGAATTCTCGATTGTCTTCTATTTCTGGTGTTGGTATTGAGGAGGCCTGCACCGGCTGAACTCCTTATCCTTTACAGTGTCCCATTGTGTCCCTAAGCTTTTGAGATCTACTCTGTCCCCAGCGTCCAGATAATCAAAGTTATGTGCTTTGGTGCAGGTCTTTGTTTATTAATTGTACAGAGAACATAATGGCCCTTATATATATTGAAACTCATGTCCTTTTTTTTTTTTCCTTTTAATTGCATTGAATTCTTTGTCAGATAATTTCATTTTCTTTGCTTGGTGTCTCTGTACCTATTCTCTGTGCCTTTTTGGAACGTGTTGGACCTTCTGGATTGATCCTCTAGTTACCTTCTTCTTTAAAATGGTCTTCTTTTGGTTATACTTTCAGGATACAGTTGCTCATTCTAATGTTCCAGTTCTTCTGAACTTTTTATTTCTGTTATGTCCTGAATTTCCAAAAGTTCTTTTTTATTTTCTGAATATTCGTCTGTAACAGTTCTGGTTTTGTTTCAGGGATCCAGCACATTTGTTTATTTCTGAGGATAAGTTCTTTTCCGTGGTTTTTTTTGTTTGTTTGTTTTTTACTTGCATTGTGGCTATTTCCTCTGAGTTCTTCATGATTGTTTTGGTCTCCATCTTTTATGTCAGGATGTCTGATGATCCTTGGCTTCATAGTCACATGTTAGTCATCAAAGAGCTTCTTAGGGCCATCTAAGAACCTTGTTGGAATGTGTGTGTTTGTGCACGCATGCCTATGTGCATACACACAGATGGGAGACACTTAGAACACTGTGCAGAGACCTTGCTCTTTCATCAGGAAACTCTCAAATATCAATAGGTATCAATGGGTGCTTCCTCTTGAGGCTGTCAAGAGGCTGAGGCTGAGGTCCCTCAAAAGGGACCTTCATATCCCCTACTTTCATCTAGAATTTTGGGGGCTTAGTCTCATTCTAAGAGAATGAGAATGCAAATGTCTCATTCTTCAGCATGCAGAGTTTTATTTAATCCTTTTATTTTCAATGAATTTTTCATTTTACTGTGTATAGTGTCTTGAAGACTAGAGACTTGCATGTTTATGCTCTCCAGACTTCGATTGTAAATCTTCAGTCCACTGCTTGGGACATGGATCTGGGAGGTCTTGTTACTCTTTCAACAAACTTCAACCAGGCCTCTTTTTCGCTCCCCACACCCTTGCCATCAGATATATCTGGCGTCTTCAATTCTTAAGCCTTTTAAGGGTTCTCTGCTGTGAACTGGCTTGCTTCTTGTTTGGCTTCCATCCCTGCTGGCAGAATGGAAAAACACTTAGCAGAGTGGAGAAAGAGGAAACCCAAGATAGTTACCCCTTGCCATCCACTTTCCATCTTTGAAAAATTTGCAAATTTGTCTCATCTGCTCTCTACTCCTCTCTGCTCTGTGTGTTTCTTCCTTTTTTATTCCTTTATTCTCATCTCAGAGAGGGCTTGGGGGGAGAAAGTTTCTCTCCCCTGTCTGATTGGAAGACCCTAACTGCCTTTTTCATTTTGCCCTTCTCATTTTACTGTAGATTTTTTTAATGACGCTCAAAGGAGGGTTCTTTGGCTATATCACTGTACGGTTCATCCCTGTTTGTTAAGTTCAGGAAGGGTGGTTTTGTAAACTAGGAGTCAGCATGTTGGCAGGTCTGTCTTTGCTCTGTAATCACCTTGGAAACTCTCCAGCTTCTTTTCTCTGACAAGTTGTTGCTATATTGTAGGGAGTGCAGTCCGCTGGGCATTTATAGTTGCTGGATTGTATTTCCCATTGCTTTTTTTGAGGGGAGTGTATATATGACTAAGCACAGACATACTTTGTTTTGGAAATCAGAGCTCATCCTACTCCCCATTTTTGGGCCTGTGCATTATTATACTTTTTCTTTTGTCTTTTACACCATAAAATCATTAAAAATATGTTCTGTAGAGCAGCATAAAAGTAATTTATATACTGTAATTTTTCTTTCTCATAGAATATTATATATATGTATACACACGCATATTTAGTTATTTATTTGTGGCTTTGTAAATGACTTAAGTTAGATGCTTGGGTATGTATGTTTTTTGAGGGCTTAATGAAAACATTAGTTAAATAATTTTTGCTTACTTTATTTTCATTAAGCTCTTAGGATTAACAGTATATACACAAGTGTAGTTGATTCAGGTTTTGCTAACAGTACACTCCGTCAGAGTGTACTTTCTCTTATTTATGTTGGTTGCAGATTACTCATTACATCCTTTTACAAGGCCCAAAAATAGAAACCAGATTTAAAAAATAGAACTTAAAAGATGAATTATTTCCATCAACGAGGAATAAGATTAGGTTAGAGATCTTACATCATTTTGTGTGTGTTATAGATAAGAGATACTGAATCCATGGGACTTTTTTTTTTTTAACTTATAATTGTCACATACCTTTCGTTCTTAGACTCTTTCCTGTGGAAATCTATAGTTGACTTGCTCATTGCTTTCCCGATGGGCTCCAGGTTTATTCAGTGGTGTCTGTGCGCACAGGAACAAGGACAGTTCCTGGCATATGCAGAGATTGAATGATTGGCTGATTGAATGATTGTGTGGCTGAATGGGCAGAGAGATGGCAGGTATTTTAATAGGATCTTCTCTTCTGATAGGCTGCTGGTAAAGGTATGTGTTCTTGAACCAGCCATGAACACTCTCCTTCCACTTCAGCCTCCTAACTTCTTCATAGGTCGGCCTGGGTATAACTTCCTCCAGAAACCCTCGCTATCACTCTGATCCTCCCAGATACAGTAGATTTGTCTGCTGTGTATTTAGCATCCTAAACCACTTATGCTCTTTGTTTACTTATAGTCCTCATTTAGACTAGACTCTGTGAAAGCTGATTTTGTCTGTCTTGCTCATCATTATATCCCTGACACCTTGCCCATTGGCTGGCTCTTAATAGGCACACATATTTATCTGAGATAATTCATTTTTTGGATGGGGGGACGGATGGATGACATTGTGTAGCTAAAAATCGCACCTGTCTCACTGACCAATTTTAAAGATTCTCCCTCAGTTTGTACGTCCTGCCATTATCTGAAGGGCCATTCTTTGTCTATAATTTTGTCTTCTGCTCAAAGAAAAGCAGCAAGCAAAAGTAGATAATTTGATTACTGCCCGAGTTATTCTCCTACTCTCTTAATTACCTGATTCATGCTTATGGAGGTCTTGTTAGCTTCTTTGGTAATTAAGGTAGTCTGTGTTGCTTTGTAGACTGTCTATATGTTCTTGAAATATTTTACATTTACTATAGTAAATGCTTTTACTATAAAGTTAACTTAAGGATAAACAGTGAGTCTTGCTTTACTGTGATGATAATGAATATATGAGCAACACGGTAAAATTCAAACCAGTCTCCGGGTTTGTTCTTCAGCTAGAGAAGAAGCTGCCCAGAACCTGTCATAAAAAAAAAAAACCACAAAGCTTTATTGAGATATAATTCATATACCATAAAATTCACCCTTTTCAAGTTTATAATTCAGTGTTTTTAGTGTATTCACCAACTTTTACAACCATCAATACTGTAAATTACAGAACATTTTTTATCGGGCTTGAAAGAAACACCTTGGTCCTTAGCAGACATTCTTCCTTCTGCTGTCTGGATGGATTGGCCATAGTCCAGATATTTCACATAAATGGAATTCTACAATAATTTTTTGTGTCCGTCTTCTTTGACTTAGCATGATGTTTGAGAGGTCCATCCATGCAGTGGCGTAGATCAGTAGTCATTCCTTTTTATGGCTGAGTAATAGTCCACTGGAGCACATTTTACTCATCCATGCATGAGTTGGTGGACGTTAGGGTTGTTTCCGATGGGGCTGTTATGAATCATGCTGCTCTGATCACTCATGTACGAGTGTTTTTGTTGTCAGGTTGATATCATCATTCAGTTTTGAACTTTAGCTTAAAATGAGTAGAAACCTTGGGTGCCTGGGTGGCTCCGTGGGTTAAGCCGCTGCCTTCAGCTCAGGTCATGATCTCAGGCTCCTGGGATCGAGCCCCGCATCAGGCTCTCTGCTCAGAGGGAGCCTGCTTCCTCCTCTCTCTCATTGCCTGCCTCTCTGCCTACTTGTGATCTCTTGTCTGTCAAATAAGTAAATAAATTTAAAAAAATGAATAGAAACTTAACAAATGTTATTCATATATAGCATACATACAGAAATGCTAAATGTTCATCTCAGGATTTACAAAGTTAGCATACTTGTGTAACAAGAACCAAGCTCTATAAAGAGAACATTTTCGGTACTTTTGGGGACTTTTGGATGTTGGCTTTGGGTTAAGTTGTTTCATTTACCTGTATGCTCGAGTAGAGCTGACGGCTTCCTCTTGACTGTGTATTTGAAACATAAGGTCAGTGGGTAGTTTATTTTACAACAGGGCAGCAGCTGAAATGACAGACTGTAGGGCCTTGATTGCTTGGGTTCGAACCCCAACTCTGCCATACATTAGTGAGACCATGGGCAGATTGTCTAACATTTCTGCGCTCCAATTTCCTCATCTGTAAAATGGGGATAAAACTACCTCATGGAGGGGAGCACCTGGGACTCTCAGGCAGTTCATTTCCCTCTTGATTTCAGCTCAGGTCTTGGTCTTGGGGTCGTGAGTTCAAGCCCCACATTGGAGTGAAGCCTGCTTAAACAAACAGACCAAAAACTACCTTATGGGGAGGGTTACTACAAGTGGGTAGCTTAGAAAATTGCATGATGATCATTCTAAAAGCTGTATTTGTGTTCTCTTATTATTGTTGTTAGGATTATTGTTATTGTGTCTGTCTCTTCATTAGAATGTAAGCCTCTTACCTGACTTATGAATCAGTTTTCCAAAGACTGGCTACTGGTGCCTGGCACTTAATAGATACTCAATAAATTTTTTTAAGAAGTAAAGGAGGGAGGGGTTTTAAATGATGAGTGGCAGAATTCCTAAATCGTTTCCTGAACCCACTTTTGACAGCTACACTGTCTTTTCTTTTACAACAGCTTTTGGAGCTGTTTGACAGCGAAGACCCTCGGGAACGGGACTACTTAAAAACAGTCTTACACAGAATTTATGGCAAATTTCTTGGTCTTAGAGCATTTATCCGAAAACAGATTAACAATATTTTTCTAAGGTAAGTGGAGGGTGGGGGGAGAAGGAGAAGCAAAATTGGTGGTTTTATAGAAGTGTTAAATGAGCTTCAAATATTTGAACATCGTGTACTGACTTGATTCTTTCTTTTCTTGTTTAAAAAAGGTTTGTTTATGAAACAGAACACTTCAATGGTGTAGCTGAACTGCTGGAAATATTAGGAAGGTAAGCACATTTTTAGCTAATGGCTAATCTCAGGTGAATAGCGTTTTGAGAATGAGATTCAAGTGGCACAGGGAAATGCTGACCTACATCTCTTGCTGTAGGTACATGGGGCACTCTTAATTTGTGCTTTCCCATGTTTCCCAACTGACTCTACAAGACGTGATTTCTTGTTCCGCCTTGTCCCACAATTATGCATTGCTGATTCTACTGGAATGACTGAAAGAGCTAACAGTTCGTTTATTGCTACAGAGAAAATACATCTAATTGCCCCCAAACCTGTTACTCCACAACATCTTATTCTTGTTAGTTTCTAGGCCTCCACAACATCTTATTCTTGTTAGTTTCTAGGCTACCTGTCCTTTGCCATATCTTTTGAAAGCAAGTTAAAATAAATTGGAAAGATTGCCATTTTCGTTGGAACCATGAACCCAGGAGTAGTTCTTGAACAGCTGCTGCTGGGAGAAGTAGAATGAATTGGAAAGAGACAGCTGCTGTGTAGGTTTTTATACACAAGGGAGGTTAATGTGACTGGACAATGTGATTACTTAGTTTCTTCTCCTAATGTGAGGAGAAAAAGAAGGTGGAGTCACATGGTTTTTTCTGTGACTTCCCCAGGTGGGGTTGCTGTGTCTGTGGTATTCTTAGTTGGAGAAGAAACTTCAGGAATGATGTCTGCACCTGGAAAGGTCATAAGTGAGGAGGGCAATGATTTTTGAGGAGAAGGAAAAATAAAGAGTTACTGATTACAAAAGCTTTTGGGCATCATCCAACTAGATGTTAAGAGCATAAGAGCCTGTGCTAGATTATCATAAGCAAATTTTCTTAAATTTCCTTCCTACTTAAATGTATTCTTTGAAGTAACTCAGAAATCCTGAATGTCGCCAGGTGGGGTTTGGGTTGTTTTGGACCAAACCAAATTGATTCATATTTAACTTGGTCTTCCAGGAGCTGGTTGTCTCAGTTTAGTTGGTTGTGATCATGCTGCTAATTCATGTTTCTTTTTCTTTTTCCTAGTATTATCAATGGCTTTGCTTTACCTCTTAAGGCAGAACACAAACAGTTTCTGGTGAAAGTGTTGATCCCTTTACACACTGTCAGGAGCTTATCACTCTTCCATGCCCAGGTAGAATTTTATGCAACTACTTTTGGAAGCAATATTAGAAGTTTACAAACTCAGTGTTTCGTTGATATTGATATTTCCTTAGTTTAAAAAAACTCATATAAAATGCCTCCCAAGGAAAATTAAAATGTGTGCTCTGTTTTTCTGTGCATAGTAGATTCATGGGAATATTTTTTTTCTTTCTTTTTTTTTTTTTAAAGATTTTATTTATTTATTTGACACACAGAGATCACAAGTAGACAGTGAGGCAGGCAGAGAGAGAGGGAGGAGGAAGCAGGCTCCCTGCTGAGCAGAGAGCCTGATGCGGGGCTCGATCCCAGGACCCTGAGATCATGACCTGAGCCGAAGGCAGCGGCTTAACCCACTGAGCCACCCAAGCACCCCATGGGAATATTTTTCAAGTGGGAGGAGCATTTGTTCAGTCTTTTTACCTGAGAACTTTGAGGACCTGCCTAATTCACAAAATTATATGTTGAACATGTTACATACAATCAAATATATGGGTTTTTCAGATTTAAAACTTTGCACATGTGTCATCATTTTAGAATATTCTGGAATTTTTTATCTCCCCGTTTGCATTAGTCTATCAGTTGCTCTTTGCCCCCTAGTTAATTCACTATTTCCTTCTCACTTTATACACATAAATAAACATCCTCACAAGTCAACAAATCAGTATTTTCACATCTTCTTATTTTTAGCCTCCATTACTTTAAAAAGCCTACTCTGTCTTGCCCCAAGTCTGTTTTCCGTGCTGACACTGCCTTGTGTGGTGAGCATGTCACTAGGGGACAGATAAATGATGTGGTGGCATTTTTAGTTTTCCAAACCAATGGGAATGTTTTGAGTTTGCATAAAAATGTCACACATTTTTCTGAGCAATGTTCCTCTTTAAATGTGAAATTCTGTGTTTCGAGGAAAAATTAGTCCATATGTTTCCAATTTAGAACACCATCAAAATGTTGTTTCGCAAGGGTGGATTTCTTGTCCAAAAATCTTTACGAGCCCTTTTACAAATCTTGCTTCTAGTATTTGAAATAGGCTATCACATTTCATGAGCGTGTAGAAGAATTCTTAACCTAGATGAGCCAGCATCATATGTAAAACTCTTCCCTACTCCAGCTGTGGCCAGGTACAACCTTTTGTCTCTTCATGAAATTGCTTCAGTTCTCACGGGCCACTTTAGGCAGTCAGCAGGGTGTTTTAGTAAGTGCTGCTACGTTTTTTTTTGTCTAGGACTCTTCTAGAAACACAGTAAAACCCAGTACTGTCGAGGTTGGCAAAAAGAGAAGGGAAGCCCATGAGATGTAGCTTAGACCATATGTAGATGAGATACTTTCAGAATATACTGACTGTGATATTTCTGCTTTTCATTAGCTGGATACTTCATGTCTCAGTATTCTTTTAAAAAAAAAATTCCCCTGGGGTGTTATTAGTGTCACTCTTTGGCTTGAAAAAGTAGCTTTTTTTTTCATTTTATATTTTATTTTTAAAATGAATTGAACATGAAGTTACTAAAACCAGAGTCTAGAAACTTTTTAGGAAGTTTTAATATGTCTTTTGAGTCCTTTTGAGTATATAGCATTTCCAATTTTGTCTTTCATTTTTCTGTTTCTCCAGCTGGCGTATTGCATAGTACAGTTTCTGGAGAAAGATCCTTCACTCACAGAACCAGTAAGTATTTTTATCTATAATTTCAAAAAACTTCAAAAAGACTACCTTTCATGAAGTATATATGGGAAATTAATTGCCATTGTTTTTCTCCTTTTCATTTTAGGTAATTAGGGGGTTAATGAAATTTTGGCCTAAAACATGTAGTCAAAAAGAGGTAAGTGCTTAATGTTGGGGTGTTAAGAACTTACTAGAGTGTCAGCCTCTGAGCCAATGTGTAAAAATACATTATTTCATCCAATCTTCATTTTTTAAAAAAGATTTTACTTATTTACTTGAGAGAGAGAGAAAGAGAGAAAGAGCATAAGCAGAGGGAGAGGCAGGCTCCCTGCAGAGCAAGGAGCCTGATGTGGGACTCGATCCCAGGGCTCTGGGACCATGACCCAACTGAAGGCAGACGCTTAACCAACTGAGCCACCTAGGCGTCCCATCCAATCTTCATTTTCTCTCTCTAAAGCAGGACTGTAAATATTCACACTTTACTAGTTTTCAAATTGAAGCATAGAGAGCTTAAGTAGCCTGCCGGGTATGCTAAGTGTTAAGTGATTAGGAATCTGCCACCGTGATTCCTGAACCCTGAACTTCCATCATGCTCTGCTCAGTCCCAGGGAAACCCTAGTCAGGCTGTGGTCCTGTGTCTCGCTGTCTAGCTTTATCAAAGTCACCTTTCTAGTGACCACTCCTAGGGTGGAGGCTTTGGTGTTGCTGCCTGCCCAACCTGCCCAAATACCCAATGTTAAAATATAATAGAGATGTACAATTTTAAGATATATTACAGACATTTAGTTTCAGGTGTTCACAGAACTGGAAATTTCTGACCTACGATTATTTATATTTTTGCCAAAACCTAACCAGTACGTGCCATGTGCTGGGAGTAAGTCTTAGCTTAGAAGTGAGGCTCGCCGGATGCCATGTCTGTACTCACTCTTCTATAGAGGCCACGTGGAAAATGGCCCAGCAAGAAAGGTCATCTGTCAGTTTGACATTTGGGAGAGAATTTTGGGAGAACTTCTCTATGTATGTTGACAAATGGCAAGGGTCTGCTGCCTACTTACTGTATATTACTTTTAACAGAAATATGCTCCTTCTCAATCAGTTTCAATTCTTCAGAACCCTAATTTACACAATTTCAGAAAGTCATCTAATTTTTTAATACCTGTGTGACAAAATTAAGCTATATATTGCTATCCAGATGCACCTCAGGATAGGAAAACATGGTCATTTTTCGTATTTTAATTGCCTAGTTTTTTCCTAAGGTAATTACTATTTTTTTTTTTAATGCCTAAATAGGTAACTGATTCTTATTTCTCTGTCAGTTTTCCATTATATTGAAAACAGTTGACTGTGCTATTGGCTTGGCTCCATTTTGTGACCTAAAAGCTCTGTTTCAGGGCGCCTACGTGGCTCAGTCAACCGTCCAACTCTTGAGTTTTGGTTCAGGTCATGTTCTCAGGGGCCTGGGATCAGCTGTGTCAGGCTCCCGGCAGAGAAGTCTTCTTGCTTCCCTTTCCCTCTGTGTCCCTCCCCCTGCCCTACGAGCTCACACTTGCTCTCCTTCTCTCTAAAATAAATAGGTAAATCTTGGGGGAAACAAAAAAATTAGGGCTCTGTTTCTTGAGACCCATGGTGCTGAGGCTGGGATTCATTGTGCTTTATGGTGAGCAGTTGTGCACACGTTGGTCCGTGTGCAGATTGGGTCAGTGTGTGCTCATGGGTTTCAAGTGGTACCTGTGTATGGGTGAACCTGCTCATTTGTGTCTCTCCGGCTATCTGTGTTCTGTTCACTAATGTATCCTAGAAGAGCTCCTAGCACACAGCAGGGGCTGAAAACATTTCGCAGATAGCTGCATGTGCCACCGTGAACTTCTGTCCATCCATGCAGGAGGCTGCTCTCCCACTGTTTGAAAAATAAGAGTAGGGGGGCAAATGGCCAGGTTGATAGCAATAGAGAGGAGCGCCCCACGGAGACATGGCTGTTGTTCCCCGGGGGCCCAACTGCAATGTGTCAGTGCCCCTTGTTCTGGGTTATAGATGTAGCATGTAGAGGATTTTTTTTTTCAAAGTAAATAGAATCATACTTTCAAAACTATAGAGAATTCGCTCTTAACAGGTGCCCTCTGCTGAACTCTTTGTGACATGAACATCTAACATAAGACAACCGTCCTGTTCCTGTTCTGTTTTAGGTGTAAATTTTTCTTAAAACATTACAAACTCTAATCCTCATCGTTCATTTTGATTTTTACAGGAAGTATCTGACATTTTGTGTTTTGTATGTACTTACAGGTCATGTTCCTTGGGGAGCTGGAAGAAATATTGGATGTGATTGAACCCTCACAATTTGTTAAAATTCAAGAACCTTTGTTTAAACAAATTGCCAAGTGTGTATCTAGCCCCCATTTTCAGGTTAGTAGTAAAGAGAGGATGAACGAACCGCAGTGGCCTGAGCAACAGATGTTATTTGGTTAAGTTTTATTTGTATTGAAAGACATGCCATAGGCACTAGCTGCTTGTTTTTTATTTGCTATTTTCTGATACAATAATAATTTTCATCGTAACCACCTTTGTCTTCAACACGTGCAGTATGACAGCTCCTTTGATGGTGCTTTCTGCCTAGTAACTTTAATTCTCATGATCACTCTACAAGGAGAGTGTTATGATTTGAACACCGAAGGTCTAAGTGGTAAAATAACTTGTCTCCAATAAAATGGCTGAGTAAGAGGTGGACTGGTAGGATTTATAGAATATAAGAGAGAATGCAAAATAAAGCTCCAGAGGCAAGGAGAACACGCGTATATACTGTGCTAGATGCTTTTCATACCTTATTTATAAATTTCACATTATCCTACGAGGCTCTGCCCTCCCTGCTCACCCCCAACCCTGCTGTTTTCGAGACTCAGAATGATTTCCTTAAGGGCTGCAAGTTTCCTAGGGAGTGAAGTCAGTTAGGTGTATCTTCTTGTGAAAGCTGGTCACCTTCCCATGGCACCACTCTGCCTCCCTGTGGCCACTGAGGGGATCACAGGGAAGTGAACCTGACAACCTTTTTCTCAATTGGGGCTGTTGCAGAACGCACGCAGGAGGGAAGGGGGTGATCTGGAGCGAAAGAAAACGTGTCAAGTTTTCTGTCCTTTCGCTGTCTAACTGAAGGTCCGAATCACAGACTTTGAAAAATAACTCTCCATATACTGCCTGCTGATTCGAAGGATGGTTCATATTGTCGTTGGTAGCAAAGAATCCCACAGCTAACGAGATAGACTCAGCAGTGGGCTTTTCCCCCAAGCTCTGTATTGTCTGCCTCACTTTTCAGTTTTCATCAGGAGGTTTGACATTGTGGAAAGCAAAGAGCAGAAGCCCCCCCAACCCTTTCTTTCAGAAATCTCTTTTAAGATCACCAGGGAGGCTTAAATGATGCACAGAGGCTTAGAAAGGAGACAAAGTGTCTAATAAGCACGGCTGTGTCCACTCAGGCTGCTGTAACAAAATACTGCTGACTGGGTGGGTTATTAACAGCAGAAATTTATTTTTCTTGTTTCTGGAGGCTGGAAGTTTGAGATCAGGGTGCCATAGCACAGTTGAATGAGGCCTCTCCTTTGAGTTGTGGTTTTCTTGTATCCTCACTTGGCAGAAGGGCTAATGGTCTCCCTGGAGTCTGTTTTATAAGCACTAATCCCATTCATAAGGGCTCCAGGCTTGTGACTTCAGTACCTTCCAAAGCCCCCGCCCACCAATACCATCATCTTGGGAGATTAGGATCTCAACATATGAATTTTCTGGGGACAGAAGCTTTCAGATCATAGGAGGCTTCTATAACAAAACACCACAGACCATGTGGCTTAAACCACAGAAACTTATTTCTCACAATGCTGGAGGCTGTAAGTCTGAGATCATAGTGCCAGCCTGGTCTGCTTCTGGTGAGGGCTCCCTCTCTGGCTTGCAGATGGCTGGCTGCCTTCTCACCGTGTCCTCACATGGCCTTCCTTGGTGTGTGTGTGAGGAAAGAGAAGATCTCCCTCTCCCTCCTCTTGAGACCACCCGGCCTGTTGGATTAGGACCCTGCCCTTATGACTTCATTTAACCTTAATTACCTCCAGAAAGTCCTGTCTCCAGATACACTCATACTGGGGATTAGGGCTTCAATGATGAATTTGAGGGGACAGTTTTATCCATAGCAGAAAGAAAAGAGAATTTAAAATTATTTGGCCAAAGTAAAATTTAGAACAAAAGAAAAGACAGTAAAGAGGTTCTTTCCTTGCCCCCTGGTGTGGCATCAGGGTCAGAGGTCTCCAGTCAGAGACTACACCGATGTGCAAGGACGACAGTGGTCCCAGGAAAGTAATGATTCTGTCCAGATTCTGTTAATTTCTGCTTTGCAAATAAGCAGTGCCTTTCCTCTTTAAGGGGCTTTACTGGATACTGATTTACTCTCTGTAAGTGATTTTGTATGGCAACAAACAGATACACATGGCCTCGAGGCAGGGGCTTACCTACTCTGGGCTCATTTTCCTCATTTGCCAAATGGAAATAATGGTCCTTATGCTATGTGCTGGTTGTGAGGATTAAATGAGATAATATGTATGTGAAACACTTAGCGCAGTGCCTGGCATAGGGTAAACATTCAGTAATGATTATTTTCTTTGTACTCTCAGGCTCTAGTGCCTCATGGTCCCAGGATTTTTTTTTTTTTTTTTTTTTTTTTGAAACAAGTTTAATAATGTAAGTGAAAGGCTTAATTTCTCAGAGTCTCCTGGTGGGTACATCTTGTACCATGTCATTAAATTAAATTATTAAATTTAAATTTAATTTAAATTTATTAAATTAGAACGTAATTTCTTAATCTGGATGGATGAACAAAGCCACTCTTTTTTTCTTTTTCCCTTTTAAAAACTATCTCTAAAAGGAGATCTTAACTTTTTTGAGATTTTTGATTTGACTGCTTTTTAAATTTTTTTTTTTTTTAAGATTTTATTCATTTACTTAACAGAGATCGCAAGTAGGCAGAGAGGCAGGCAGAGAGAGAGGAAGGGAAGCAGGCTCCCCATTGAGCAGAGAACCCGATGTGGGGCTCGATCCCAGGACCCTGGGATCATGAACCAAGCCGAAGGCAGTGGCTTAACCCACTGAGCCACCCATGCGCCCTGATTTGACTGCTTTTTAGATTGTTTAGGTTATTCTTTTTGAGGTCTTCCTTTGAAATCACAGAGTCCGTTGGATAGCATGGTGGTCAAAGAAAAACGGATTGGAGATGGCAAGCAATTGTGTGTAATGTCAGTGTCTCTGAGTCCAAAAACTGAGTGACTCCCATCTGGCTTACCCAGTTCAAAGGAAGGGACCGGAAATAAATTTTGGAAAGAGTCTGGTCACTCATCTTTGAGTCCCAGTTTTCACCTTTCTAACAGGGTGACCTTGTGAGGGTATTAGTCTCTCTGAGCCTCAGCCTCTTGGTCTGTACAGTGAACCCAAGGGCACCTAGTCCTGGATGGCGGTAAGGACGGCACATTCTGCCTACGGTAGGCCCCATGGCTGGCCAGAGAAGAAAGGTGCTTAGTGAATAAGAATGTTCTCCAGAGATGGGCAGCTGGATTTTCCCAAATATCAGCTTTGTGCTGGCCCCTCAGGGTGATGGGAAGTATGTGGGATGAAAGAAATGAGCCAGAAGAGGGTTAAAGACACACGGACAGCAGTGTGCATCTAGAAGTAGAGAAGAGGTGTTTGGAGTTCGGGGGCTGGGTGGGGAAAATGTGGAATCAGATGAAATGGGCGCTATAAAAAGGATGACATAAAGAAATAGGCAGGAAAACTTTTTTCCTTCCCCAAATTGATGAACCACTTTAGAACTTTCTGAAATTAAAATCCACAAAAATGTAAAGTGTGATAAATATTTAACTTCACATTTGATTGAATGATATAAAAAAAAGTCTTAAAATTATTTTTGTTTGGAGAGATTTTTAATTTTGCTTTATCAGTTTTTTTCTCTCTCTTAATATTATTTTTCTTTTTTTTTTTCAAAGGTGGCAGAAAGGGCCCTGTATTATTGGAATAATGAATACATCATGAGTTTGATAGAAGAAAACTCCAATGTCATCCTTCCCATCATGTTTTCCAGTCTTTATAGGATTTCAAAAGAACATTGGAATCCGTAGGTTTTCAGTTTCTCCCTTCTTCTCTCCCTCCCTTCCCATTCTTCCTCCCTCCCCTTTCCTTCTCTCTTTCCCTGCTCCTCTTTTGCTTAATAAAATGTCTTCAGTGCTTGCTACGTGCCAGATGCCGTGCATGTTGGTAAAGACTGGTAAAGACAGGTACATGAAAATGCCCATCTGTTAGAAATTCACTGACCAGTGTTAGGGAGACTCACAAGCAGATAGTTTAACATAACAGCATTTAAAAAACACTGTTTTGTAAAGTATCTGTTTACTCGAGGGGTTCCTGATTTGCTTGTGAATGTAGCAGAACTATTTTGGGGATACTCTGGAGTGAGAGGAGGGGTTTGTGGATATTGATGGGGCAGTGATGCTCAAACCGAGTCTTTTTTTTTTTTTTAATATTTTATTTATATGACAGAGAGAGATCACAAGTAGGCAGAGAGGCAGGCAGAGAGAGAGAGAAGGAAGCAGGCTCTCTGCTCAGCAGGGAGCAGAGAGCCCAATGCGGGGCTCGATTCCAGGACCCTGAGATCATGACCTGAGGCGAAGGCAGAGGCTTAACCCACTGAGCCACCCAGGTGCCCCTCAAACCGAGTCTTACAGGAATGCAGCAGGTGGATGGGATGGGGGGGCCCTTCGGAGTGTGGGTCTCTTCTTCACATTAGAAGGCCCCAAAATGTAACAGTCACCTGTCAGGTTCTGAAACGTGTGAATCTGAGAGGGCTAAAGTACCTGATCTTTTGGGGAGGATGCTGGAAGATGGGGTTAAAAAGGGGAGTGCAGCCCACGTGCACCTTCACCAGTGGAAGATAAGGAAACACTTAGGAGTCGTAAAGAGGACCATGCTTGAATTGATTTGCATTTTAGCATGATGCATTTTTTAAAAGCCAACTGTCATTGTTCATGTTGTCTCCAAATTTGCCAAAGTTTGTTACTAGAACTTGTAAACAGTGAAGACTCATCATCTAGGTCACCCACTCCTCTAGGTCTTGAGGACCTAGAGAGTAGTTCTGGCGAGGGTCTGTCACTGCCCAGTGTGCTGTATTGGCCCTTCTCCACCTGTGCCCATTGTCCGTGAGAAGGTCATTCACCCCAGCAGAAGGGAGCTGAAGTTTTCCTTTTAATGGGCATAGGGCAGAAGAAACACAGCAAATACACTTGCGTTTTGGAAGCATCAAACCCACGGTTTATTTCACCTATGACCTAACTTACCAGTGCTTTCTTCAGCAGCATTGGTTGCAAGTTTGTAGCGAAACAGTAGTAAGGCACATTTTTGCGAAGGGCAATATTTAGAGTCTAGTCGGAAGATACCAAGCCTGTCATGGTCACAGTCCTCATGTTGTCAAGAGCTTATTCTTCCTCTTGATAAAGATGTGCTGCCATTTTGGCCATTTAGCTGTTCCACAGCTAATGGGAGCCATCACCAGCTTGCCAGTCACCTTACCAGAGTATGTGTTGGGTCCACAAGGAGACTTAGCAGGCGTGAATGGACTGAAACAAATCACAACTAGAAACTTAATGTGCAGTAAACTACCCAGCTTACAGAGGTTACAGAGATTATAAGAATAACATATATCTTATTTGTTACCATGAGAACAGGTTTTGATTTTGATGAATTATGTGTATTATCACTTTCAAAATAAAATTCTAGGGGTGCCTGGGTGGTTCAGTCAGTTAAGCATCCAACTCTTGACTTTGGCTCAGGTCATGATCTCAGCGCTGTGAGGTCAAGCCCTGCTTCGGTCTCTGCAATGGGTGTAGAGCCTGCTTTACATTCTCTCCCTTTGCCCTCCCCACCCCCAACCTTTCTCTCACTGCCCCCCCCCCACGCCTCTCTCCCCATCTCCCTCTCTAAATAAATAAATAAGTATAATAAAGCATTCTGTGCAAATTTAAGTCTCTAAGGTTAGTCCTAGCACAGGTGCTCCTTTTTAGGGTGAAGTGGCTTTATTTTTATACTTGTCTTCCTACTAAATGAAGTTAACAAGTGCCCACAGGCAAGTCTATTCTGGGTACCAATAATTAGAAGGGCAAAATTAGATTTTTCTTTTTCTGATCCTGTCAACCCCTCAGAAAGATATCTTGCCTAGAATAGTAAAGAATAGAACTCTCTTGATGTGGAAATGAACCGTAGGTCCTTTCTAGTTGTTCCAACGGAGAAGGGATGGAGATTCTGCAATACAAGGAATTCATTCAGACGCAGGTGGTGCTCTGGCTTTCTCAGTGCACCTCCCGTTATATAAGACTAACCAACACGTTCTCTTTTCTCTGTGCTTCCCAGGGCTATCGTGGCGCTAGTGTACAATGTGTTGAAGGCATTTATGGAAATGAACAGCACCATGTTTGATGAGCTGACAGCCACATACAAGTCAGATCGTCAGCGGTAACTTTTTAAAGCTTTTTTGTCAGCTGTGCTTAAAACTGTTGAGTTCTTTCCTTGCTCTTTGCTGCAGTTGCCTAATTGCACCCGAAATCCTAAGCAGCACAGTTTAATTTATTTATATGTTCATTTTTGCATGCTCAGTAGCTGTGTCTTCATTAGCATGCCAGGAGGTAACAAAGTATCATTTTAAGAAAGACTACTTTCCTCCTTCCTTTCCATAATGTTTCTCTTCTGCCTCAGGGTTAAGGGCCTGCCATGTCATGCATATTTCCCGGATGTTTCCTGCCCCTGGGGGTGGTTTGCCATTGGGGTTCACTCCCATTCTGAACTTATTTGAACTGGAGTTGGGGGCAGATCTTGTATAATTTACCCAGCAGCAGGAGGGGTGAGGCACCATTTTTGTTTAGTTCTTTGGCCCAGAACTAACTTACTGCTCCAGAACACAAGTTCATTAGGATTTAAAGGACAATGAAAAGAATATGGAAGTAAAGAGTCTGGTATTCTAGCAATCTTGAAATGTTTGAGACCAAAAAGAAGGAAAAACCAGTTGAACTCTTTACATAAACACTTATGGCTTAGTGAGGCCTTTCTTGATTTCATTTACATGATTTTTCAACTTTGTTATTTCTTGTTCAACATGTCCAGCTTCCCAAAAGATGTTGTCTTGGTTCGTTTGGTCTGCTGATGATAAAATATCACCAAGTTATGGGTAGCTTTTAAACAACAGAAATTTTTTATCTCTGAGTTCTGGAGGCAGGAAGCCAAGGTCGTGGTGCTAGCCTGGTTGGATAAGGGCTTTCTTTCTGATTCTCAGCCAGCCCCTTCTCACCCTGTCTCATGTGATAGAAGAGGACAGTGAATCTCTGTGGGATCTCTTTTTTAAGGTCACTAATGCCAATCAAGAGGGCCCCAACCTTATGACCTAATCATCTTCCAAAAGTGCAGCTGCTGAGCCCATCACCCAGAGGGTGAGGATCTCAACCTAGGAATTTGGGGTGGGACAGGACACAAATATTCAGACCATGGGATTGATACACTTGGCGACCTTGAGGAAAGTCTAGAGAGCTTGTTAATAGTTGGGCTTCTGGTTTGGCTTGGATCCAGAAGCAAATGTCAGCTTTATGTATTACAAAACCATGGACTTAGAAGATCCCAGGGATGTGTACGAGTGTTCATACCCAAGGCCTTGCTGAACCTCCTGATCAAAGCTATCTGTGGTCGCCTTGCTTCTTTGCCTTGCCTGATTTTGCATGTGCTACTTGCATTTTACTGATAAAAAGAGCAATGAGGGAAAAGATTTGGTGGCGGGGTAAAGGACTATCACAGTGATTTTTTTTTTTTTAACAAAAATTACCAGGATCTGGTTATATTGAAGAGCAATTTAATTATGGAATTTGGCAAATGTTCAGCTATAGACAGAAGAAGCTGGGATATTTTATACACTATTGGAATAAGTATCAGTTATGGGATATGTTGTACCATACTTGTAATTGAAAGAACTTTTAAATATTTATAGGTGTTGTTAATCATTACATTTGTAACCCTCCTCGTGTCAAACTTCAAGTCTTTAAAAATGTTATCAAAGTAGAGGAAATAAAGAACACATTCTCATACTGTGGCATACCATTAAAAAAGTGTGTTGTACATAATGTCCTTTTTCTTTATAGCAACCAAAAACCCATAATGATTATCCTAGTCAAAAAGGATTAAATAAAAATCTGTAGAGTCCAATTAAGACAAATGAAGACCTTATTTCTAAAATATTCAAATGAAATTAAATTAATATTTATTGAGTTTCAGTGGTAAAACTTTTCTGATCATTTATCATCTAAGCTAAATAGACCAAATTTTTGGAAAAGGGACTGTTGACCAAGGGGTCTAAGAATAGACACAGCAAAGTTGATTCTGAAGATCTAGTGTATTAGAGCGACTTACTGTGAGTGGACTTTTTAACGAGAGAAGGATTTTTTTAAGTAATGGTAATATTTTGTCAAATGAGCTATAGCAGATTGTGCTGAATAGACAGTTGGCTTCTCCCTGGATGTGGGACTAGGAAAAGAGAAAGGAGGGATTTATTTGGTGCTCTTAGAGAAGAATTACCTGCAGGAGTTTATTTCTGGATGGCACCAAATTGAAGTGTTCTGGTGTAGATCAAATTTTTTTTTTAATTAACATATAATGTATTATTAGCCCCGGGGTACAGGTCTGTGAATCGTTGGGCTTATACACTTCACAACCCTCACCATAGCACAAATCCTCCCCAGTGTCCATAGACCCACCACCCTCTCCCTACCCCACCCCCGGCAATCCTCAGTTTGTTTTGTGAGTCTCTTATGGTTTGTCTCCCTCCTGATCCCATCTTGTTTCATTTTTTTCCTTCCCTATCCCCCAGACCCCCAACTTTGCCTCTCAAATTCTTCATATCAGGGAGATCATATGATAAGTCTTTCTCTGATTGACTTATTTCGCTCAGCATAATACCCTCCAGTGCCATCCATGTTGTCGCAAATGTTAAGATTTCATTTCTTTTGATGGCTGCACAGTATTCCATTGTATATATATACGTTTTGTGTGTGTGTGCGTGTATATATATATACACCACATCTTCTTTATCCATTCATTTGTTGATGGACATCTGGGTTCTTCCCATAGTTTGGCTCTTGTGGACATTGCTGCTAAAAACATTCGGGTGCACATGCCCCTTTGGATCACTACATTTTACCCAGTAGTGTGATTGCTGGGTCGTAAGGTAGCTCTCTTTTCAACTTTTTGAGGAATCTCCATGCTGTTTTCCAGAGTGGCTGCACCAGCTTGCATTCCCACCAACAGTGTAGGAGGGTTCTCCTTTCTCTGCAGTAGATCAATTTTTTTTTTTAAAAGATTTTATTTATTTATTTGACAGAGGGAGATCGCAGGTAGTCAGAGAGAGAGAGAGGAGGAAGCAGGCTCCGATCCCAGCACCCTGAGATCATGACCTGAGCCGAAGGCGGAGGCCTAACCCACTGAGCCACCCAGGTGCCCCAGTAGATCAAATTTTTATACAAATCTGAAAATAGTGAGCGGAATAACTAGTGCTGTTAAGATACCTATGCCAACATTTGTGCTATGTAAAATTGAAATTGGAAGAGAATTGACAGTATCCCTATCCCTAGCAGGACAGTGTGGTTAAGCTTTAACATTCCCACCTACAGGGAGAGAGAAAAGTAGGAAAGAATGGGATGACAGTAACTATTTCAGAAATATTTAGAATTTTTGAAGATGAAGTTGTCAGTATAAAAGATATTTAATAACTCAGCATAAAGTTCATCTGGAAGAAAAGCCCCACAGGATAAATTTTATTCAATGCCATAAAACTTTTGATCAAAGATGCAACTGAAATGTTTCAGTAGCAAGATGAGGAGTGTTTTCATGATGTCAGCACTTAATTTAAACTTCAGATTAGGGCATTATGAACTTCACTAATAATATGTTTAACCTGTGTTTTAGTTGAAGAAAGTTCTTGGGCCCTTTCTTACCACTTCTTTTCCATCCAAATGAAAAGGTTGTCAGTGTTCCATGATAACGTTTATTTAGACCTAGTATTTTTCCTTTACCAAGAAACCAAAAATGATTAATTTAACCAAACAGCTTACAGTCAAGAATCTGGAATTCATAATGATGGGAGTATCATCTAATTTTGTCCCTGTTGCTCTTTTTAAAATATCATGTTTCAGGGTCAAAATTACCCAATAGATAATCATTTCAAAAATTGTTAGGGGCGGAGAAGAGCTGATTTTAGGGAAACAAATGCTACTGGGGCAACAATCTTCCTCGTCTCTGCAAGTTGGTTTCTTTTGTAACAAAGTGGATCTCCCCAGTGGAGACCCCAGTGGTCTCCAGCAGTGACTGGAGTGACATCTTTAGAGCAGTATAATGAGACGAGATGAGACTCAGCTTTCAATTCCATAGAGAACAGTCTTAGAAAAGAACTTTACTAAGAGATGTTGTAAATGAAGATTTGCATAAATGGGCTAGGAGGACTGATTTTCAAAATGTTAATTCTTACCAAGTTATAAGCATGATGTAATCCTAAACATCATTTGAATTTTGGGGGAATATGAAGAATAAAGTCTAAACTTCATCAAGAATTTGCCCCCAAAAAGGAATAGCAAAGACAACTTGTTCAATTACTAAAATGCATAACCAAGTGGCTGGCAATTCAAAGTGTTATTTTGATGGAAGAATGGCAAGTTAATTGAACAAAGCAGGTATGTGTAGGTATGTGCATAATAAAAATAAAGAGCCCAAACTAATGGGATGGGAATTAATTAACCAATGAATGGCTCTGGGAAGATTAACTGTATGGGACAAAATTATACTAGACCCATAAATCACATTTTATACCTACATAAATTAAGAGATAAAGATAATTTAAAGAGAAATGTAAAAAAGGAAAGCATAAAATATAATAGAGAAGATGATTATTTAATCTTGGGATGCAAAAGACCTTTTAAGTATAATAAAGGAGATTTTGCAAATACAAATTATACAACTTAGTTGAGAAAAAATTAAATGTAAAATTAAAAGGCAAACAGCAAACAAGAAGAACATTCTTAAACCAAGGAACTGTTATTACACTATATAAAAATACTAAACAAATGTTTACTAAATGATGTTTTTGTTGGTTAAATGTATTGTTCTGAAATCATTAGGGAAAAACAAAGGAGATTATTTTAGATAATAGTAAAAGAAAATGATATTACCTTATTGGAAATAAATGCTTTAGATTGGCCATTCAAAAAAAAAAATTGTTTTGGCCTTTGAAATTCATATTATGCATATTGTATTCCAGATATCTGAAACTAGTTCAGGATACAAGGCGTGAATTGCCGAAATAATTAATTATGAAATGATAATATTAGTTATTATATTTTACATAATTAAATATTTCCTCTGACTTATGGAATGGGAATGTAAGATTACTTAGGTATTTCTAGAGATTTTTTTTTTTCAGGAAAGTGGATGAATTAATTTGTGTTTATCGATTTCAGATAATTTTTTTAATAAATTTGTGATGACATTAAAAAATATGAGGCTTTGGAATTATATGTATTGTGTGTAAATCATATAAACTATATGAATTTATATGTTTTACTTAACCTATGTGGGCTTCCCTAAGTAAATATTGTATTATAATTGAAGCTAAATCCTTGCTGGGTGAAGTAGCACAAGGACCATATCCCCCATGCCAGAGAGGGCATGAATTATATGAATTTATAGATTCACAAATATTATCTGAGTCTGTTGTTTAGTGGATCATCACAGTATGAGAAAACTAGGGACAGCAGTAAATTATTTTTAATAGGAATTGACTTAATTTACAGTATAGTCATATATATTCCTCTATTTTATAATTTCTACCTGGTTGATGTTAAAATTAACATACTTTCTTTTATAAAACTATGGTGATCTAAAATGTCCTTGACAAATAAAATTTGTTGACCATATTTTGGACATTCAATTTTTTAGTCAAATTTACCAGACAGTGAAATCTGAAAATCTGGAAATTGCTAGTCAACTTGATATTGAACCAAATTTGAAGGCTTGAACATTAAAAATTTGATTCATAATAATGTAAACGATCTTTCCAGATCATTAAAACTGAAATCACAAAAGAACATTTCATTTGGTTGTATATATAGGTACAGAATAAATTAATAACTTGAATTTTGTGGTTTATTAATACTAGTAAGAACAAGACTCTGCTAAAGAGTTTAATACACTTAGTGTAAGGGAAATAGAATACTAAAGGGGAAGTGTATTTTCTTGACCTATGACTTTGTATCAGTATAATCTCTAGCATTCCCTTTTGAGACACTATTTGGAGACAGAAAATTAAATTTTAACTAGATCCCGTGTAAAAATCATTTAATGTGTTTTTGGATCTCTAAGATTACAGATACGTAGAAATGATCCTCATTTTTGTTTTGAAGTTAATTTTCATTAGTAAGCTAAGTACAAAGGGCTATTCATGTGAAATCTTAAAATTAGTCTTGTCGTCTCTTGCTTAGTACATTGACACTTCTTTTCTGTGCATGTAAGTATCAAGGGGGAAAAAAAGCAAGAGAAGAACCAAAAGAGAAAACACCCATAAGCTTAATGCCAAACTTTTCAAAGACTACTTGTGAAACGTACATGGGGGAAAAGTATGTCAAAGGGGCAGTATTGTTAGATAATCTTTTCTGACTTTCCTAGTTGTTTATCTTATATTCCGTTTTCTCCCCAGTGAGAAAAAGAAAGAAAAAGAGCGTGAAGAACTGTGGAAAAAACTGGAGGATCTGGAATTAAAGAGAGGGCTTAGACGTGATGGCATAATTCCAACTTAACAGAAACAATGACAGCAACATCACTAACCTGTGGAGTCACACATTTATGTAGTAGAAGATGGAGCAACAGTTTTCTGTATTGTGCAACTTTGCAGTAGATTTCACATTTGTTTCATTATTACAACAGCACTGTATATACCTGTCTCTAAGTAACGGAAAAAAAAAAATAAGGACTTCAATCCAAAGTTTGGACAGTAGATGGACTTCTCAGAACTTTGCAAACATGATCATTGTTCTAACCCTCTTTAAAAAACAAAAAAGCAGTCTTCAAAGATCTGTTGATGAAATTGCTATGTTAAAATTCTATTATCAGGAGTTCCTTATTTATCCTTAGCAGAGAGTATGAAACAATTTTCAAATGTGAACAATCTTAAATTTAGCTTGTCTTTCTGCTAAGCTGTTAAATGTATTTATAGTAATGGAAGAAAAAAAAAGACTGTCATTTCCTTATAAGTTTGTATAACATCCTCCTCTGGATAACTTGACTGTAACTTAACATCTTTTCCTTTTGCACATCTTCATGAGTTGAATGTCCATGTGGAATGGGGCCAGGAATTGTAAAGGTCCCTGATAAAAGTTTTGTTGGCTGGAGTGAACATCTTTCCAGTAACCAGGTAGTCCTGCTACTCCTTTAGTTTTAAAATTAGGAGTAAACGAGAAGAGGTGATAAACATAGTAGGGAAGGGAATTTTGGATTCCTGCATCAGTTTATGGTGAATCCAAATCAATGTCTTGAATCCTTTGAAAACAGGCACTGGGACATCATAGGCTTCAGTACCTGACCAGTATTAGTTGCATACATCATTGAGCACACACACCAGAGATGTTCGAGAAATGTCAGAAAACATCTTTTTGGACCATTTTGTAATAAGAAAGACAAACACTAAACAGTACAACCATGAAATTGATCGCCAGGATTGCGAATCTAATTGGGAAGAGAGTTGAGCAAACAGCTTGGACTGTTTGGAGTTGTTGCCTTACTTTTTAATATGTATTTATAAAGTATTCCAGCAAAAGAGGATGTAGCCTCTGGGAAAAAACAAACATATTACAGTGTTTTTTGTAGATTCTCGTTCTATATCTCATCACAGCGCCAGCCCTGTTTTTAGCCGGAAAGGATTCAGGATAAACATTACTATGCATTCTGAATTGGATGCGTATTCCTAACTACTGTATTTGTTACCAAAAGTGGTTCTACAAATGCTACTGAAAAAAATCTGGAAATCCCTAATGTCCTGAGTATTAATAATAAAGTTTAAAAATGCTTTTCTATCAAAGGTGCATTGTGACCAAATTGTTTAAGAAAAAAATGAAAAACAAAACAAAATTTAGGGCTGTATTATACATATACCTTATTGGCTCTCTGCTTTGTATTTAGAAGAGGAATCTGACATCTTGGGGAGATAAAATGCCGATGAAATTTGTGTCCAGTATGTACGTACCTGATGCAGTTGCGTTATTATGTACTGAAAGATAACATGTTTTGGAATTTATTTTCAGGATGGTTTTGCTTGTTATGGACGTGGCAGCAGTGAGTTGATAATCCTAAACCATCACCTCCAGCAGTATTCGTGGCATAGAGCTGATTCTGTGTTCATGTACTGAATTGTGATAGTAGCAAACATGAACATACGAACTGTTGTTGCTCTTAATAGAAATATAATATCAACATGGACTTGTATATTCTCTTCCTTCCACTTAAATATAAAGTAGAATATGCAGTTTTATTGTTTCCAAGGAAAAGGTGGGGGGGGGAAAGCCGCTGACCTTTCTCCCCTATTAAGCGTTTCAGGATTATCAGGTCACAGTTTGTGCATAAAAGTCCACTAAGGATGGATATTGTCATCTCAGTAACTTTGTAAGACAAAAAAAAACTTGGCTATGTGAATTCTGAAAAAGAAACAGCAGTAAAAGAGTCATATGTAACACCCAACACAACATGGTTTAATGGAATGAAGAGATTTTTTTTTTAAGAGCATCAATGGGGATCAGTGTGAAGCTGGCAGGGGCTGCCAAAATGAAACAACTTACTTTAAAAGTGCCGGAGCAAAGGTGCAAGTTCAAACACTAAAGATAAAAAATAAATTTGTAACAAATCATCTCCTTTAGCCCTTTTGATTTGAGCCCGTTAGCTTTGACTCTGCATTATGTTTTTGACAGTATAAACTTTTGTTTGCCATCAATTCATCTTTTTAGACAGAATACATTAAAGTCACAGGTTTATGAAATATCTCTGCCCATTACAATGAAATGCAGTCATTTGAAATGAGAAAGATGAGGATCCCGTTTTGCACCTTTCCCTGACCTCCAAGTTACGGTGAGGACTGCACAGATACCCTTGATGTTAATTCTGTATTTTGATCATTCCAAACTGAGAAGAACAAAGCCAAATTTTAGACATATTTACAGACGCAATTATAAATATATGTCTAAAATGTATAGGGCAACTTCTGAGAAGAAACACTGTCTTTTCTTTTTTAACCGAAAGTGACAATGTGACGTTTGTCATGTTGTGTCCGGTGACGCAGAATAACTGAGGTGATCTGACCGTTGCACTATGTGACATAGTTCAGGCTGTACTTGCTGCATTTACAGCAGCCCTCTCTCCCTCTGTCCTTTCCCACATTTCTGCTGTTGCTGCAACTTGAGTTCGTTGTGACAAATGCATCTTTGTGTTATATTTTGTTCGCTTCATAATTTCCAGAACTATATATAAATATATTTTTAAAATAGCAAATATTGTAGTTAGTGAGTGATGGTCACTCCAACCTCATCCCTGCCATATTGGTTTCAGGGTTAGGATAAAGAGTGTCTTTGGAAGAACAAAACAAAACAAAACAAAACAAAAAAAACCCCTGTGGTTTAGAGTGATGCTGGGGCCTGGGTTGGGGGCCCCTGAACAACCATGTGAGTGAACTGACCCATCTCTTCCTTTGAATCAAGCATGCATTCCTTTTCTCATTGTGCAAGTGTCCCCAGTTGTTTCCCTTCAGTGTTGAGTTTTCGTTCTTTTAAATCTTATTATATTTTGCTCTCCCTGACATCTGTTTTTTATAAAATAAAATAAAAAATAAAAAAAGTAAGAAATAAATAATACCCTCGATGCCGCTGGATACTCACAAGCAGGGTTATGCTCCTTCATCTTGGGCTTGCTTGCCTAAATGGAAGGGTTTAATTTATTTTGTACCTCCTATGCGTGGGACAGTCCAGGGTGCAGAGCCAGGAACTGCTTGTAATTGCACCTGCTATACTTACATGTATAGCCCTAGGCTCAAACACACTATGGAAAGAAAAAAAAAAAGTATATTTAGAGCTTTAAAAGCTTTTTTATTTTTTTGTGGGGATTGGGGTGGGGTGGGAAAAGGGATGATGTATGGATGTTATTGGCATTTTTAAGTGTTCAGAGTTTTTTGTGGTGTTGTTTTTTTTTTGTTGTTTTTTTTTTTTTTTTGGTTTTGTTTTGTTTTTGTTTTCTCTCTCGTTTTGTTCTTTCCCTTTAATTAGGTGCACTGAGCTGGCCCAGGAAAGGAAGAGATTTCTCTCTTTTGATGCTATAACCAATGTGATCACAAAGTTATGTCACCCGTAGCAAAAGGTGGCACCAGACACGATCAGTGGTGTTTTATTTGCACATCGATATTTTTATTTTTATATTCTGGCTCAGCTGCTTCTCTGAGTGAAGTTAAAGAATGACCCGCAAAGGATATCTGTAGTAGGCATATTGGCAATGCGTTTTATATTTCTCGGTATTTAATTTTGAAAACCTAAAAGGATGGTGCATCTTGAGAGAAAGTTGAGGAAATTTTGATTTAGTGGAATGTTAATTTGTGCTGCTTCTTGTGCACGATAGCGGCAGTAGTATCTCTTGGAAATAAACGTCCCATTTGATGATGTCTATGAATATAGGTTTCCTTTTCTTCCCTGCCTCCCTCCCACCCTCTTTTTTCCCCTCCCTCCTCCTCCCCCTCCCTCTCTCCAAATCCTTTCCTTCTTCCTTCCCTTCCCTTTGCTTTTTTTGTTTTTTTGAAATCACTTATTGTAAATAAGTTGTAATCCAGACCTCATGTATCAATGGGGAACTTTCAAATATAAATATTATCAATACATTTCTGGTTGTTGTCTGATTTTTGATCAAGGTATAATTGAGAATGACATATCCATTGCTTTTGGTTTGAGAATTTCGCTTTAGCTTTATAAATCTATTGGTATTTTAGTATTTCATTGTTTTAGCAGGAGAGGGCAGCAAAAGTTTATTTTCCCTGTTAGAAATTCTGTGGTTCATACTGGTTTTAAATTTAATTGTTTGTGTGTATGTGTGCGTGTGCGTGTGTGTGTGTGTGTGTGTGTTTCAAAGAGCATCTGTGGGTAGAGATTAAAAATGAAACATTTTTGATATGAAAAATTGCATATGAAAATTATAGACTGGTTCATCCAGACAGTGAAGAGTTCTGATCCACAGTCAAAGTTAAAATGCCACAAAACAGTCTTACAGCTCTGGCTAAAATATGCTACTTCCTTTTCAAACACAACAAAATGCAAGCTGGGTCTTAAACACTTGGAATTGAAAATGTCTTTCTTTGAAAATGATTTACTTTCGTCAGAGTGGTAACAGAAACAAAAACGAAGGTGCTCCTGAAGAGAAATGTAACCTTCCCCTTTCACAGACATGTGAGAGGTTCTGTACTGCGGGTACATCCTAATAAAGAAGCAGTGAAGAGTTTTCAGGCGCCTGGCTGTGCGTGTTTGTTTGTGTTGTCTCTGACCCCCGTCGCCTTTTGAACCATATGACTCAGACATTCGATCAATTTAGCTGTGAGTTCAAGGCTTACGAGAAAACCAGTTTATGATTGGGGGATGTAATGTTGGGGAGTGGTCCAGTGTCTTTTGCTGTGTGACAAACTACTCCAAAACTTAGTGGCATGACCCAGCCGTTAATTGTTTTGTTCACAGATACACAGTTGGGCGGGCTTGGCAAGAACATCTTGTCTCTGTTCCTCAGGTGTCAGCTTGGGTTTATCAAGCGAAGCAGGAGAATTCACTTCCGGCGTGGCTCCCTCACAGGGCTGGCAAGTTGGTGCTGGTTGTTGCCTTGGGGTTCAGCCAGAGGCCTCAGTTCTTAAGACATGGGTCTCCCTGTGGCTCTTCTTTGGGCTTCCTCATAGGAAGGCAACTGGGTTCTAAGAATGATTGCTCTAATAAAGACTGGAAGGGGAAATTGCCAATTCTTTGAGGCCTGGGCCCAGAGACTTTCATGGCATCACTTGTCATAATTTATTGGTCAAGCAAGCAGTCACAGGGTCTGCTTAGATTCAAGTGGAGGGGACATAGACCTCACTGTGATTGTGACAAGAGGAGTGTCGTCTTTAATCAATGCTTTAAAGCATTTGTTTAGGTGTGATCTCTCTTGGCTAATTAAATCACATCAGATTTGGAACTATGTAGAGTTAATCAGTGTTTCATGCTCAAACTCCAGAGTTGGGGAGAGAAAAATCCTTGTAAGTTCAGCAAGTTTGTATTTCAAAACATAACCATATGTAACGTTTGAAGATCACCCTGTTGGCAAGTTATAAGGAAAAGAAACTGGTAACAAAAAATTTTTTAGGGTTCAAAGAAATCTAAGTTCATTTCAGTGGAATATCTGTAATACTGCCTCCTGCCTATAAACAAATATTTATAATAATGGAGGCAAAATAAATGTATAATCCCAATTCCTGTCTCCCAGATTTTTCATATAATAGCGTATCCTGTAGGTTTCTATTAGATCAAGTCACATTGGGTGTTTTATTTTTTAATTGAGACTAAATTATGGGATAGCTTGGGGAAATTAAAATTTAATTTTTTTTATGGTACGTGTTCATTATATTATTCTTTAAAAAGGCAGATTAAAAACAATATAACTTGCATAGCTCCGTGCTCCTTCCCAAGCCCTGAAGTCTGCAATAAGATACGTGGATTTATTGGTGGATTGGTCAGTATTTATTGATTGGCTCTGATTATAGTCTTGCCCATACTCTGATGTTCAAATTTTCTGTTTCTTTATTCTCTAGTTCACCTGTTCTGAGATCATACTCGGAATTATTCATGTAATTTGAGCCAAACTTCGCTGCTACTAGGTGATATGAGACCTTGGAACCAGGATGGATGTCAGGCCCAGCCCCCTGCCTCCTCACCAAACTCACAGGCAAGATGTCTCTGGCTGGAACACCCAATAGGAAGGCTGTGGACTTGGAAATCAGAGCCCCTTGGGAATCTTTGTGTGACTTTGGAAAGTTTCTTGATCTAACTAAGCCTCAGTTCCATTTGTAAAATGCAGGCAAAATGGTGCTTATTTTATAGTGTTGTTATTATATTAGATAATATGTATAAAGCAATTAATGCAAAGCCTAGTACATGGTAAACTGGAATTATTACCTGCAATAGAAGTTATTATTTATGGTAGTAACTTAAATATGGATGAGTAATCACTATAGCTGTCATTGATCAAATCTGTATGCCTTATATTGTGGCAAGGATTTTATATTCATCATTAGATTTTTACAACAATCCTGGGGTAGATGTTATGCCCATTTTATGGGTAAGGATAAGACAGCTGAGGTTTAGATATGTTAAGTAATCTTTCTGAGCTCACACAGCTACCAGGGCTTAAAGGAAGATTCTGACTCCAAATTGATCTGAACAGTGATCTCTGTACAGTAGGATGCCTTCTTCTGAGGACACACATCAGGTTTTATGCCCCATAACATAAAAGTCTGAAAAACAATCTGAGGGGTTTGAAGTGGCGGGGGGGGTGGGAGGTTGGGGTACCAGGTGGTGGGTATTATAGAGGGCATGGCTTGCATGGAGCACTGGGTGTGGTGAAAAAATAATGAATAATGTTTTTCTGAAAATAAATAAATTGGAAAAAAAAAAGACTGGAATTTACTCTCTTTCAAGAAAGAACTGTATTTTATTCATCCTTGCATTTCCAGTCACCACCCTGTCTGCTCCAAGAGCTACCCCAGACTTCTGTATCACTCTTCAAGTTCTTAATCGCAACCCATCCACTTGAACTTGAGTAGAAGACGAGATTATCAGCTACCAGCTTCTTCAGTTTTTAACTCCGACTCATGCACTTAGATCTAGCACCTGTCTCCACGGGCTTCTCCCCAGCACGCTAGTCTAATCTTGGCTAACTACCTCTTCACAAGGCCCTGCATTCCACTCCATATCTTCTTTTGCACTGTCAATTGTTTTCTCTTAAAATTGTTGTTCGAAAAACAATATTGTATTCTCAAGGAAACTAATTCAGACATTCTCTAAAGGCATAAGATAAAAGTCTAGCCCTAAGTCCTCAGCCTCTGCCCTAAGGTAATTACTACTCAAATTCTTTTTTTTCTTTTCTCATTTTTGGAAAACCCAACTTTAGTGAGATGTAGTTCACATACTATAGAATTCACCCACTTAGAGTAAGTGAGTCAGTGTTTTTAGTGTATTTAGTTATGCAGCCACTACTACTCACTTTAGAATCTTCTTATTACCTGAAGACTAAAACCCCTCAAACTCATTAGCAGTCACTCTCCATTCCTACGTTGTCCCTGCCCCCCAGCCCCAGGCAACCACCAGCTATTGTCTCTATAGATTTGCCTATTCTGTATTTTTCATATAGATGGGATCCTTCAATATGTGGTCTTTTGTGACTGGCTTAACTCTACATGTTCGCAAGGTTAATTCATGTAGTGTGTATCCAATGCTTCATTTCTTTTTTCTTTTTTTTTTTTCATTTCTTTTTATTATGAAGTAATATTCTGTTTTGTGGATTTACCATATGTCATGTTAAAGGTATTTTTGTAGTCTTCAAGAAAACTTTTAATGTGCATCTCAGCATAATTATACTCTTAAAATCTTAACATTTTATTCTGGTAGGATCACACACATTGTTCTGCCTTTGTTCCCCCTTCTGCTCAGATTTTATTAAGAAACACTTGAACCATGCAGCCATAGTGAGAGAATCTGAGTGAACGCCATATATTCACCATTAGCATTTTACCATGTTTGCATTTATCACCTTTGTACTGGTTTATCTTTTATCTACCCATTAATCCATTTTATTTATTTAAAAATGCATTTCAAGGGTACCTGGGTGGTTCAGTCAGCTAAGCGTCTGCCCTCAGCTCAGGTCATGATCTCAGAGTCCTGGGATCGAGTCCCACATGGGGCTCCCTGCATGGCGAGGAGACTACTTCTGCCTCACCCTCTGCCTCTCCCCCTGCTCATGTGCTCAGTCTTTCTCTCTTTCCTCTCTGTCAAATAAATAAATAATATTTTTTAAAAAATTATTTATTTATTTGTCAGAGAGAGCACAAGCATGGGGAACAGAGAGAGAGGGAGAAGAGGGCTTCCTGCCGAGCATGGAGCCTGATGCAGGACTCGATCCCAACACCCCAGGATCACGACCTGAGTTGAAGGCAGATGCTTAACCAACTGAGCCACCTGGGCACCCCAAATAAATAAAAATCTTTTTTTAAAAAATGCATTTCAATGTAAATGATAGACCTAAGTAAACTTTCCTCCTAAATACTTTAGCATGTACATCAACCAGATTTCAATATTTGTTTGCAGTTGTATTGTTTTGGGGTATAATTTACATACAGTGAAGTGAGTCCATACACCTGTATAATCCACATTCTTATTAAGATATAGAACACTCTTGTTCAACATAGTATTAGAAGTCCTAGCAACAGCAATCAGACAACAAAGAGAAATAAAAGGTATCCAAATTGGCAAGGAAGAAGTCAAACTCTCTCTATTCGCAGATGACATGACTTTTTATATGGAAAACCCAAAAGACTCCACCCCCAAACTACTAGAACTCATACAGCAATTCAGCAACGTGGCAGGATACAAAGTCCATGTGCAGAAATCGGTGGCTTTCTTATACACTAACAATGAAAATACAGAAAGGGAAATTAGATAATCGATTCCATTTACTATAGCACCAAGAACCATAAGATACCTGGGAATAAATCTAACCAAAGAGGTAAAGGATCTGTACTTGAGGAACTACAGAACACTCATGAAAGAAATTGAAGAAGACACAAGAAGATCGAAGACCATCCATGCTCTTGGATCAGAAGAATCATTATTAAAATGTCTATACTGCCTAGAGCAATCTATACTTGTAATGCCATTCTGATCAAAATTCCACTGGCATTCTTCAAAAAGCTGGAGCAAACAATCCTAAAATTTGTATGGAATCAGAAGGGACCCCGAATCACTAAGGAAATGTTGAAAAACAAAAATAAAGCTGGGGGCACCACGTTACCTGATTTCAAGCTTTATTACAAATCTGTGATCGCCAAGACAGCATGGTACTGGCATAAAAACAGACACATAGACCAGTGGAACAGAGTAGAGAGCCCAGATTTGGACCCTCAACTCTATGGTCAATTAATCTTCGACAAAACAGGAAAAAATATACAGTGGAAAAAAGACAGTCTCTTCAATAAATGGTGCTGGGAAAACTGGACAGCTATATGTAGAAGAATGAAACTCGACCATTCTCTTACACCGTACACAAAGATCAACTCAAAATGGATAAAAGACCTCAACGTGAGACAGGAATCCATCAGAATCCTAGAGGAGAACATAGGCAGTAATCTCTTTGATATCAGCCACAGCAACTTCTTTCAAGATATGTCTCCAAAGGCAAAGGAAACAAAAGCCAAAATAAACTTCTGGGACTTCATCAAAATCAAAAGCTTCTGCACAGCAAAGGAAACAGTCAAAAAAACAAAGAGGCAACTCACAGAATGGGAGAAGATATTTGCAAATGACAGTATAGACAAAAGGTTGATATCCAGGATCTATAATGAACTCCTCAAACTCAACACACACGAAACAGGCAAACATATCAAAAAATGGGCAGAAGATATGAACAGACACTTCTCCAATCAAGACATACAAATGGCTATCAGACACATGAAAAATGTTTATCATCACTAGCCCTCAGGGAGATTCAAATTAAAACCACATTGAGATATCACCTTACACCAGTTAAAATAGCCAAAATTATCAAAACAGGAAACATGTGTTGGAGAGGATGTGGAGAAAGGGGAACCCTCTTCCACTGTTGGTGGGAATGCAAGTTGGTGCAGCCTCTTTGGAGAACAGTGTGGAGATTCCTCAAGAAATTAAAAATAGAACTTCCCTATGACCCTGCAATTGCACTCCTGGGTATTTACCCCAAAGAAACAGATGTCGTGAAAAGAAGGGCCATCTGTACCCCAATGTTTATAGCAGCAATGGCCACAGTTGCCAAACTGTGGAAAGAACCAAGATGCCCTTCAACGGACGAATGGATAAGGAAGATGTGGTCCATATACACTATGGCGTATTATGCCTCCATCAGAAAGGGTGAATACCCAGCTTTTGTAGCAACATGGACGGGACTGGAAGAGATTATGCTGAGTGAAATAAGTCAAGCAGAGAGAGTCAATTATCATATGGTTTCACTTATTTGTGGAGCATAACAAATATGGAGGACAAGAGGTGTTAGAGAGGAGAAGGGAGTTGGGGTAAATTGGAAGGGGAGGTGAATCATGAGAGACTGTGGACTCTGAAAAACAATCTGAGGGGTTTGAAGTGGCCAGGGGGTGGGAAGTTGGGATACCAGGTGGTGGGTATTATAGAGGGCATGGATTGCATGGAGCACTGGGTGTGGTGAAAAAATAATGAATACTGTTTTTCTGAAAATAAATAAATCAATTTAATAAAAAAAAAGATATAGAACATTACATCATCCCAGAAAGTTCCTTCTATACCTCCCCAGTTAATTCCTAATACTCTTTGACATGAGAGAACTATTATGATTTTTTTCTCACAGCAGATTAGTTTTGCCTCTTCAGAATGTCATGAAAGTGGAATCATGCCACATACATTCTTTTGTGTAAGGCTTCTTTTACACATATTTTTGAGATTAATCTTTGTTGATGCATGTGTCAGCTGTTTATTTCCATTATATTGTTGAGTAGCCATCCCATTATATGAATATATCACAGTTTGTTTATCAATGACTGTTTACAATTTCTGGCTTCTGTCAGTGACAGTGCTATGAACATTCTTACAGTATTTTTGTAGATGTGGTTCTAATTTTCTTACCGATATATCTCAGGTGGTATTTTGGGGTCAGATGGCAGTGTACATTTGTTTTATAAGACACTGGGCTCTGAGAGGATGGCAGGCTAGGCAGCACCAGGAATCTGTCTCCCCACCTAGACAACAATTGCATCAACAGAATCTGTCTGCTGTAACTATTTTGGAACTCTGGAGTCTACTGAAGGCTTGTAAATTCCAGAGGAAGTTGTAGAGGGTAAATTATAGTTAATTCTGTAATGTTTCAGCTTTTAGTACAGTAGTAGTTACCCATCCCTTACCCCCAGCCCCATGGCAGGCATCTGTACACATTCCTGGAGCAGCTTGCCTACAATATGTGGGCGCTAGAGTGGGAAAAGGGGATCTCTCCTCCAAATGTTGGAGATCTGTATTTGGATTGCTGATTGCTTCTTCTGATCACCAAGATGCAGAGGCAGGCATCCACAGTTCTTGTACCTTCCCTCAGTGTTGCCGGTCCCTCCTCTTCTAGCCAAAGTGACTTCCAGAGGATTTAAAGAGCCTTTTTATCTCCCCTTTGTGCTTCAATTTGCCCCCTTTCAGGAGCCAGCCATTAAAGGCTAAGACATTTAAAAAAGAACTGCATATGCAGGGAAAATTGGAAAGTGACAAAAAAAATGCCCAAGGAAAGTCTCATAAAAAATCTGAAAAGACATTCAGTTTACAAGCCAGGCTGGTCCTCAACATAGAAACAGCCTACAACAGTTAAAATGGCAACAACAAATGAAAACTAACAAAATACAACAAACCCTGAAGAAGGAGGAGAATCTGATTTTCCATGTTACCACATCATTAGATACAAAGAGCTGCGTTAACAAAAAAATTTACAAGGCATATAAGAAAGATATAGCCCATTCAAAGGGGGAAAAAAATCAACAAAAACTCCCTGAAAAAGACCAAATGGCAAGTATACAAGATAAAGACTTTAAAACAACTGCCTTGAAGTTGCTCAAATAAAGAGGAAGATGTAGAGAAATTCAAGAGAATGAAATGTGAGCAAAATAGAAATATCAGTAAAGATATAGAAAACTAAAATAACCAAAAAAATTGTGGAGATGAAAATTACAATAATGAAATGAAAAATTCACTGTAGAAATTCAAATGGAGATTTGAGGAGGCAGAAGAATCCTCAAGGATAGGACAGTAGAAATTATTGAGGCGGAGAACAGAGAAAAGATTAAAGAAAAGTGAACAGAACCTAAGGGAACAGTGGGACACCACTAGTAGACAAACATATTCATCATGGAATCTCAGAAGAGAAAGAAAAGGGCAGAGAATATTACAGGAAATAATAGCTGAAAACTTCTCAAATTTAATGAAAGGTATGAATATCAATATCCAAGTAGTTCATGAACTCCAAGTAAGAAGACTTTAAAGGGACTACATGTAGACATATTATAACCAAACCACAAAAAGTCCAAGGATCTTGAAAGAGGGAATATTGAAAGCAGTAAGAGAGAAGCAACTCATCACATACAAGGGATCCTCAACCAGATTATCAGCAGATTTCTTAGCAGAAACTTTGGAGGCCAGAGATGGTGGGCTAATATATTCAAATGTAAAAGAAAAAAAAAATCAACAAAGAATTCTATATCTGGGAAAACTGTCTTTCAAAAGGGAGAGAAAAATTAAAACATTCCCAGATAAATAAAAAGGTGGTTTGTGCCCATTATGACCACCCCTCAAAAAATGCTCAAGGGAGTCCTGCAAGGTGAAATGGAAGGACAATAGACCATAAAGACACAGAGCTGTATAGAGAAATAAAGATCTCAATAAAGAAAAATCCATGGGCAACTATAAAAGCTAGAATTATTGTAACAATGATTTGTAACCGTACTTTCTTTTGTTTACTATCTTATTTAAGAGACTAATACATTTAAAGGGGAAAAAAATTAGAACGGTCTGAAAAGGAGATTACAAAAATAGTTCCCCATACCAAATAGCATCAAAAAGAATAAAATCCTTAGGAATTAAATGAGGAGGTTTGTACAATGAAAACTATAAAATATTGCTGAAAGAAATTAAAAAAGACATATATAAATGGAAACCTATACCATGCTCATGGATGAGAAGACTTGATAATGTTAAAATGTCAGTACTACCCAAAGTGATCTACAGATTCAGTGCAATTACTCTCAAAATCCCAATGAAGTTTTTTTGTAGAAATAGAAAGATCCATTAAAAAAATTCATGTGGAACCTCAAGGAACCCTGAATAGACAAACAATCTTGAAAAAGAAAAAAACTGTAGGACTCACAATTTCTGATTTTAAAACTTACTGTAAAGCTACAAAAATCAAAATAGGATGGTGCTAGTGGCCCAAGGGCAGACATAAAGACCAATGGAGGAGAATAGAGAGCTCAGAAATGAACCCTCACATATATGGTCAGATGATTTTGCCAAGGATGCCAAAGCCATTAGATCGAGAAAGGACATTCTTTTCAACAAGCTGTGCTGGGAAAACTGAATATGCACATGCCAAAGAATAAAGTCATACCATTTCCTAATACCATGTAAAAAAATTAACTCAAAATGGATCAAGAACTCAAATGTAGGACCTAAGACAATACAACTCTTCAAAGGAAATAGGACAAAAGCTTCATGACATTGGATTTGGCAATAATGTATTGGCTATGATAGCAAAGACCCAGATAATCAAAGAAAAACAGATACATTGGACAATGAAAATTCAAAAAATTTCATGTATCCAAAGACACTATCCCCAGAATAGAAAAGCAGCCCACAGAAGGGAGAAACGTTTGCATATTATATTATCTAATAAAGAGTTGATAACCAGAAAAGACAGAGACCTAAAACTCAACAGCAACAAAACAAACCAATAACAAAATGGGCAAAAAACTTGGATTTCTCCAGAGACAGTATATAAATGGTCAATAAGCACATGAAAATAGGCTCAACATCACTAATTATTAAGAAAATGCAAATCCAAACTTCAGTGAGATACTCCCTCACACCCATTGACAAGTTACTATTAAAACACCCTCAGAAAATCACAAGTCTTTCCTTATTTTTCATTCATGAAACTTTTGAACAGTACTGGTCAGTTATTTTTTAGTATGTCCCTCAATTTGGTTTTTCTGCTGTTTTCTCATGATTAAGTTGAAGTTACGCATTATTTGGTAGGATGCTTCAGACATGACGCCCCTCTCTCGGTGCATATGGCAAGCACATGACGTCACCTAGGTTACTAGGCTGCCGAGAATCTTCTCATAGTCTTATTGATGTAATCCCTGATTACTGAAGCAACAAAAATGGTGATATAAGTGTATGAGGAGGATGGGAGGCATAGATTGTGAAAAATTATTATTATTAGTGTGTGTAGAGTTGCTAAATGAAGGAACAGCAGTATAAACAATTGGAGATGTGGGAGCCACCACTGACAGCTGGAGGAGTCCATATGAGCTAAAAGTAGTGAAGAAGGAGAGAAGAGAGTTATCCTGCAGAAGAAACAGAGCTATCTTTCACCGAAGTCTCAATGCCTGAAAAATAGGTCAAATAAATAGTGAGTAGTCTTTTTTCAAAAGCTCAGTAAACCAGACCATAGCCAACCTCAGTGGCAGACTGAGATATGCCTGTTGGTATAAAAGGGGCTCTCTCTGAGGCTGGAGTAATTACCATATAGAAGGATAAGGCAGATCCAGGTCAAGCATTAGGGAGCAACTTAGTGAGCTCACATCCCCTTAAATACATAACTTTTGTTTTTGAGCATTTAAGAATGCAAGGCTCAGGAATTGACCCGTGTCCCTGTTTACTGTGTCCCAGATTAGAAAGAAAGCTGGCACACACAGTCTTCTAGCTTGCTCCAATGAGGAAATGTGCACATCAGGTGGTGTTAATTCGTTAGGCATTTCCAGGCTATTTCACTGACACAAAAAGGATATTATTAGCACTGTTCCGCCTTGCACTGCGGCACCTGGAGTGCCTCGGACAATAGTGAATTCACATAAGGAGCCATCTGAAGTGTCAGTGATTGTGATTGAATGGATCAAGCCTGTGGAATCTCAAAGGCAAGCGTTTTCCTTGTGAGAGCTCCAGAAGATAGAGCTGGATGCTGGGGGTGGGAGGGTCCCCCAAGCCTAGGAGAGGTGGCACTGGGGGGGGCATCTGGGAGGAGGCAGGTGGGAGACAGACAGCTTTCATAATCTTTCCCCCACCTCTAAATCTGAGGGCCCAAAGGTCACGGGGATTGTTGTGGGGGTGTAGTCCTGCTCCCTTATTATTGGTAATTTGGTGAGGAATTATCACAGAGGGAAACCTCTGAAGATTCATAAAACCCAACATGAACAGTTTAGCTCAATTACAGCAGTGGGAGAGAGAAGGGAATGCTGGGCAGAAGCATTTTAAAAAGCTCATGAATAAAAACACATCAGGTGTGGAGGTGTTGTTTTCATTATGAAGTTGCATGCATCCTTCCGTCTTCACAGCTGATTATAGTAGAAAAGCCTTGCAGAAGAGTGCACACGTTCAACGTGAACAGCTCATTGGGTTTTTACAGATTTATTTTTAAAGATGAAAATGAGAAAACAAAGTAAGAAGTAGGGGACAGGTTGTTTGCTGCCACCATCCAGGGACAAGTGGCTCGAGGCTCCTGTGTACACCTGGTGGCCAGATGTGGCTATACGCCTCTGGAATTGTGTCCATTCCTTGAAGGGCCAGTCAAGATGGAGCTAGACGTAAGCCCTTGTGGGGATGGTCACAGCAGCTGTCATCCTGCCAGCTTTGTGGTTGTAGTCAGCGACACCTGGGGAGGTAGTAAAAGTCTTCAGGTGCAGGTCTGGCCATGGTTTTTCAAGAAAACTCATGATTTGTTTCTATCCTGTGACTCATCACTGGTTCTGTAAGTGAAAGAAAGCCTGAAGGAAAACCAGTGGATCATTCTGAATATCAGATCCTGAAATCCTTCTATGACTACAAGATTTGCTAGGAATAAAAATAGACTCCCAAGCATGGTCTACAAGGGGTCAAGTTATTTGGCACTACCCAACTCCCTGAAGTACTCTGCCATTACTTTCCTCTTTTACGCACTAATCACTTATTATCTCCACTGCCTGCCATCTTGTTCCTAGGGCATGCCTCAGGGCCTTTGCACTTGTTTCCTCTGCCTTAGGTACTTTGTATTGATAGTTGCTTCTCATTTTTCAGTTCTCTACTTAAATGTCACTTTTTCAATGGACACCCCTGACTGGCCTACCTGAATAAAAGAGGCCCTTCTTTGAATCACTCACATCTCATTGTCCTATTTTTTTTTTTTTTACCAAATAGCTTCTCACAGCTTGAAAATATCTTTTATTTGTTTGTTTACTTTTTTTCATTTGCCTCTTGACTACCTCCTTTTCTAGAATGTCAACCTCCTAGGGGCAAAGACTTTATTTGCCTCACTAATAGCTATAACCTTGCCCCTAGAATAACAGTCCTGGCACATTCTTTGGTGTTTGATAAGTATGTATTGAATGAATGCATGAATGAATAAGTGAATAATATGTATAATAAATAAACATAGCCACTAGACTAAGGTATTTGCAGGGAGTGAGATTCTCCTTTGGAAGTCTCTATGGGGCCTTGAGCATGGAGGTGTGAGCTCAGGCTAGATTACTACAATCAGGATTAGTTATCTATTTCTGTGTGACAATTTACCACAAACTTAGAAGTTTACAAGAAAACACAATTATTATCTCATAGTTTCTGTGGATGAGGAGTCTGGGTCTGGCTTAACTGGATTTTCTGCTCAAGATTTCTCAGGAGGCTATGTTCATTCTCAGGTTGTGGTCTGATGTGAAAGACTGCCTGGGGAAGGAGCTACTTTCAAGCTCACGTGGTTGTTAGCAGAATCCAAATCTTTGCATTTATAACACTAAGGACTTCAGTTTCTAGCTCTGGCCATTGGTGGAGTGTGGTTTTCAGTTTCTAGTTGGTTGTCGGCCAAAGGCTATCCTCAGTTCCTTTCCAGGTAGGCATCCCCAACATGGGTGCTCTAGCTACAATGAAGACAGTGAGGGAGAGAGTCCACTAGCAGGATGGACATTTCAGTCTTTGTAATGTAGTCACAGAAGTGACATCTTATTACTTTTGCCATTTTCTAGTCTAAAGCAAATCACAGGTTCAGGCTGTACTCTAGGGGAAGAGGTTATACAGGGTATGAATGCCAGCAAGTGGGGACCACTGGGAACAATCTTTGAATCTGCTAATCATTGTCTGCCTTCTGGCTCCTAATGATTTACTCTCTTCTGTGTATCCCTCCTATGCACAAAATACATTCATCTTCTTCCAAGGGAAGCCAAGAGACTCAAAGTCCAGAATCTCATCTAAACCAGAAACCACACTCTTTGTGTGAAATTCCTCTAGATTTATCAATTTTTAAAGCTAGAGAGACAAGTTATCCACCTCTTGCTCTTGCAACCTGAAATTGTGAAATAGCCACAGTTTAAAATTTCAGTTAAAGGGGAAAATGGGAAGTACAGAGGAGTACTGGAAATAACTATCCTTGGCTCTGTCTCCTGGGTTCTTGGTTCCATCCTGCCTTTTTAAAAAATATATTTTTTAATTAACATTTAATGTATTTTCAGCTCCAGGGGTACGGTCTGTGAATCGTCTGGGTTACACACTTCACAGCCCTCACCATAGCACATATCCTCCCCAATTCCATAACCCAACCACACACTCCCTCCTCCCCTCCCCCCGGCAACCCTCAGGTTGTTTTGTGAGATTAGGAGTCTCTTATGGTTTGTCTCCGCCTGATCCCATCTTGTTTCTTTTTTTCCTTCCCTACCCCCAAACCCCCCACTTTGCCTCTCAAATTCCTCATATCAGGGAGATCATATAATTGTCTTACTCTGATTGACTTATTTTGCTCAGCATAATACCCTCTAGTTCCATCGACATCATTGCAAATGGCTTTTGATGGCTGCACAGTATTCCACTGTGTGTGTGTGTGTATATATATATATATATATATATATATATATATATTCTTTGCTTCTTTGGTTAGGTTTATTCCTAGTTATCTTATGGTTTTGGGTGCAGTTGTAAATTGGATTGACTCCTTAATTTCTCTTTCTTCTGCGTTGTTGTTGGTGTATAGAAATGCAACTGATTTCTGTGCATTGATTTTATATCCTGACTCTTAACTGAATTCCTGTACAAGTTCTAGCAGATTTGCAGTGGAGCCTTTTGGATTTTCCACATAAAGTATCATGTCATCTGCAAAGAGTGAGAGTTTTACTTCTTTGGTGATTCAGATGCCTTTAATTTCTTTTTGTTGTCTGGTTGCTGAGGCTAGGACTTCTAGTATTATGTTGAATAGCAGTGGTGATAATGGACATCCCTGCCATATTTGTGACCTTAGTGGAAAAGCTCTCAGTTTTTCTCCAATGAGAATGATATTTGCTGTGGGTTTTTCATAGATAGCTTTGATGATGTTGAGGTATGTACCCTCTATCCCTATACTGTGAAGAAAGGATGCTGTATTTTGTCAAACGCTTTTCCAGCTTCTATTGAGAGTATCATATGGTTCTTGTTCTTTCTTTTATTAATGTATTATATCACATTGGTTGATTTGTGAATGTTGAACCAACCTTGTAACCCAGGAATAAATGCCACTTGGTCGTGGTGAATAATCCTCTTAATGTACTGTTGGACCCTGTTGGCTAGTATTTTGGTGAGAATTTTTGCATCTGTGTTCATCAAGGATATTGGTCTATAAATCTCCTCTTTTTTTTTTTAAAGATTTTATTTATTTATTTGACAGAGAGAGATCACAAGTAGGCAGAGAGGCAGGCAGAGAGAGAGAGGAGGAAGCAGGCTCCCTGCTGAGCAGAGAGCCCGATGCGGGACTCGATCCCAGGACCCTGAGATCATGACCTGAGCCGAAGGCAGCGGCTTAACCCACTGAGCCACCCAGGCGCCCTGTAAATCTCCTTTTTGATGGGGTCTTTGGTTTTGGGATCAAGGTAATCCTTGTTTCATATTATGGGTTTGGAAGTTTTCATTCCATTTCTATTTTTTTGGAACAGTTTCAGGAGAATAGGTATTAATTCTTCTTTAAACGTTTGGTAGAATTCCCTTGGGAAGCCGTCTGGCCCTGGGCTCTTGCTTTTTGGAGATTTTTGATGACTGTTTCAATCTCCTTACTGGTTATGGGTCTGTTTAGGTTTTCTATTTCTTCCTGGTTCAGTTGTGGTAGTTTATATGTCTGTAGGAATGCATCCATTTCTTCCAGACTGTCAAATTTGCTGGCGTATAGTTGCTCATAATATGTTCTTGTAATTGTTTGTATTTCTTTGGTGTTGTTTGTGGTCTCTCCTCCTTCATTCACAATTTTACTAATTTAGGTCCTTTCTCTTTTCTTTTTGTTAAGTCTGGCCAGGGGTATATCAATCTTATTAATTCTTTCAAAGAACCAGCCCCTAGTTTCATTGATTTGTTCTTTTTTGTTTGTTTGTTTCTATTTCATTGATTTCTGCTCTGATCTTTATTATTTCTCTTCTCCTGCTGGGTTTAGGCTTTCTTTGCTGTTCTTTCTTCAGCTCTTCAGCTCTGTAGGGTTAGGTTATGTATTTGAGACCTTTCTTGTTTCTTGAGAGAGGCTTTTATTGCTATACACTTTCCTCTCCAGACCATCTTTGCTGTATCCCGAAGGTTTTGAACAGTTGTGTTTTCGTTTTCTTTTGTTTCCATGAATTTTTAAAAATTCTTTAATTTCTTGGTTGACCCATTCATTCTTTAGTAGGATGCTCTTTAGCCTTCATGTGTTTGAGTTCTTTCCAACTTTCCTCTTGTGGTTGAGTTTCACAGCATTGTTATCTGAAAAACTTGTGGTAGTTTCAAAGCATTGTTGTCTGAAAATATGCAGGGAATGATCTCAATCTTTTGGTACCGGTGAAACCTGATTTGTGACCCAGGATGTGATCTATTCTGGAGAATGTTCCATGTGCACTAGAGAAGAATGTGTATTCTGTTGCTTTCACATGGAATGTTCTGAATCTATCTCTGTTGTCCATCTGGTCCAGTGCGTCATTTAAGGCCTTCATTTCCTTGTTGATCTTCGCTTAGATATTCTGTCCATTTCAGTGAGGGGGTTGTTAAAGTCCCCTACTGTTATTGTATTATTGTTGATGTGTTTCTTTGATTTTGTTATTGATTGGTTTATATAGTTGTCTGCTCCCATGTTAGAGGCAGAGATATTTAAAATTGTTAGATCTTCTTGTTGGACAGACCATTTAAGTATGATATAGTATCCTTCCTCACTACTTATTATAGTCTTTGGCTTAATATCTAATTTATCTGATATAAGGATTGCCACCCCAGCTTTCTTTTGATGTCCATTAGCATGGTAAATTATTTTCCACACTTTCACTTTAAATCTTGAGGTGTATTTAGGTCTAAAATCGGTTTCTTATAGAGAGCATATTGATGGGTTTTGTTTCTTTAATCCACTCTGATACCCTGTGTCTTTTGATTGGGGCCTTTAGCCCATTTACATTCAGGGTGACTATTGAAGGATGTAAATTTAGTGCAATTGTATTGCCTGTAAGGTGACTGTTACTGTATATTGTCTCTGTTCCTGTCTGGTCTACTACTTTTAGGCTCTCTCTTTGCTTAGAGGACCCCTTTCAATATTTCTTGTAGGGTTGGTTTAGTGTTTACAAATTCTTATAGTTTTTGTTTGTTCTGGAAGCTTTTTATTTCTCCTTCTATTTTCAATGATAGCCTAGCTGGATATAGTATTCTTGGCTGCATGTTTTTCTCTTAGTGCTCTGAATATATCACGCCAGTTCTTTCTGGCCTGCCAGGTTCTGTGACTAAGTCTGCTGCCAATCTAATATTTTTACCATTGTATGTTACAGACTTCTTGTCCCGGGCTGCTTTCAGGATTTCCTCTTTGTCTCTAATACTTTTAAGTTTTACTATTAGATATCAGGGTGTGGACCTATTTTTATTGATTTTGAGTGGGGTTCTCTGAGCCTCCTGGATTTTGATGCTTGTTCCCTTTGCCATATTAGGGAAATTCTCTACAATAACTCACTCTAATAAACCTTCTGCCTTCCTCTCTTTCTTCTTCTAGAATCCCAATTATTCTTATTATCATTTTGTCTTATGGTATCTCTCGAATTCTCCCTCATGGTCCAGTAGTTGTTTGTCTCTCTTTTGCTCAGCTTCTTTATTCTCCATCATTTTGACTTCTATATAACGAATTCTCTCTTCTGCCTCATTTATCCTAGCAGTAAGAGTCTCCATTTTTTATTGCACCTCATTAATAGCTTTTTTTATTTCAGTTTGGTTAGATTTTAGTTCTTTTATTTCTCCAGAAAGTGTTTCTCTAATATCTTCTGTGTCTTTTTCGAGCCCAGCTAGCACCTTGAGAATTTTCATTCTGAACTCTAGATCTGACATATTACCAATGTCCATATTGATTAGGTCCCTAGCCTTTGGTACTGCCTCTTGTTCTTTTTTGTGTGTGTGTGGTGAGTTTTTCCACCTTGTCATTTTATCCAGATAAGAATATGTGAAGGAAAGAATAAAATACTAAAAGTGTGGCAAAGACTCCAGAAAAATTTACACTAACCAAATCAGAAGAGACCCCAAATTGGGGGAGAAGAAATGGGGTAAGAAGAAGTTAAAAAAATTTTTAATGAAAAATATACATATATTAGACTGGTGAATAGGACAGAGCCACCCACTTGATTTTGAGTGTATTTTGGTCTCTTAGAAAAAACTGCCTCCCAAAATTTTAAAGAAAGAAAAACTTATATATATATAAAAAATAATGGTAAACACAATGAAGGGATAGAATATGACTGTAAAGAAGAAAACTAAAAAAAATTCTACAAAAGGAATTGATAATATAAGTTGATTGGAAAAAGAAAGAAAAAAAGTGGAGAGAATTTTCTCAGGCTGGAGACTAGAACAAAGCCCTGTGCTAGATTTAGGGTATATTTTGATCTATTAGAAGAAACTGTATCCCAAAATTTTTTAGAAGAGAAAACCCTGTATATGTATAAAAAATAAAGGTTGATAAAATTAAGGATAAAATATGACTATAATAATGAAGGTTTAAAAGGATTTTTTTTTAGGAGCGCCTGGGTGGCTCAGTGGGTTAAAGCCTCTGCCTTTGGCTCAGGTCATGATCCCAGAGTCCTGGGATCGAGCCCCACATCAGGCTCTCTGCTTGGTGGGGAACCTGCTTACCCTTCTTTCTCTGCCCGCCTCTCTGCCTACTTGTGATCTCTGTCTGTCAAATAAATAAATAAAATCTTTTAAAAAAATGATTTTTTTAAAAGGTTGGTATTGTTAAGATAAACTCGTTAAAAAAAGTTAAAAGAGGAAAGAGAAAAAGTTTAAAAAATTAGAATAAGAAAAAAATAAAATTAAAAAGAATTAATTAACTTTATAAGACTAAAGAATCATGGGGAGAAAGCCATGAATTCCATGCTTTGCTTTCCCCTCCTCTGGAATTCCACTGTTCTCCTTGATCAGTGAGCTTGGTCTTGGCTCGATATTCTTGATGACCTTCTGGGGTAGGGACCTGTTGTAGTGATTCTCAGATGTCTTTGCTGGGAGCGAAATTGCACCACCCTTGCCAGGGGCTGGGCTAAGCAATCTGCTCGGGTTCGCTGTCTGTTGCTTTTGTTCCTTGAATGCTTTCTGTAGATCTCTGGAGGATGGGAATGAAAATGGCAGCTTCCCAATCTCTGGTCTGGAGGAGCCAAGAGCTCGGGGCCCCACTCCTCAGGGCGCCCTTGGAGAAAAGCACTCAATCAGTTCCATCTCCCTGGTCTCCAGCCATGTTCTGAGCTCACCCAGCCTGTGACCGAGTGTTTCCGTCTCTGGAGCACAGCCATGTTTGGAGTCTCCAAACCTAGCAGATTCCTGCCTCCAGAGGAGGAAAGTGGGTTTCCCCAGATCTGCCACTTGTTGGGTCCCTTCTCAAAGAACAGTGGTCTGACTGTGCTGCAGATCACAGTTTAAGGTAACCCCAAGCCGAGAGCTCACTCCCCACCTCCATCTCTGTAGCCAGCTTCCCTGCTCTGAAACCTGCAAGCTCTGCTACATTCAGACACCCCCGATCCTTCTGTGACACCTTGGGACCTGAGACCACACTTCCCTATGAGGACCCCACCCCACTTAGCCTCTGGAGTTGTGTCCCTCAGTGGAGCAGACTTTTAAAAGTTCAAATTTTGTACTCTGTTCCTCCACCAGTTACTGGGAGCCAGCCCCTCCCCCCGCAGTCTATCTTCCTGTCACTTTGGATTCACTTCTCTGCAGGTTCTACCTTTCAGAAAGTGGTCAATTTTCTGTTTCTAGAATGGCTGCTCTTCTTCTCTTTGATCTCCTGTTGGGTTTGTAGGTGTTTGGAATGTTTGATAACTATCTAGCTGAACTCCTGCAACTTGATGTCATCTCAGTCTGCTGCTACTCTGCCATCTTTTTTTTTTTTTAAGATTTTATTTATTTATTTGACTGACAGAGATCACAGGCAGCAGAGAGAGAGGGGGAAGCAGGCTTCCCGATGAGCCCAATGCGGGGCTCAATCCCAGGACCCTGAGATCATGACCTGAGCCGAAGGCAGAGACTTTAACCCACTGAGCCACCTAGATGCCCCACTTCTCTGCCATCTTGACTCCTCCCTATTCCATTCTGCCTTTTTAAATGGAAGGACATGTTTGCAGATAAATAATCCCATTAGCCTGCTTCCTGCAAGTAGGATTTTATGAGTCCAAATACCTCTTTTCTTGGTAGAATTTCTATTCCTTTCAGGGCAACCTGGTAGTGTTTTTCTGAGATAACTTTCTCAAAAATTTTTTGGGTCTTCCATGGATTTCAGTGGAGTTCATTTCATTAACAAAAGCCACACCACCTTATAGATCTTTCTGAGATAAGCCCTTTTCTACCTTGTGCTCCTGCTGAGATGGCTTAGGATAAGGCTCCTAAACTTCCCACCAACACTTTGATTTGATTAAAAGGATCTGTGAGATATACCCTTAATATATTGAGAGGACCCTTTATGTGATTCTGTTTTTCTGATTTGTCTTGAGATTTTAACAAAAGGTTGGACAGTCACACTCTTGGTTTTTTCCTCTATGCCACATTTTCCTGACAGTGCAAGGAAGCCATTCCCATTTGCCATTTGAGAAGTCTAATAATTTTCAGAATCATTAAGTGCTTTTCTTTATGTAGTGGTTTTCTCTCAATTTGTCTTTCTGTGCATTTTAATATATGCAATGGTAAGAAATCAGATGGTGCCTTCTTCACTTTGCTTGGAAATATCTTTAGCTAAATAATCAAGGTCATTACTTACTTCTGCTTTCCATTTAGCTGCAGAAGACAACTTTGCTAAGCTCTCCACCACTACAAGTCAAGCATTTCATTTTCTCCCATTTCCAATAAAATGTTCCTTACTTCCTTCTAAGACTTTACCAGCAGTGTCCTCAAAATTCCTTCTACAAACAGCTTATTGTAGCTGATTCAGATTTTGTCTGTCATGTTCTTCAAAATTCTTCCAGTATCCACACAGTTCCAAAGCCATTCTTATATTTTTAGGTATTGGTTGCAGGAGCTCCCCACTGCCACATACCAATCTATATGGAGAGGTTTTATGTATGTCTTCCAAGCTGAGTTAAGGAAAGTTGAGAGTTGGCTCACTTTCATTCCCAAGTGTTGAGTGAATGCTTAGCATACTCCAGCAGCGTGTTATGTATAAGAAAAACTATCTGATGGTGGTTGTCTGGAAAATATTGATGCTATTGTCCTGACCATGTTATTCCATTATAATAGACAGATTTCTTTTTCTGCACATTTTTATGCTTGTGGGATTAAATATCTCTCTGCTGAGTGAGTAGGGCAAATTTCCTTGAGGCAAAGCCACTCGGTAGAGATTCTAGGCTTGGGGTTTCTAGAAAATATTAGCAACAAGGACATGTAAGAGTGGCTTAGAGGGTATTAGGGATGGAACATGTGATGATGGGTTTGTGCTTTGTGATCTCCAACCCATCACAAAGCATGGATTCCCCCAGCAAGCTATTGGGCCACTGCCTTCATGTTTCCTCCAGCAGTCTGACCTTTGAGTAGGATGAGCAGTTCCTGTGATGGCTGTCCCCTGGGGTGGGAGCCAGTGTTCCCAACTATCCTGACACATGGTAAAGAAGCATCAGGCTAGAAAGCCCCCCAGCAACTCTGTTCTGTTTCTAATGAGTCAAGATGGCAGTGGGATTCCATGATGTGTTCCACTTCGGGAATACACCCAGAGGCCTTGGGATCATACCTAGGGGCTTCCATTAGCTCAAGAATACTGTTTGGTATTCATGCTTGGTCCCTACTAATCTGGAGTATTTCTGGTAGCAAATACCAAGATGACAAATCTATAGACATTTGAGTGCCCTAAGGATCATGTCTGTCTAACTCAGTCTGTACTGCATAAACTTAATTCAACATGATCTTATGAGTGCCATGGGCATGTCCTTATATCTTGGTGTCCTTATAACTGAGTTGATCGAGTGAATCATCCTTCTGCATGGGAAATTGCTATCATGTGTTCAGCTCCTATCCTTATAGATGTTTCCATTTCCTCTAGGTCAATATATTCCTCAGTCCCAGTCAGGTTCTTGTTCTCCATTCATGTAAGTATATTCTCTTTGTCTTTTGAAAGATTATTTTTTCTTCTTGTCTATTAGGAAAACTCTCTCAATTATGGGAGGCCCTGTCTTATAATTACCTCCAGGAGCTCTTGTCCAACTTTTTAATCAATTTTAATTGAACTTATTATCTATTTTCCTTTTTAGGTGGATAAGAGGCAGGGTTCCCAGGTACAGGATTGAATGGTAACAATAATTATAGTTGATGTGAGAAACAGCCAGTCCTAGAGTCTCTTGCTAAGTAGAAAATGCCAATTCTTTTTTTTTTTTTAAGATTTTATTTATTTATTTGACACAAAAAGGGAGATCACAGGTAAGCAGAAAGGCAGGCAGAGAGAGATGGGAAGCAGGCTCCCAGGGAGCCTGATGTGGGGCTTGATCCCAGGACCCTGAGATCATGACCTGATCCAAAGGCAAAGGATAAACCCACTGAGCCACCCAGGTACTCCAGAAAATGCCAATTCTTTACGGAAAAAAAAAAAAAAGATTTATAAAGATAATTCTTTTTTTTTTTTTTAAAGATTTTATTTATTTATTTGACAGACAGAGATCACAAGTAGGCAGAGAGGCAGGCAGAGAGAGAGGAGGAAGCAGGCTCCCTGCTGAGCAGAGAGCCCGATGTGGGGCTCGATCCCAGGACCCTGGGATCATGACCTGAGCCGAAAGCAGAGGCTTTAACCCACTGAGCCACCCAGGCGCCCCATAAAGGTAATTCTTATTTTATTCATTATTTTGGAGTAGGTTCTATTCAAGTCAAATTGTACATTATTTTTGATTATCAATCCCAGAGTATAACTTATCCAGAGGCAAAAAAAGGATAAGCAGTCTTGATAGAGGCAAGCACACTATTTCCTCATCCCTGACAGTCTCCTTTCAAGGACACTTCAGCTCCTCTCTCTTTTCTTTGTCTATGGTGTAGTGAGTTGAATGGTGTCCCCCAAATATATGTCCAACTCGAATCTGAATGTGACAAGAATTCAGATGTGACCTTATTTGGAATAGGTCTTTGCAGATGTAATTAAGTTAAGAATCTTAAGAATTTAAGATGAGATCATCCTGGATTTGGAGTAGGTTCTAAAACAAATGTCAGGTGCCCTTAGAAGAGAAAGGCAGAGCGAGAAAGAGACACAGACACAAATGCACAAACACACAGAGAAGGTGATGTGAAGACAGATACAGAGATTGGAGAGAAGCGACTCCAAGCCACGGAATACCAAGGATTGCTGGTGGCCTTTAGAATCTAGGAAAGGGGCATGGAATGGGCCCTCAGAAAGAACCAATCCTACCAACACCTTGATTTTGGACTTCTGGCCTCCAGAATCATGAAAGAATAAATTGCTGGTTTGTGGTAATTCATTCTAAACAGCACTAGGAAACAAACACATACAGCGGCAGCAGGGATGTGGTATGTGACTATTTGCAGTATCTTTTAATATCACCAGATAATCCTGGATTCCCTTCAAGAGAGAGACTAGGGGACTAGAGGGTGATTTGGAGCTGATGTTCTGGGTCCAGAATGGCTATTGTGAGGCCTTTGAAGTCAAAGAAGGCCAAGACAGGGACTGGAGGTCTTCTGGCCCAGTTACACCAGGCACTTGGCTGAAGTCGGATCAGAGGAGTGTACTTCTGTCATGTGAAACCAGTCCATGCTGTCTGGGTGGACAATTAACACTTGCTGGGACAAGATTTTTTGGTGCTTAGATAAACATAAGGAGATTTATGCAGATTGTTCTCTCCTAGGCAGTACTGTAGGCCAGAAAAGAGGTAGCCAAGCGCATTCTGGGTATATGTGGATTAAGAAAACTGGCCTATGCTGTGGAAAATAGTATAGTGGGTCCCCCAAAATATCACCATACATTCCAGCAATTCAACTTCTGGATTTTGACATACTCAAAAGAATTGAAAGGGGGGGGTGTCTGTGAGATATTTGTACACCCAGGTTTATAGCAACATTATTCACAATAGCCAAAATGTGAAAGCAATGCAAGGATCCATCCACAGATGAGTGGATAAGGAAAATGTGGTATGCAAATACAATGGATAGTCAACCTTAAGTATGAAGAAAATTCTGACACATGCTACAATAGAGTTGAACCTTGAGAACATTTTGCTAAGTGAAATAAGCCAGTCATAAAAAGATAATAATGTGTAATTCCATATAAATGAGATACTTATACTATGAAAGTTATATTTGAGATTTCTATTGGTTCTTAAGGTACTGTATTACTATAAACTTCCCTCTTATAACCATGTTTGCTGCATCCTAAAGATTTTGGACTATTGGGTTTTCTTTTTTTCCCCTTAACATATAATGTATTATTTGTTTCAGGGGTACAGTTCTGTGAATCATCAGTCTTACACAATTCACAGCACTCACCATAGTGCATACCCTCCCCAATGTCCATCTCCCAGCCACCGTATTCCCCCATCCCCCAAGCCCCCTTCAGCAACCCTCAGTTTGTTTCCTAAGATTAGGAATATCATATAATTAGACTCTCTCCCCGGTCCCATCTTGTTTCATTTTTCCCTTCCTTTCCCCCACAACCTCATGCCCTGCCTCTCAAATTCCTCATATTAGAGAGATCATATAATTTTTTTTCTCTGATTGACTTATTTCGCTTAGCATAATACCCTCTAGTTCTATTCATGTCATTGCAAATGGCAAGATTTCATTTTTTGACAGCTGCATATTATCCCATCATATATATATATATATATGTGAGAAATATATATATATATTTCTCACATCTTCTTTATCCATTCACCTGTTGATGGACATCTAGATTCTTTCCATAGTTTGGCTATTGTGGACATTGCTACTATAAACATTTGGATGAATGTGCCCTGTTGGATCACTACGTTTGTATCTTTAGGGTAAATACCCAGTAGTGTGATGCTGGGTCATAGAGTAGCTCTACTTTCAATTTTTTGAAGCACCTCCATGCTGTTTTCCAGAGTGATTGCACCAGCTTGCATTTCCACGAACAGTGTAGGAGGGTTCTTCTTTTTCTGCGTCCTCGCTGGCATCTGTCATTTCCTGACTGGTTAATTTTAGCCATTCTGACTGCTGTGAGGTGGTTTCTCATTGTGGTTTTGATATATATTTTCCTGATGTTGAGTGATGTGAAGCACTTATTCATGTGTCTGTGGGCCACCCTGATGTCTTCTTTGCAGAAATGTCTGTTCATGTCCTCTGGCCACTTCTTGATTGGATTATTTGTTCTTTGGGTGTTGAGTTTGGTAAGTTCTTTATAGATTTTGGATACTAGCCCTTTATCTGATATGTCTTTTATGGATATCTTCTCCCATTCTGTCAGCTGTCCTGTCTGGTTTTGTTGACCATTTCCTTTGCTGTGCAAAAGCTTTTGATCTTGATGAAGTCCCAGTAGTTCATTTTTGCCCTTGCGTCCCTTGCCTTTGGTGGTGTTTCTAGGAAGAAGTTGCTGAGTCTGAGGTCAAAAACGTTGCTGCCTGTGTTCTCCTCAAGGATTTTGATAGATTCCTTTCTCACATTGAGGTCTTTCCTCCATTTGGAGTCTTATTTTTGTGTGTGGTGTAAGGAAATGGTCCAGTTTCATTCTTCTGCATGTGGCTGTCCAGTTTTCCCAACACCCTTTGTTGAAGAGACTGTCTTTTTTCCATTGGACGTTCTTTCCTGCTTCATTGAAGATTAGTTGACCACAGAGTTGAGAGTCTATTTCTGGGCTCTCTATTCTGTTCCACTGATATATATGTCTGTTTTTGTGCCAGTACCATACTGTCTTGATGAGGACAGCTTTGTGCTAGAGCTTGAAGTCTGGAATTGTGATGCCACCAACTTTGGTTTTCTTTTTCAACATTCCTTTGGCTATTCAAGGTCTTTTCTGGTTCCATATAAATTTTAGGATTATTTGTTCCATTTCTTTGAAAAAAATTGATGGTATTTTGATAGGAATTGCCTTAAACATGTAGATTGCTTTAGGAAACATAGATATTTTCACAATATTTGTTCTTCCAATCCATGAACATGGAATAGTTTTTCCATTTCTTTGTGTCTTCCTCAATTTCTTTCATGAATACTTTATAGTTTTCTAAGTACAGATTCTTTGCTTCTTTGGTTAGGTTTATTCCTAGTTATCTTATGGTTTTGGGTGCAGTTGTAAATTGGATTGACTCCTTAATTTCTCTTTCTTCTGCGTTGTTGTTGGTGTATAGAAATGCAACTGATTTCTGTGCATTGATTTTATATCCTGACTCTTAACTGAATTCCTGTACAAGTTCTAGCAGATTTGCAGTGGAGCCTTTTGGATTTTCCACATAAAGTATCATGTCATCTGCAAAGAGTGAGAGTTTTATTTCTTCTGTGCTGATTTGGATGCCTTTTATTTCTTTTTGTTGTCCATTTGCTGAGGCTAAGACGTCTAGTACTATGTGGAATAGCAGTGGTGATAGTGGACAGCCTTGCCATATTCCTGACCTTAGGGTAAAAGCTCCAGTTTTTCCCCATTAACAATGATATTCACTGTGGGTTTTTCATAGATGGATTTTAAGATTTTGTAGTATGTACCCTCCATCCCTACGCCGTGAAGAGTTTTGATCGAGAAAGGATACTGTACTTTGTCAAATGCTTTTTCAGTATCTATTGAGAATATTAGATGGCTCTTGTTTTTTCTTTTACTAATGTATTGTAGCACATTGGTTATTTGCAGATGTTGAACCAACCTTGTAGCCCAGGAATAAATCCCACTTGGTCATGGTGAATAATCCTCTTAATGTACTGTTGGTTATTGGCTGGTATTTTGGTGAGAATTTTTGCATCCATGTTCACCAGGGATATTGGTCTGTAATTGTTCTTTTTGTGGGATCTTTGGTTTTGGGATCAAGGTAATGCTAGTTTCATAAAATGAGTTTGGAAGTTTTCCTTCCATTTCTATTTTTTTGGAACAGTTTCAGGAGAATAGGTATTAATTCTTCTTTAAACGTTTGGTAGAATTCCCTTGGGAAGCCGTCTGGCCCTGGGATCTTGCTTTTTTGGAGATTTTTGATGACTGTTTCAATCTCCTTACTGGTTATGGGTCTGTTTAGGTTTTCTATTTCTTCCTGGTTCAGTTGTGGTAGTTTATATGTCTGTAGGAATGCATCCATTTCTTCCAGACTGTCAAATTTGCTGGCGTATAGTTGCTCATAATATGTTCTTGTAATTGTTTGTATTTCTTTGGTGTTGTTTGTGGTCTCTCCTCCTTCATTCACAATTTTACTAATTTAGGTCCTTTCTCTTTTCTTTTTGTTAAGTCTGGCCAGGGGTATATCAATCTTATTAATTCTTTCAAAGAACCAGCCCCTAGTTTCATTGATTTGTTCTTTTTTGTTTGTTTGTTTCTATTTCATTGATTTCTGCTCTGATCTTTATTATTTCTCTTCTCCTGCTGGGTTTAGGCTTTCTTTGCCGTTCTTTCTTCAGCTCTTTAGGTGTAGGGTTAGGTTGTGTATTTGAGACCTTTCTTGTTTCTTGAGAGAGGCTTTTATTGCTATACACTTTCCTCTCCAGACCATCTTTGCTGTATCCCGAAGGTTTTGAACAGTTGTGTTTTCGTTTTCTTTTGTTTCCATGAATTTTAAAAAATTCTTTAATTTCTTGGTTGACCCATTCATTTAGTAGGATGCTCTTTAGCCTTCATGTGTTTGAGTTCTTTCCAACTTTCCTCTTGTGGCTGAGTTCTAGTTTCAAAGCATTGTTGTCTGAAAATATGCAGGGAATGATCCCAGTCTTTTGGTGCCGGCTGAAACCCAATTTGTGACCCAGGATGTGATCTATTCTGGAGAATGTTCCATGTGCATTAGAGAAGAATGTGTATTCTGTTGCTTTCACATGGAATGTTCTGAATCTATCTCTGTTGTCCATCTGGCCCAGTGCGTCATTTAAGGCCTTCATTTCCTTGTTGATCTTTGCTTAGATGATCTGTCCATTTCAGTGAGGGGGTTGTTAAAGTCCCCTACTGTTATTGTATTATTGTTGATGTGTTTCTTTGATTTTGTTATTGATTGGTTTATATAGTTGTCTGCTCCCATGTTAGAGGCAGAGATATTTAAATTTGTTAGATCTTCTTGTTGGACAGACCATTTAAGTATGATATAGTATCCTTCCTCACTACTTATTATAGTCTTTGGCTTAATATCTAATTTATCTGATATAAGGATTGCCACCCCAGCTTTCTTTTGATGTCCATTAGCATGGTAAATTATTTTCCACACTTTCACTTTAAATCTGGAGGCGTCTTTAGGTCTAAAATGGGTTTCTTATAGAAAGCATATTGATGGGTTTTGTTTCTTTAATCCACTCTGATACCCTGTGTCTTTTGATTGGGGCCTTTAGCCCATTTACATTCAGGGTAACTATTGAAAGATATGAATTCAGTGTCATTGTATTGCCTGTAAGGAGACTGTTACTGTATATTGTCTCTGTTCCTTTCTGGTCTACTACTTTTAGGCTCTCTCTTTGCTTAGAGGACCCATTTCAATAGAGCTGGTTTGGTGTTTACAAATTCTTTTAGTTTTTGTTTGTCCTGGAAGTTTTATATCTCTCCTTCTATTTTCAATGATAGCCTAGCTTGAAATGGTACTCTTTGCACATATTTTTCTCGCTTAGTGTTCTGAATATACCATACTAGTCCTTTTTGGCCTGCCAGGTTCTCTGTGGATAGGTCTGCTGCCAATCAAATATTCTACCATTGTGGGTGCCTGGGTGGCTCAGTGGGTTAAGCCGCTGCCTTCGGCTCAGGTCATGATCTCAGGGTCCTGGGATCGAGTCCCACATCGGGCTATCTGCTCAGCAGGGGGCCTGCTTCCCTTCCTTTCTCTCTGCCTGCTTCTCTGCCTACTTGTGATCTCTGTCTGTCAAATAAATAAATAAAATCTTTAAAAAAAATATTCTACCATTGTATGTTTCTAAGACTTGTAAATTTTACTATTAGATGATGCGGCATTGATTTATTTTTGTTAATTTTGAGGGGGTTCTCTGTGCCTCCTGGATTTTGATGCTTGCTCCCTTTGCCAAATTAGTGCAATTCTCTGCTATAATTTGCTCCAACATACCTTCTGCCCCCCACTTTCTTCTTTGTCTGGGATCCCAATTATTCTAATATTGTTTTGTCTTCTGGTATCACTTATCTCTTGAATTCTCCCCTCATGGTTCAGTAGTTGCTTATATCTCTTTTTCTAAGCTTCTTTTTTCTCCATCATTTTGTCTTCCATATCACTAATTCTCTCTTCTGCCTCATTTATCCTAGCAGTAAGAGCCTCCATTATTTATTGTACCTCATTAATAGCTTTTTTGATTTCAACTTGGTTATATTTTCATTCTTTTATTTCCCCAGAAAGGGATTTTGTTTCTCTAGAAAGGGATTCTCTAGTATCTTTTATGCTTTTTTTCAAGCCCAGCACACATATTTATAACCATCATTCTGAACTTTATTTCTGATATCTTATTAATGTCTGTATTGATTAGGTCACTCGCTGTCAATACTGCCTCTTGTTTGTTTGTTTTTTTTTTTTTGAAGTGAGTTTTTCCACCTTGTCATTTTATCCAGAGAGGAATAGGTGAATGATAGAACAAAATACTAAAAGGGTAGCGATGCCCTCAGAAAAATATACACTAACCAAGTCAGAAGAGACCTGAAACCAGGGGAGAAGAAAGGAAAAAAGAGTACATGTAAAAAGTGTATAGATAGATAGATAGATAGATAGACTGGTGAATAAAACAGAGCCATACACTTGATTTTGGGTGCATTTTAGTCTGTTAGAAAAAAATTGCCTCCCAAATTTTAAAGAAAGAAAAACTTATATATATACAAAAAATAAGGTTAAATACAATGAAGGGATAGAATATGACTATAACAATAAAGATTAAAAATATTTTTAAAAGGTATTAATAAGACAAAATAGTTTTTAAAAAAGATTAAAATAGGAAAGAGGAAAAATTTTAAAAATAGAATAAGAAAAACATAAAATTAAAAAAATTTATCTTTGAAAGACTAAAGAAGCATGGGAAAAAAAGCCATGAATTCTATGTGTTGCTTTCCCCCTGGCTCTGGAGTTCTGCAGTTCTCATTGATTGGTAGACTTGGTCTTGGCTGGATGATCTTCTGAGGGAGGGGCCTGTTTCAGTGATTCTCAAATGTCTTTGCCCAAGGCGGAATTATACTGCCCTTTCCAGGAGCCAGGCTAAGTAATCTGCTCTGGTTTGCTCTGGGGAGCTTTTGTTCCCTAAACACTTTCCATACAGCTTTGGAGGAAGGGTATGAAAATGGTGGCCTCCCAATCTCTCACCCGGAGGAGCCAAGAACTTGGGACCCCAGTCCTCAGTGCACCCTCAGAGAAAAGCAGTCAATCACTCCCATCTCCGTGGTCTCCAGGTGCACTCTGAGCTCACCCAGCCTGTGACCCAGTGTTTCTATCTCTGGTGCACGGCCCTGTTTGTAGTCTCCAAACCCAGCAGATTCCTGCCACTCCCTCCAGCACCACTTCTCCCAGATCTCCCTAGATTTGCTGCTCGTGGGATCTCTGCTTGAAGAGTAGTGATCCGAGGCACACAGTTTAAGGTAACCCTGAGCTGAGAGATCACTCCTAGGCTCTGCCTTTTTTTTTTTTTAAAGATTATTTATTTATTTGCCAGAGAGAGAGAGAGAGAGAGAGAATAAGCAGGTGGGGAGAGGGTGGGAGCTGGCAGGCAGAGGGAGAAGCAGACTTCCTGCTGAGCAAGGACCCTCATGTGGGACTCATTCCAGGACCCTGGGATCATGACCCTAGTTAAAGGCAGACGCATAATCACTGTGACACCCAGGCATCCCTTGCGTCTGTCTTTGCAGCCGGCTCCCCCCCTCCAATACTTGGGAATTCTGCCACACTCAGACACCCCCATTGTTTCTGTTACCCCAAGTGACCTGAGACCACACTGTCCCAAAGAGTGTTCCACCCCCCTGATTAGCCTCTGTAGTGACGTCCCTCAGTAGAGCTGAATTCTAAAAGTTCTGATTTTGTGCTCCACTTCTGGAGCCGCTCCACCCCCTCCCCCCATGGTCTCTCTTCCCATTTGAGGACTCAGATTCACTTCTCTGCATGTCTTACCTTCCAGAAAGTGGTCGCTTTTCTGTTCCTAGAGTTGGGCTATTCTTTTCTTTGATCTCCTGTCGACTTTGTAGGTGTTCAGAATGGCTTGATAACTAGCTGAATTCCTGGGACCTATTGAAATGAAGGTCTCCTACTCCTCGCCATTTTGCTCCCCTCCCAGACTATTGTGTTTTCATTTAATTTTTGAATTCTTTGTTGACCCATTCATTGTTTAATAGCATGTTATCTAACTTCCATGTATGTGTGCTCTTTATAGATTTTTTTCTTATAGTTTATTTCTAGTTATATAGTGTTGTGTTCAGAAAAAGTGCACGGTATGACTTCAATTTTCTTGAATTTGTTGAGACTTGTTTTGTGGCCAAATTTGTGATCTCTTCTTGGAGAGTGATCCATGTGCACTTGAAAAGAATGTGTATTCTGTTGTTTTAGGATGGAATGTTCTGAATATGTCTGTCAAATCCATCTGGTACAGTGTGTCATTCAAAGCCACCATTTCCTTGCTGATTTTCTGTTTGGGTGATCTGTCCATTGATGGAAGTAGGCTGTTAAAGTCCCCTATTGTTACTATATTACTATGGATTAATTCCTTTATGTTCGTTATTAACTGTTTTATGTATCTGGGAGCTCCAATGTTGGGTACATAAACATCTACAATTGTTATATCTTCTTGTTGGATTGTCCCCTTTATTATTATATAGTGTCCTTCTTTGCCTCTTGTTACTAAACTAGTCAAAATTATAGAGACTCAAAACAGAATGGTGGTTGTCAGGATGCTGGGGAGAGGGAGAAATATGGAGTTATTGTTTAATGGGTATGAAGTTTCAGTTTTATAAGATGAAAAGAGTTATGGTGGTAGTTGCATGGCAGTATGAACATACTTTTGACCACTGAACAGTATGCTTAAAAATGGTAAGGTGGTAAATTTCGTATAATATGTATGTTTCCATGATAAAATAATTGGAAAAAAAAAAGAAACATTGGACTAATGCCGTGACAGAGTCCCTTTTAGCTCTGAGTGGGTATAACTTTATGAGACCGAAGTTGGGAGCTAGTTTATTTGACATTTATCAGTCAGGGCTCTCTACAAACAAGGGCACATCTAGATCCTTACAGGGTAAAAATTAATTGTAAATAGCTAATCTTAATAGAAAAGAGGAAAAGAATATCTATTCCTGGTTACCTGTTATGGAGACTCTATCGACTTTCACTAATGATATCATCAGAGCTGCCAGAGAATCTGCATTCTAGTTGGGGACAAGTTTGTGGAGGTGCTTTCTTCACTGAGACAGAATAAGATGCTAAATGGAAGGGAGAACAACTCACTCATGTCCATGAGACCTGGGTTCCAATTTTGGCTGTGCTACTGATTTCTATTTGGTACACATTCATTGGTATACATTCATTTTGACTGCCAACATCTCAATCCCCTACCTATTCATGGGAAAATCCATAGAGCTCATCTTCTGCCACTTTCCTGGGCTTTAGGATCTGGAGTGATGCCTCTAGAAGATGCAAACTTTCATAATTCAGTAATGAGGACTCCACTGTGCGCATCTGGTGTCCAATGGGGGAGGCCCAAGCAGAGCTAGTCAGTGTTACAGTGTTTGTGGTGGCCTGTGACTAGTGTCTCCCTAACCAGGTCATTCTTGTTCTGGTTGATATCTGAGCCTGGCCTCCAGCCTGGCTTCTCTTTTCACTTAAGTCCAACAGAGTTGGTTTCTCTTGTTTGCACAATTATACAATTATTGCCAGCATTCAGTTTCAAATTAAACTCCTTGGAGTTCTAGGATGAATGATTGGAAACTAAGGAATCACATTTTTGGTCACGGGGTTAGAATACAAGTATGCTTATACTTTCTTCCTGGCCAGGAAGTGAAAGGCTGGGTTTAAGAAGCCATCATGTATGTGTTCAGTTATTGGTTACAGCATGGTTTGGGGTAGCAGAAGACTGGAAGCAACAGGGTATTACATATGGAAATCACTATTGCATACCATGCAGCTAGTAATGAAGGATGAGGGAAATCTCTAAGAACTGATAAATTGAGATCTCCAAAATAAGTCATTGGGTGACAAAAGAAGTATTAAAGAGAGTTTATACAGTATACTTACCTTTTTTTGTAATAAAAAAGAGGGAAAAATAAGATATATTTGCCTAATGATATTGGAAGGACAAGTAAGAAATTAACACAAGGGGCACCTGGGTGGCTCAGTGGGTTAAAGCCTCTGCCTTCAGCTCAGGTCATGATCCCAGGGTCCTGGGATCGAGCCCCACGTCAGGCTCTCTGCTCAGCAGGGAGCCTGCTTCCTCCTCTCTCTCTGCCTCTCTCTCTGCCTGTCTCTCTGCCTCCTTGTGATCTCTGTCTGTCAAATAAATAAATAAAATCTTTAAAAAAAAAAAAAGAAATTAACACAAGTTTTTACCTTTCTGGGTAAGAGCAGATGGGACAGGAGAAAGACTTTCACTATTGGTTTGCTTTTGAAATAATGTAAATATGTTAATTTTTTAAGAAAAGGAAAAGACATAAGATTTAGGTTCTTTTTCTCCAAATACAACATATATGATATATAAATAAAATCAATCAGTTATCTATCTGGAATATTTTTTTAATTTGGTCTGGTAATTTGTTCTTGTAGTTACAGTAAAGGCCTTGAGAAGATGGATGACCTGAATAAAGAAAGAGCAAGGAGCAAAGCCAGAGCATACATAACATTTGACCCTAAAGCACACTAAAGCATTTGAATTTTATGCCAAGAGCAATCCAAAGTTCCTAAAGGGGGTTAAGAAGGGGAAAGACTGAAAACAATTTCTATCTAGCACTTTGTGCTGCTCAATTTTTTTTTTCCATTCACTGAGTAAACAAAAATTTTTGGTAGCTCCCAATACCATATCACAATCATTGTAATGTATTGCCCATATTGCAGGGCAATACATTTTTTGAAATTTATATATAATCCAATACTGTTAATAGACTGATCATCTAAGGTAAAAACCATTCTTTCAACTAAAACAGCTTTTCTTAAAAACTACAGAGATTTGATTTTGCGGTTTAGAAAGAAAGATCAGTAATTGGTGCCAGTCCATTTATTACTGACTTCATAACCACTAATAAAAGCTAGTGATTGTTTTATTGAAAGTGTGTTGAGATGTATTTATTTTAGTTCTACCGTGAATAAGTTTAGGTAGAAAAATGACAGTGAATTCTAGAAACAAATTAACCGGAAATCAAATTTCTCTCTCTTTCTCTCCTTTTCTCTCTTCCCAATTCCTTCTAGTTTCAGCTTAGCTATCTTTTCCGTAGGGTGGTGCTTTTTAAAGTGTGGCCTTTGGACCCTGGGATCCTTTTAGGAATTGGCAAGGTAAAACTTATTTTCAGTATAGCACTAGGATGTCATTTGCTCTCAATGTGTTGGCATTTCCACTGGTAACACAGAGTCAGTGGGACACAAGGGTGCTGGCATCTTAGCATGAATTAAGGCACTAGCACCAAACCATAATACAGTGGTAGTCACTGACATTTTCATCCACACATATTTTTAGTTTAAAAAATAATGTCAGTTTCAATTAAAAATGTCTTTGATAAAGAAGTACATATTATTCATTCTACTAAATCTCAATCCTTGAATCATTTTAATATTTGTGCAATGATGATTGGGAAGTATGTGTCAAGTGTTTTTGTTGTGTATTGAAATATGATAGATAGGATAGACAATAATAGAGATTTTTAAGATTTTTAATATCACTCTTGGGAGTTTATTACTCTCTTTTCCAGCGAAGTGGCACTAACATGACCCATTTTATGGGGTTGTTGCTGGGATTAGAAGATGTCTGTAAAATGCATGTCATGATTCCACTTGTCCTTTGATGGTCTTGGTTATGGACGTAAATATGTGATTAAATATGTTGACTTTATCTGAGTCTTATATTCCTCTCTGATGGCTTTACTAGCACATTCCTGGGGTATGTTTAGTCCTATAGCTTTCCCCCTCACCAGCAAATGATATCTCCATACAAGGAATACTTGGGCATTTTTCTTCATCCCCTATAAGGAGAATGAATTCAAGTGGTAACCCCTAAGCAACGATTGTTGTTGCTTTTAAACAGAAAAAGTGATGAAGTCCACTACAGAATATTCTTTATGGAGAGTTGGGAAACCTGCTATGACAGTACATTATCCTAAAGCTATCCTGGAACCTTAGTGAGTTTGAGTGACAATTTCCAAGAGGAGAGATTATAGAATTATATTACTGTTTTGAAAAATCCCTACTCACAACCTTTACTTTTCCCCTTCACTTGACAAATTAGTCCTAAAACCCATTGCCATTACTACTGTTTTCTGTTTCTTCAGATTCACCTATAGCCCCTCTAAAAAATCCTTGGCTATGATGTCTTGAGATTTTAGAAAAATCTGACTCATTATTGTGACTAGAAACCAGATAATGAAATTTGTGTTTGGCTTAACTACCAGAGAAAAGAGCATGGAGACATAAGCCACATTTAGTCTTTTTAGTAGCTTACTTTGATCAAATGTCAGGGTTATGAATAATAGAAATCATGGTTTACTTGGAGAGTTGACTAAATAGTGCAGAGTTACTATGTTATCCCAAAGTAAACAAACATGCCTTTTGTTGTCTTTGTCCTTTCTTTCTACAGATGTAGTTTAAAAGCTTTATATTTTAATGATGTGGATTTCATTACCATTGATGACATCTGATCGACAACTTATGAAAATGAATTGGAAGATTAATTGTCTAGGGGAAAGTCTGGAAAAGACTGGAGAATTTTTCATTAACAGGTGGGTATCCTTTCTGAAGGGAACTTTCCCAGTATCTAGTCATGGGACACTGTGATAGAAACCCACTCCGAGCCTGCTGGAGAGAACTTGGATAATAGTATTGGAAGAAATTTATGTAAAGTCGGTTTTTCCACATTAGCTTATTCTAAGTTCTGAATGGCTTTGTTTGCCTAAGCACTGATGAACTTATTCTAACATTGGATTATTGGAGACTCTTACTGTTCTGTTCCTTTCTTTTACTTCCTGATATTTGTGTATTTCATTACTCATAAGTGATTACAACAAAGGATGAAGATTATAACACAGAAGAGATTTATGGCAAGATGGAAGTCTGATGGCCACTTTCAGCTTGACTTCCCTCATTTATAAGAAAAGAATGATAATATTTTTTATTTCATAAGATTATTCTGAGGATTAAAAAAAGATAATATGCATAAAGTACTCAATATAGTGGCTGGTACAAACTAAGATCAACAAATATGAATTGCAAACCATTTTATGTGAATTAGTTTTGTTGATTAAGAGGAAAAAGGGGGTCAAATTATTGGTTAGAGTGAGGCTTAGATTTTATCTCTGTTTCCATGAGTCTCTCCAGAATTAGCTGATCAGAAATATTATCAACAATGTGTTTATGAACCCACTCAAATAATGGTGCTTCTGAACTTTCTGACCTAAATGCATGAATATTTTAGTTTAAGCGAATTCAATGTGGGATTCTACTCTTCTGGTCTCATTGTATGTGTCAGATGGGATGGGGATGCAGCTAACAGAAACTGGACTAACAGTGGCTTAAACAAGGAAAATATTTAGAAAGTCACACAACTAGAAGTCTGAAGATTGGTTAATTTAGTGGAACAATGAGACACAGGGACTTTCATCTTATCACTCTGCTGTCCTCATCACATCAACCTTGTCTCCTGATTGGTAGATGGCTGCCACAGCCTAAATAATTCATCTTGTACTTTTTATGGAAATGGAGTGGAACTCCAGTCAACTATTTCACATGCTTAATATGTGGTGATGGGAGAAAGTTCTCTCATATTCAGAACTAGGAATAGCTATGATTCCTTTGTGCAACTTAAAGATTTTTTAAAAGAGTTATTTATTTATTTGAGAGAGAGAGAGAGAGAGAGAGAGCGCATACATGTGAGTGGGGGGAAGGGTAGAGGGAAAGAATCATCAAGGAGACTCCGTGCTGAGCCCTGGCACAGGGCAGGATCCCAGGACCCTGAGCTCATGACCGGAACCAAAACCAAAAGCCAGCTGCTCAAATGACTGAGCCACCCAGGCGTCCCACCCTCCCCAAATATTTTTTCTTTGAGTATAGTTGACACACAATGTCACAATAGTTCAGGTATACAACATCATGATTCAACTTGTAGGTTATGCTATGGTCCTCACAAGTATGGCTGCCATCTGTCACCATACAAGGTGATTATAATATTATTGACTATATCCACTTTTCAGCAAATTTGTTTTGGATATGTCTATGTATAACCTTATGGATATGTACCTGTATGTCCTTATGGGTATTTAAATTTTCACTAGACCTTTGTTTTGGATTAAAGAAACCTCACAGCTAAATCTGTGCTTTCCTATAGCACATGACTGGGATTCTACTGTTTCTATAGCAAGACAAACCTGAAAGGGACCTGCTGCCTGGCTGAGGGACAATCTTTCCACAGTAGAAGCCCTGCTGGAGCAGAGGAGCCCTGGTGGGGAATAGTCATTACTAGAGTCTGCTTTCAGCTCTGTCCCTTTCTGGGGGTGTATTCTGGAGTAACTTGTGTATACTTTCTAAGCCATTCATGCAACATTGTACATCTTCAAGTCTTATACATTTTCCTTTCATCCATTGCAAAAATAGTGGATGTTTTTATGAAATGAAAAACATGAAGCCCTTTTGAAGAAGATGCCCTTGCAGGACAGTTAGAGAGAAGCAAGAAAGTTACACTCAAAGTCTTGTCTTCTCTGTGTTAGAAATAAAAGGCTTGTATTTGCTTTGCATTGTTTGCAGGCTTGAGTGTCGGGAGTAGGGGAAGGAGTCCAACTGATAATAGTGTTACTGTATCTAATGTTGAGAAAACAGCATTTTCAAGGCATGTGAAATAGTCACCACCTCTAATTTTTTAGTATATTAAGCAACAACCCAAAAGCTAATTAAAAAGAAAATAATTATATGGGATGTAAAGCTTCTCAGTGAAGGAGTCACAATGTAAAAAAAAAATGATTGAATATCCTTCAGGGGTGATCTGTTAGAAGTTAGTTTGTGCTTTTGCAGTGGGTGATATAGGATATTGTAATATTGTTCAAAGGACAGACAACACTTCAGTATTGTCCAGTGATTCTCAATGTCTCCTTGTGGGTCTGTTCCCTAGTAAATCACCCATATGTGAGAGCTGTGCCCTGAGCAACTTCATAGTCAAACTATTTGTTGACCAGTTCAGGGTATCTGACTAGTGATATGTTCTCAGTAATTTACAACCTTGCTCATTTGGCTGACAAAATATTTTCTCCTGGGCTGAATTGCTGTCTCTATTCATATTGCCTAAATATGAATTAAATGATCTTTAATTTCTGTGGAAGAATATTGTATTTTGTACATGCTTTGTGTTTTGATACCAATTTGCAAGAAATGCTCTCCTGTGAAATGTGTTTTGCATTGCTGTTTCCATCTCCTTTTCTTTCCCATGAAAGGGCTGTATTTGGTTCCCTTTCTCCCAGTGCTTAGGCTCTTCTGGAGGAAAACTTTTGAGGCAGCTCTCTGATTTAAGAATGCTATTTAACTCAAGAGATATCCCAAGGAAGTGATCATGTTTCAAGATCCCAAGAGGCCAATTACTCTGGAAAAGTTTCCAGGGGCTTGAGAAGTTCCCCTGAAGTCAGAGATTGTAGCAATCCTGGCTAGTTGTCTATCTAGGACAAGCATCAATCCACACCTTCCTCATACCCATGGGAAGGCAGTGGAGGCTGACTCCAGCTCTTCTTCAGTGGTGGGTCCTAATTCATGTGAGCCAACTTTGAAGCTCAAGCCTCCTTTTCAGGGTCTGGTTTGGGGTGGGCATGTGAACTAAGGAAGCTCAATCAGACTGAAGGGAATAGCTTCTATTCTATGATAGGAGCTGTAATTGTTCTTTTCTTTTTAATGTGTCATTTAAAAAAAAGATTTCATTTATTTGTTTGTCAGAGAGAGTATGCACAAGCAGGGGTAATGGCAGGCAGAGGGAGAGAGAGAAGCAGGCTTTCCAAAGCAAAGAGCCTGATGTGGGACTCAATCCTAGGACCCTGGGATCATGACCCGAGCTGACAGCAGATGCTTAACCCAGGCATCTGAGCCACCCAGGTGTCCCTATGTGTCATCTTGAGACAGTTCTGACAAACACAAGAGGAGAGCCTTCTTCTCTTTCAAATGGACATGAGAGAGAGGGCACATTGTTCCGGTTGCTGCTGCCATTATCCTGAGACTACAAATGCAACCTCTGTATGAGGACAAAGCTGACATTCAAAAGAGGGGAGAACCCAGGGAATTGTGGAGAAAGAGAGAAAAAGCCTTGGGGATTTAGCCTTGTGAGAAAACAAGTTCCTTAATTGTTTAAATCTGTATGAGTCAGAGTTTCTCTTGCTCTAGCAACATGTTTACCCTGTTTCTACTTAGCAGCTACTATGTGCCAGACGCTGTCCTAGGTACTGACTATGTAGTAGTTAACGATCTGGTCAAAGTGCCTACCCTCATGAAATGTCATTTCTGGTAGCAGAGGAAATACCACGTGAATGTGTACTGTGATGTTAGGTAATCAAGCAGAGTGTGAGATAGGAAGTGTTGTTGGGTGGTCATGGCTCTGGGAGGAGACATGCTATTTGGTCAGGAAAGTGAATAATGTCAGGGAGCCAGCCATTAAAACATTGGAGGATAAAACTTTCCAGACAGGGGGAGCAGCAAATTCAAAGGTCCCGAGCAGGAAAGTGCTTTGTGTGCCTTAGAAAAAAACTGGGGGACCAGTATAGCTCAATGAGATGGAGCTTGGTGGTGAGAGGGAGAGTGGGTCCCTAGAGGCTGCAGAAGGGAATTTCTCATCTAGGCCATGGGAACCTATTGGAAAATACTGAGAATGGGGTTAATTGCAGCTCAAAGCATCCTAATAATTACAGGGTAAAGTAACTTGGACCTGAAGATGCAACCTTCAAAGGCCAGCACACTGTGATACCAGGGCTTGCCTTTGAGCCTTTGAAAGGTCATTATACCTACTTAATCTTCAAGGAACTCATCAGATCAAATAATTATTGCTGCATTTCCTCCCTCCCTCCCTTCCTTCTTTCCTTTCTTCCTTCCTTTCTGTTTCTTTTTTCTTCAAAAGTGAGGGGCTTGGGGCGCCTGGGTGGCTCAGTGGGTTAAAGCCTCTGCCTTTGGCTTGGGTCATGATCCCAGAGTCCTGGGATCAAGCCCTGCATTGGGCTCTCTGCTCAGCAGGAAGCCTGCTTCCTCCTCTCTTTCTTCCTACTTCTCTGCCTACTTATGATTTCCATCTGTCAAATAAATAAATAAAATCTTAAAAAAAAAAAAAGTATGGGGCTTGAACTCATGACCCAAGGCCTGAGCTGAGATTGAGAATTGGATGCTTAACTCACTGAGACACACAGGCACCACTGTTGCTGCATTTTTGTAGTTCTGAATGACCCATAACTATATACATAAGGGAAAAACTATACACACATGGGAATATACATATGATGTTGAGAAAGTGCCTATTTTCCTAAGAATTAAAATATTATTTTATTTTTTTAGATTTTAAAAATTCATTTGAGAGAGAGAGGGAATGAGAGTGAACAAGAGCACAAGCAGAGAGGTGGGTCACAGGGAGAGGGAGAAAGACTTCCCGCAGAGCAGGAAGCCTGACCCGGGCTGGATCCCAGGACCCCGGGACCACAATCCGAGACAAAGGCAGACACCCAATCGACTGAGCCACCCAGGCACTCCTTAAATATTATTTTAAATCAGGAATAACTGTCATGTTTATTTTAACACATGCTTTGGCAGGCTCCCTTGAGATGATATCATGTGTTTTTCCTCATTTGACCTATTAATATGGAGAATTATATGAACAGATTTCCTGTTACTGAATCATCCTTGTATTTCGGGAATTAACCCAAGTTGGCTGTAGTATTTGTTTAATATATTGCTGGATTCAATTTGCTAATATTTTCTTTATCATTTTTACATCAGTGTTCATAAGAGAAATAAGATTACATAGCTTTCTTTTCTAGAGCTGTCTTGTTCTGGTTTCAGTATTAGTGCTTTTGTAAAAGAATTGGGATGTTTTTCTTCTTTGTGGGATTGTTTAAATATTATTAGAATTTTCTTCCCTTGAAGATTTGAAATCATTCAGTTTTTACAGTTAATACAATCTACTCATCTTAATAAATTATTTTTCATATGATGATCCAGTTTTCATCCATAGGCTTGCATAATTGCTTAACAGATATAGTCATACCATGTAATTTTCTTCTGATTTTTCTCCTTAACCATATTTCAAATGCTTTTCTACATGCTACAGTATTTATAATGATTTTAATTGATAAATATCATTCCATTGTGTGCGGACTACAGCTTTTTAAAAAAAAATTTTATTGTGTTTTGTTAGTCACCATACAATATATCATTAGTTTTTGACATAGTATTCCAAGATTCATTGTTTACATATAACATCCAGTGCTCCATGCAATATGTGCCCTCCTTAATATGCACCACCAGGCTTACCCATCCCCTGAATCCCTGCCCCTCTAAAACCCTCAGTTTGTTTCTCAGAGTCCACAGTCTCTCATGGTTCATCTCCTCATCCAATTCCCCCCCTTCACTTTTCCTTTCCTTCTCCTAATGTCCTCCATGTTGTTCCTTATGTTCCACAAGTAAGTGAAACCATGTGGTAATTGACTTTCTCTGCTTATTTCACTCAGCATAATCTCCTCCAGTCCTCTCCATGTTGATAAAAAACTTTGGTATTCATCTTTTCTGATGGCTGAGTAATATTCCATTGTATATATGGACTACATCTTCTTTATCCATTCGTTTGTTGAAGGGCATCTTGGCTCTCTCCACAGTTTGGCTATTGTGGACATTGCTGCTATGAAATTGGGGTGCATGAGGCCCTTCTTTTCACGACATCTGTATCTTTGGGGTAAATACCCAGTAGTGCAGTTGCTGGGTTATAGAGTAGCTCTATTCTTAATTTTGGGGGGAATCTCTGCACTGTTTTTCAAAGTGGCTGCACCAACTTGCATTCCCACCAACACTGTAAGAGCATTCCCCTTTCTCCACATGCTCTTCAGCATTTGTTGTTTCCTGCTTTGTTAATCTTTGCCATTCTAACTGTGTAAGGTGATATCTCAGTGTAGTTTTGATTTGAATTTCCCTGATGGCTAATGATGATGAACATTTTTTCATGTGTCTGCTAGCCACAGACACATGTGGCTTCATTGGAAAAGTGTCTGTTCATGTCTTGTGTCCATTTTTTGACTTGATTATCTGTTTTTTGGGTGTTGAGTTTGAGAAGTTCTTTATATTTCTTGGATATCAGCCCTTTGTCTGTAGTGTCATTTGCAAATATGGGTTGCCTCTTTGTTTTGTTTGCCATGGGTTGCCTCTCCATTTTGTTGTCTGTGCTAGCCACAGACAATGTATGGCTTCATTGGAGAAGTGTCTGTTCATGTCTTGTGTACATTTTTTGACTTGATTATCTGTTTTTTGGGTGTTGAGTTTGAAAAGTTCTTTATATTTCTTGGATATCAGCCCTTTGTCTGTAGTGTCATTTGCAAATATGGGTTGCCTCTTTGTTTTGTTTGCCATGGGTTGCCTCTTCATTTTGTTGACTGTTTCCTTTGCTGTGCAGAAGCTTTTGATATTGATGAAGTCCCAGTAGTTCATTTTTGGCCTTGCCTTTGGAGACTGTCTTGAAAGAAGTTGCTGTGGCTAATGACGAAGAGGTTACTGCCTATGTTCTCCTCTAGGATTTTGATGGATTTCTGTCTCATGTTGAGGTCTTTCATCCATTTTGGGTTAATCTTTGTGTACGGTGTAAAAGAATGGTCGAGTTTCATTCTTCTATACATAGCTGTGGATGGATCATAATTGAATGCCTTGCTGTCCTGTATGAGTAGAATGGCTCCTATTGCTATTTTTGTAAAATAATGCTGCAATAAGTGCATTTTGCCTAAGTTTTATTCTCATTTTAGAATTTTTTTCCTTAAGACAGATTCCCAGGAATAGAAAGCAGAAAACTTTCTATGACTTTGAGACCTATGGACACAGTGTTTCCCAACAGGTTTGTATGAATTTATGAGGTCTCTAGAACCTTGGTAGTTATTTGCACAGCATCCTTATCAGGATAGAATACATACACATATATAAATATATACATATATTTATATATATAATATATGTATAATATTTTCTGATATTAGGTATGAAATGGCACCATCAGCATCTAGACTCTGGTCTCAGAGGTGGGAGAGTGAGGAGAACACTTTCCATTAAAAGTTGACACTGAAATTGAAGAGTTGATTTAGTTGCTAATGTTTCCCAGGTGCAGGTGCTGATGTTTCCCAGGTGCAGTTTCCCAGGTGCAGTTTGTCCTCAGCTTTGTCTGGACCCCTGGCCTTGGCTCTTGGCTGCATTGGACTAACCAAAACCAAAGCCCAGAACTTAAATCTTGTCACCTAACATTTTTGTTTTTGGTTTGCTTTTTTGTGTACAGTATGCAAAACACGGAACCTTAACTTGCATTTGCTTAGTTAGTTACCAACCAGAACACAATTGTTGGGGAGCATGAAGACTTTGACAGGCAGATGGAGAAGTACCCTGCCTCTGGTGGCCTCTTTTCAAAGACAAAATCCATTCCATCTTTACCATCTTTCAAACTTGCCAATATAGTAACTATAAACACCAATCATTATCTTCTGAATAGCCTGGTAGCTGGCTCAGGGAGAGGAGAAAAATCTTGACTCTTTGACCCTAAACTTGTGGTTCTTCTCTAGTTAATCTGTATGAACCGAAACACTACTTTCCACTTCAGCAAAGAAGACCTCTTATTTTTGTGAAATCAAAGTACTTGGTAACCATGACGAATTTCCAATGTCAGTAAACTGTCCCAGGGAGGCTCACGCAGAGTAATCATGCTTGCTTTTTCTTGAGCTGGAATTGTTGCCCATGTATTATCTCCAAGAGGGAGCCTGATCTCACCCTGCCCACCAGGGCTCAAAGGATGATTAACAGAGAGGAGAAGCCAATCAAGATTATTTCTATGGTTTTTAAATTTAGTTTTAAAGTGAGCTAAGGCATGCCAGAAAAATAAAATACTCCTGTTTTCATGGTGAGGAAAGGAAGCAAATGGTAGAGTCTAGAAACTATTTTTCTATTCTTATGTGAGTATTAAGAGAATGAAGAGGCAGAGAGAAGAGGTGTGCTGTTAGATTAAAATTCATTTTGAGTAGCATGCTAAAACCTCATGCTATCCTGAATTTGAAGCATATCAGACTTGTTATTTTTCTCTCTTCCATAAACTCTATGAATATAGGATCATTGTTCAATAAATATTTATTGAACATATAGAACATTCTTAGTTGTATACATGATCCCAGGAATACTAAATCAAACAAGATTTTGCTCCTACCTTCAAGTGGATTGTGTCTAAAGCAGAGGATAAAAGTACATAGACATCAAAATGATGGGGTTAAGTCAAGGTGTAGGAATCCTGAGAAGATAAACACTTTAGTCCAAATGAGCTCAGTACTAAGCCATGAGCTTCCTTATTTGACTTCTTATCCTTTTCTTTACTACACATCTTTCCTAGGAAATCTCATTCATCCCCTCCTCCACCACCTCTATGTGCAGATGACTCAATTGTTTTCTCTCTTGCTTGGACCTTTCTCTGGACTGTAGACCTATGTGTTTACCTATCTATATTTACATATCCACTCAATATGCAATTATGTAAATATGTAAATTTGTATATAATCAATATGTAATCAATGTAATCAATATGTAAATATGTAAATATATAAATATCCACAGTGGATATTTACATATCCACTCAAATGTCTGACAAGTATTTCAAAATCACAACAAAGTGAACACACTTGACCCCAAATCTACTCCAACAGAGTCCCTTTCTGACTGGCCAATGATACCACCATCTGCCAACTCAGAAAATCCAGACACTTGTGCCATCCGAGGTGTCTCACCTCCTTCACACTTTATAGCCAGATCTGGTTGGGTTAACCTCCTAATTATAGATTTCAGTTGCTCTCTCTTCCCTTTTATTCACACTTCCATTGTCTTCATCCACACTCTCAGGATTTCTCCCCTTCGTACCTCAATGGTCTCATGTCTGCTCAGAATCTCTTTTCCCCAGTCTCTCCTTCCTCTTCTTATGACTTACACACTTAACTTCTCTGAATCAGCAAGATCTATTGGAGACTCATATCTAATTACAACATTCCCTTGAATAAAATCCTTCAGTGTCTTCCTTTAAAAACATGCCCCCATTGTTCTCTGAATGGGCCTGACATCTTCTTCCTATGCCCAAATGACTTTTGATTCCCTGGCCCTTTTAAGATCTCTCAACTTCAGAGCTTTTTCATGTTCTTTCCTCTACCCAGAATGCCCCTTTCCTTTCTCTCAACATGTTCACTCCTAAGTCCTTCATGTGCTTAAAGGATACTTCATTCCAGGAAGCCTTTCCCTTCTCCAGGATGCTTCAAGTGTTTTTCCTAACCCACAGTCTATATGCATATTTCTACCATAGCGCTTACTACTGATGAAATTATTGACTTAATTTTCAGCCTATTCCGCTAGACTGAGTTTTTTTTTTTTTTTTAAGATTTTATTATCTATTTGACAGAGAGAGAGATCACAAGTAGGCAGAGAGGCAGACAGAGAGAGGGGGAAGCAGGCTCCCTGCTGAGCAGAGAGCCTGATGCAGGGCTGGATCCCACGACCTTGGGATCATGACCTGAGCGGAAGGCAGAGGCTTTAACCCACTGAGCCACTCAGGTGTCCCAGTTCTTTTTTTTTTTTTTTTAAGGTTTTATGTATTTATTTGACAGAGAGAGAGAGATCATAAGTAGGCAGAGAGAGAGGGGGAAGCAGGCTCCCTGCTGAGGAGAGATTCACAATTCAGGGCTCGATCCCAGGACCCTGGAATCATGACCTGAATCAAAGGCAGAGGCTTAATCCACTGAGCCACCCAGGCGCCCCTAGACTGAGTCCTTCAATAGCAGTAAGTATTATCATATTTTTCACCCCCCCATACCTAGAATGGTGCTCAGTAGATGACTGCAGGGTGAATGTTGTTGAAGAGGCAACTGAGATGTCCCCACATTTAAAAATGTGGTTAAGTATTTAGAATTGAGCAAAAAAAAATCTAATCAGTCTTATAGAACTGAGACCAGAACCATTATTGGTTAACTTTTGGAAGCATGGAGGACAGCAAGAGGCCAAGAAATGGACAAATGCTTCCTGAATAAAAAAAAAAAAAAGATGAATTATTGAAATAAGACAGGTAAGACTGATATGTGTACAAATACTTAGGAAACCAATACCTATGGCAATCCACATGACCTCACCAAAAACTCATGTCAAACTAAAAAAATGTTGAGAGGTTTATGAAGCCAGTAGATAAGGAGGATATAGAGTATACTGATTTCAGAAAAAAATGCCTAAAATGTCTTATTTTACCTTTTTCTGGCAAGATGGTGGATAGGCCCAGCATAGGTGGTGGTCACTAGTGATCATCCAGGGGCTCTGTTCATGGTCCTATCTGTTGTTTCCAGTCCTTTCCCTCTTTTCTTGAACCTATTCACGAAGGTGGGGCCATTGACCAGTGTTTTTAAAAAGAAATGGATGAAAGAGAAAATACACCGCTTGGGTGCTTGGGGTTTAAAGAAGACGTCCTATCTGTGCACATTTGCCCTGTCTTTTTCTTCCCTCCTTGACATTTTGAGACCATAATAAGGTTCTTGGTGGACTCTTCGGATAAGACAAAGGAGCAGTTATGAAAACTTCATTCTCCTTCTTCTCTTATTTAAAAAATATATAAAATTTTTAGCAAAGAAGTGATTAAAATCTCAAATGCTCTACCAAGAGCTGTCATGAAAAATGGCATTCTTTTGTGCTATCCCACCCTACCTCCCAGTTCAGTATCCTGGAGCAACCATTTTAGCTGTTCCTTTTGTAATCTACTTCTCCATTTCCAAGTCATATGCATATACTGCTATTTCTAGATTTATAACTTTTAGATATTATCTGTGGACTGCATACTGTGGTTGATGATGGACCAGGATAAGCCAGGGCATGGTGGTATAACAGAGCCCACACATCACACCAGCTTCCTTTTATTTTATTTTACCCTTTTCTGCTCCAGTGTTGCTCCCTCTTCCATATAGCTATGATTTCTAGACTTCAATTCTCTCTTGCATTGGATCCTTGATTTCTGGATTTGATGTTCTCTTCTTCCTTTATTTCAATGTTTACATTCTTTGGTAGCTTCCTGAGAAAGGATACACAAGGTCTACACACTTTAGGCAATCTTACATATCTGAATATTTCTTTATTCCTCTTTTATGCTTGATTGAAAATTGGTGTGGATACAGAATTTTCAAAGATAAAAATAATTTTCATTAACAGTTTGAAGCCATTTTTTTGTATCACTGCAGAGAGGCTATGGTGAGAACAATATCATATGCTCACCAAATTTCTTTCATCTTCTTCTTGGGCATTCAGGACAATCTTGTTCCTTAGCCTTATTTACAGTTAGATCAGGGCCATAAGGCTTAGTTATGGCCAATGGGATGTGGATATAGAGTGATGCATCCACTGCAGGTTCACATGGTCCTGTAAGATCTTTCTTCCCTTTGCAGAGTGTTTCTATAAGCCCATCACAAGATGGGTCCTCGGTTCCTTAGTGATTAAAGAACCCTGTCCTCTGCTTCTGCTGACTGTGACTTATTGATTGACTGGTTGAAGTATAGTTGGCCTGTAATGTTATATTAGTTTTAGTATACAACATAGGGATTCAACAGCTCTATACAGACATTATTCAATGCACACCACAATAAGTATAGTCACCAACTGTCATTATGTAATGTTATTACAATATTACTGACTATATTCCCTATGCTGTACTTCTCATCTCTGTGACTTATTTATTTTATAACTGGAAGTTGGTACCTCATTTAATTGTGAGTTATTGAGGTTTGGGAGCTGTCGTTAATTGACCCTGATTAATAAGTAAATCATATGCCTTTTGATTCTAGTTCCTTCTTCTATGACTTGTTTTCCATATGACCTATTTTTCTCTTTGGAAGATTGTTGGGAGGAACAGAAAAAGGATGTGACATTTAAACCCATTCCTGAAGGAAGAGTAAAAGTAGGAGTCTGCTGAACAGAAGGAGCAGTATAAGCTAGAGCATGGGGGTGTAATAGAGTAGAGTGCATTTGCAGAAGACTGGAAAGTCTGCATGGGAAGTCATTCATTCATGCATGCATTCTTTAAATATTTATGGGAGTATCTACTAGTTGTCAGACGTAGGGGATGAAGAGAAAATGGCCCTTATGTATTACTGGTAGAAATAGAAATGGGGTACCCTGGGTGGCTCAGTCGGTTGAGCTTCTGCTTCTTGATTTCACCTCAGGTCATGATCTCAAGGTCGTGAGACTGAGCCCTCAGACTCTGTGCTGAGCATGGAGCCTGCTTAAGATTCTCTCTCTCCCCCCCAACCCCTCCCCTACCACTTGCATTCTCTCTCTCTCTCTCGCTCAAAAAAAAAAAAAAAAAAAGAAAAGAAAAAAGAAAAAGAAATATAAACAAGTTTTAAAAAATATTTAAATATTGTCAGAGAAATACAACATAGTGGTTCAGGGCATGGGCTCTGGGCACAGTCTGCCTAAATTTAAATTCTGACTCTACCACCTTTAGCTGTGTGGCCCTTGGGCTAATTACTTAATTCCAGCTTATTCATACGTAAAATGAAGATGGTATCTTATAACACCGTTCTTATGGTAAGGGTTAAAAGAGACAATGAAAGATAAAGTTCTTCATGTGTATTGAGCACAGAGTAAGACTTTAAAAATATTCGCTGTTATTATTAGTATGTTCAGTGTGTGGATGTAGGGCGATGATAGGCTGGAAAGGACCCTTTATAAACTACATCAAGGTTTTTGGGCTGTACACTGTAGATATTAGAGGTTATTTCAATACAGAGATGAAGGAGAGATCCATTTTTAGTGCCTTGTCATTCTGCTAGACTTACAGGACTCCATTTCAAGGGAGCAGCGATTTTCCTAAACTCTTGTAAGTCCATTACTTGGCTACTCTCTCTCACATGCCTGGGGCACAGTCACAAGTTCCTCTTCTTATTAAACTGACACTAGCTTCAGAGTTCATCGTTATTTACTAGTTTTTATTCCCCAAGGCTAATGCGACTCAATGTGAGTCAAATTTCTTCCTTTTATAACATTTCTTAGGCTACTTGTGATTTGATTCACTGCTTGGAGACATTTGAATGCACAGTCATGAAACCAGAGGCTGGAAGGAGCTTTGGAGATGCACTCATCCAAATTCTTTGTTTTCCAGATAAAGCTGAGATCCAAAGAGGTGGTGGTGGTTGATCTTCCTAGAGTCAACAATGCTCCTGGCAGTAATTGTTAGTATTTTGGGGGGACAAGTAACCATGACCCTCCGTTTGCTCTGAGCTTGAAACTAACAGAAAAATGAGACACAGGGATCTGATGCGAGCAGGTAAAAATATTGGCTTTCTTACCGAATGAATTTAAATTAGAGAGTACAACCTGATATGTAGTCAAATGGCCTTAGCTCTGAATATCAAAACATTTGACAAGCGCAGGTGGTTGTTTACCCTACAGACATTCTTTGCCTTTCTCCCTTGCCAGCAGAACTGGTCTATATGGATGCTGAAAGTACTTCCATTCTCAGACTTCCTTATAGCTAGGACGTGAGTATGTGGCCTGATTCTGGCCAAGGGATTAAAGAGGAAATCAGCAGGAAACTCCTATGAAATGTTTCCTCTCTTAAAATAGAAATGCTTGTAACAGGTGCTTTCTTCTTATTCCTTTTCTTTCTTCTTCTTTTGTTTTGTTTTGGGACACGGGTTGGAGCTGGAGCAGGTCATGAAGGGAGGCATGCCAACATGCTCAGAGGGCAACCAGAAAAATGCAAAAACACCTGGGTCCTTGAGTAGCCGCACCAATGCCCATCTCCCTGATTCTGGACTTCTTCCTACTTAAACTTATATATGTTTATGCCACCTTCAGTGCTTTGTCCTTGGTACTTGCAGCTAGAACCATCCTCACTGATAAATCTACTTGAACTCTGAATCTTCAGGATGTTGAGTCACCATGCTTGTTTATTCCCCAATCTCAGCAACTGATCTGATAAGAGACTCATGGTGGGAGTGTGGAATACAGAGACAGAAGCCTGAAGTGTTCTATGTACACTCTTCTCTCTTGCCCACTATGGAAAAGTGGGAATGGGAGATAAGCATCCCTCTCCCCAACCAATCCTGAGCATAACATTGGAAGAAAAAGATTAGGCTGGAGTCTCAAAATAAAAGGTCTTGTCATTCTTTAAATTGGAGAATCAGATTCGTAATTTTATGCGATGAACCGAGTTGAATTGAGTGTATGTGTGTATGTGTCTGTGGACTCTGACAGTATTTCTAAAGCTTCACTCTTCTGGCTCCATCTGCTTTAGGCCTCATCAACCTTCAAGGCAGTTCAGAATGTAGAGCATTAACAACAGTGTTAGGCATGCCTGAAATATGCATCTTGTTTCCAGAGTGCTGGACACGAACAATGCAAAGAGGGTGAATCTAGTGACTACATCTTGGAGGCACAGTAATTTCATTGTGAAATTTTTTTCTTTAATTTCACCTAAAGAGGAGAGGATTATTAAAATTATGTCATTGCCCATCAGGCTGTCAGAAAACCCTACTCCTTTTTTTTTTTTTTTTGAAGAGAGCTACAGAACAGAAGTGATGGAAGCGAAGAGCTGGCTGCCAATCAAATCTAATTTTCATACTCTCCACATTTCTTTGATGAGATATTTCAAGCTGCAAAAAGGGAAATTGTTTTTCTGCTTCCAAGAAATTGAAGTTAGTCATGAAACCCAACCAAACAGACCAAGTTGCCAAGAAGTGCCACGAAGCATATATATGCCCTGCCTGACCCCCGCATGGAGGGATCTATTAAAATTGTGAGTGTTGGGGTGGGTGGAAGCCACCAGGTTCAGTGTCTTGAGTCAGAAAGATGATAATGGGGAGGTGGGCCCTGACCCTGCTCCTTGGGCCCAGTGCTACCAAGACTGCTTGTTGGGCCAGAAAGTCTATACCCCCATGTGTGGGCCTCATACAGCACTAACTCGAAGCTTGGGGCCTTTCATGAGAACACCAGCACTGCCCCCCTGGGTTCTTATTTAGATATGGGAAAACAATTCTTGTGGGATTGACTGCTCTCCTGGAAATACTTGCTAAATGTTAATGGAGACTGATAAAGTTTTGTGTTGGGGAAAGTGGGCATACGTGATATTTGTTATTCCTCACAATCATTCAGTCTTTTACTCATTCATGTAAACATTTCTTGCATATGATGTGCAAGCATTAGGGATGTAAGAGTGAATGGGAGAGTCCTGGAGCATCTACTTGGAGCTGGGGATCTAGCAGGGTTTGGAGGTGAGTCAACAATATGGATGGGATTTTGGGGGTGTGTGCAGTGGGGAGTGGGAGAGTTTGGGACAGGGAGGTGCCTAGCACGAGTCTCAAGAGGTTTCATTTGCAGATATCGGAAATGCCAGATGAAGTGGGTGGGAAGGAGTCTGGAGAGAGAGAGATAAAACAACCGTGGGACACCATGAAGTTGGGGTATTTCTGTGACATCCAAATAAAGAGGTCATGTAGATAGTGAGGAAATCAACCGATAGTGTTAAGTGTTTCTGTACCTCATGTGCAGCCTGTTTGAGCTTTATGTTCTGGGACTAGTTTGCTTTTTATCCATGGCTTGTTATCTAAGAATCATGGATTTGAGACTTTTACTTCACTCAGTTCTTAAAGGCTCAAACTACATCGCTAATCCTTGCCCAACATTTTGCAAAGGTGGGTTACTTGTACCAGGACCCAGGGGCCTTGGCGACAGAGGGAAATGGGTCTTAGGTCAGCCTTAAAAATATTGTTGCTCACATACTCGCAGCTGTCCTGGCTTTGAGATCTTAAATGGTCTTTTCCTTCTCCTCAGCCTTTGCCTGTCCAGCTAATCCTTTATGCTGGTGGTTTTCCAACGCCCCCACCCCCCGGCCCCGCCCCAAGCCTATCCTTTCTTATGAAATTACTCCAGCCCCTTGATCATAGTAGTTTCCCTTCTCTAGACTTGATCATCACCGTGGCTTCATCATTCAGTAAATGTCAGGGCAGGCTATCTTCACTTAGGAGAGATTTCTTTCCATAATTTATTTTGAAGCAGGCTCTTCAGTGACGTTAGGTAAGAAAACATTGAGACTTTCAAATTATGTAATCAGACGCAGCAGATCAGAAATCTGAAAAAATATATGTTTTGGTAAGTCTCACTCTCTATCATTTTTCAATGTACCTCTTACTGCTTTAAACTTTGAAATTTCACATGCATCATGGACACAGGCTCAGCTGGCTGAGGACTCAGATATTTCTAGAAGATTGAGCTTATGATCCCCTCACTGTAGGTCAAGGTTGCTCCCTGCAACAGCACGATGCTGTGGCTAAAGCAGCTAGATAAGGTAAAGATCGGTCAGAGCCGAATTTGAATCTTAGCTCCATCATTGAGTACCTGGAAGGCCATGGTCAATTTGTTTAACTTGTTTTGACCTCAGTTTCTTCATTAAAAAGGGTAGATAATAATACTTCATAGGATTACTGTTGTGAGAATTAATAAATGTGACATATGAAAAGCATCTAAGAGCTCAAAAAAATACTCCTTGCCACTGTGCGGCATGTCTCTGGATTGGACCTGGGCTGTCCAATATGGTAACCACCCCACGTATGGACCTGGGCTGTCCAATATGGTAACCACCCCACAAAGCTCTCAAGTACTTGAAATGTGGCAAGTTTGAATTGAGAGGTGCTGTCAGTTGGTCTCAAAATCTTCATATGAGGAAAAGATACATGAAGAGTATAAAATATTTCATTAATAATAGTTTATATTGATTACATGTTGAAATGTAGAAATTTTGGGTGATATTGGGTTAAGTACGGTCTTATTTCTGGCACTCAACACCCTGGGAGTAATCACTAAAATTAATTTCACCTTTTTTGCATATGTGTTTCGAAGTCTATTTTTTTAAAAGATTTATTTATTTATTTATTTATTTGACCGAAAGAAATCACAAGTAGGCAGAGAGGCAGGCAGAGAGAGAGGAAGGGAACCAGGCTCCCTGTTGAGCAGAGAGCCCCATGCAGGGCTCAATCCCAGGACGCTGGGATCATGACCTGAGCCAAAGGCAGAGGCTTAACCCACTGAGCCACTCAGGCGCCCCTCAAAGTCTATGTTTAACAGCCACCTCTGTTTTAGACGCAGGACTTCTAGCGTTTGAGGTTGGGCGCAGAGTACTCACCTGGGTTGCACAGCAGCCTTCCCAGCCGGCATCTTAACTTCAATCCATCTCCTCAATGTGCCCACAGGATATTTCTAAAACACAAACTTGGCTCCTATTTTGTTAGAATTAGGATGAGGGCTTCAGATTACCTGGCCCGGAGCCTATCTGCTGCTACCGTCCTCATCCCTGTCTCTCTTCATGAACGCACTGTGTGCTCGACTGTGAGGACCCTTTCTACCTTTTCAAACTCGCCATACCCTCTTCCATGTCTTCAGTTATTCACTCAACAGTTTTGATCATTAACTGTGAGCTGGTCAGTGTTCTAGCATTGGAGAAATACGGTGAGCAAGACGGACAGACATTCTGCCCTCAATTCTGGTGATATGTCTCTGCCTGGAATGTATTTTCTTCCAACGCACTGGAGTCACTATTCCAGAAATCATCTCTTTTGATGCTGTGTGGTCTAAGCTCTCACAGCTTTCCATATCCATTTTTATCATAGCATTTATCCCATTTAATGATAAATCGATTGATTTATTTTTTAAGCCTCTAATTGTTTTAATTCAACTTCTTAACAGTAATACTTAAAAATGAACTTCTTTGTTTTGCTTTCCTGAATGCAGAGTCATTGTTTTTTCATTTAAAAATTTGAGGTATACACTGGGGAGCGTATGTGCTATGGTGAGTGCTGTGAAGTGTGTAAACCTGGTGATTTACAGACCTGTATCCCTGGGGATAAAAATATATTATATGTTCATAAAAAATAAAAAATAAATTAAAAAATTAAAAAAAATTTGAGGTATAATTGACATAGAACATTGTCTTAGTTTTAGTATACAACATCATGATTTGATACATGTATGGGTTGCAAAATAACTACCACATTAAATTTTGGTAACATCCAGCACCACACATAGTTCCACATTTTTTCTCGCGATGAAAACTTTTAAGATCTACTCTCTTAGCCACTTTCAAGTATACGATACAGCATTGTGAACGGCGGTCACTATGCTGTAGGGTACATCCCCAGGACTTATTTATCTAATAACTGGAAGTTGTATTGGTTGACCACCTTCACCTGCTTTGCCCACCCCCTAAATAAAATGTTGATTTATTTTTTAATCAAACTTTCTATTTTGAGATAATTGTAGATTCATATGCAGTTGTAAGAAATAATACAGAGAAATCCTGTGCACTTTTTTTAAAAAAAAAGATTTATTTATTTATTTATTTGAGAGAGAGCATGAGAGAGGAGAAGGTCAGAGGGAGACGCAGACTCCCCAAGAAGCTGGGAGCCCGAAGCAGGACTCGAAGCTGGGAGCCCGAAGCAGGACTCGATCCTGGAAGTCCGGGATCATGACCTGAGCTGAAGGCAGTCGCTCAGCCAACTGAGCCACCCAGGCGCCCCTCCTGTGCACCTTTTATTTGGTTTCTCACAATGTGTTTTATACTTAAAACACAATGGTACAATATCACAGCTGGGGAATTGACATTGATATAGTCAACCGCCATGCTTCCTTCAACCCCGTTGTACTTATTTCGTGAACATGTGTGTATTTAGTTCTCTGTAATTTTGTTACATGTTTTGTTCTTGCATCTACCACCACCCTCAAGAGACAGAACATTTCCAGCATCAGAAAAATCCTACGTGTTGATCCTTTATAACCACACCCACTTCCCTCCTTCCCCGAGTCACCTTGACCACTGGCAGCCACTAGTCTGTTCCCCATCTCTATAATTTTGTCATTTCTAGAATGTTACATAACCAGAATTATATAGTATATTGATTTTCAGGATTGGCTGTTTTCACTCAGTGTGATTTTCCAGAGACCTATGCAAGTGGTCATGTGCTTTTTCCCGCCCGTGCTGAGCGGTATTCTGCAGGATGGGTGTGCCACAGGTCACTTAACTATTTACAGGGTGAAGGACATCTGAGTTGTTTCCAGTTTAGGGCTATTATCCACAAAGCTGCTATGAACATTTGCGTACAGGTTTTTGTGTGAAGATAAATTGCCATTTCCCTGGGATAAATGCCTGAGAGTGCAATTTCTGGGTCATACGTACATTGGTTCATTTATCATCTTCACTAGACTATTGCCTGAGGACAGGTCCCCGGGCCCATCTCTATTTTCATCTCACGCACTCACATGTGTGTGACACATGGTAAGACTCACTAACACTGGAAGGCCAGAAAGAAGGAAGAAAGAAAACAGAGAAAGGGAAGCAGGAGGGAAATCTCTCCAGCTGTTGGCTATTCCCCTATGTCTCTCAACATCAGCATTTTTGGTTTTTTTTTTTTAATGAGCCCAGTGACCCCAGGGCTGGCCCGTGCCTGGCACAGAGTAGTTGCTTTACTAAATATGTGCTGGATTGTGCAGTGAATACTTTCGAGAGGAGAGCAGCTCTCCTCTTTTCTACCCCCGGCACCTTCCCTCCGGCCCAAGCACAGGCACGCAGAGCCACATGCGCGCACTCTGGAGCCGTGATCCTAGGAATCTTTCTCTGGACTAAAGCCAGCAGCGAACAAATGAGGTGCTGTTGCTCCGAAGCTTCGCTAACAACAGCCTTGGCCTTGTCTGTGCAACTGCCTAGGGAATTACAAATGCAGGATTTGGGGACCCAGCAGCTTTGTGGCCTCGTTCCAATGAGAATACAGGACGCACTTGAAATAAAGAATGCTTCTTTGTGACTCATTAAGCTCCTCTCGTTCCTCTCTATTAGGCATGTGTCTGCCATGCCAGGCAAAGCTATGACCTTCAACAGTGGAAGAGTCAGGCGGAAATAAAAACATTCCACTTCAGTGCCTAAACCATGTGCCCCTTAATCTGAAATAAATCTGTGACAACTGACAGATACTTCTTTTAGACAGTTGTGGAGAAAGGCTTGACTTGTCCTAGTACATCAGACACAGGCTTCATTATTTTTAGTCTCGTTAAAAAAAAAAAAAAGTTACCATAGCAACCACACCATCATCTAGGGCAAATATTATCTCTTTAAGTCAATAAAATGAGGAGCTGTCCCACAAATACCCAGTGCTTTGAAAGGAAGAAATGTCCTTTCAATAAAATTAATTTCTTCCAAGGACTTCACCATTTGTCTTCATTTGTAAACCCAGATTTCCACCCCTCGCCCCACTGCAAGTAAGGGGTATTAAAAGCAACATACAGCTATGTAAAGTCTAAGGCTGGCCTTCCTTACATCTGTTTGCAGAAAATCACTAATTCTATTAATTCCTTGAAACACATAACTTCATTCATGGCTTTTTTTTTTTCATCCACAGGAAGCCTAATGTTGGTTAAGTCGACCCTTGGATAGAGCATTGTTTATTCTGTAAAGATGATGTGGAAAAACATTATCAAAGCATGCACATCTCTTCTCAATTCTTAAGAGATCATTGTAAGTTACACAACAAACAGCTTTGCTCCTGTGGGTCCTCACTTAGTACCCATGGGACAAAGTGGGTTATTTAGTATGCATTTGTTGGCTCAGTTAATTTGACTCTCTTGTTGGCCAGCACTGAAATTGCTTGGGATATTCATGAAGATTTATTCCTATATCGAATATTGGAACTATGATAAAGCGTGTACCCCCAAAGTGTGAGAGTTGGACCTTCAAGACTAAATCTTACGCTCCAGACTTTTTTCATCTGGAAAATGTGTTGCTAATTCTAGCATCCAATCAAAACACCACAGACTGGCTGGGGAAGCAAGCTTGTTGCCACCCCATGTCTCCTGGTTTCAGGATGCTGGTGGGGTCTCACAGCCCTCAAAGACTGCCTCCCCTGTTCTCAGGCTCACATTTCCTCCCCACATTTAAAAGCTTTGAAATCAGGATATGCCTAAAAATTAATGATGTGATGTAATTTCTTATTAGCAGCTTTTTATTTCTTGGAGTTACACAATGATGATGGGAAAGAAAGAGAAGCATTTGTTGCCTGTTTATCAGGTATCAAGCACTGAGATGAACAATTTATGTTATTTTTTAAAAAAGGATTTTATATATTTATTTGAGAGAGAGAGCGTGCAAGAGAGAGTGACACAAGCAGGTAGAGGGTGGGTAGGGGTAGAGGGAGAGGGAGAAGCAAGCTCCCCACTGAGTGGTGAGCCCAATACAGAGCTCAATCCCAGGACCCTGGGATCATGACTTGAGCTGAAGGCAGATGTTTAACCAACTGAGACACCCAGGCGCCTCTTTAGATATTATTTTGTAGAATCCTCACAGGAACCCTGTGCAGGAGGCATTTTTAGTTTTGTGGAAAGTTAAGACTCAGGGGGTAATGAGTCTTCTCCAAGATCACAAGCTGGCACGTGTGAAAGTCAAGAGTTGAACCCTCATCTGGAAGACTTATTGTAATATTAATCTTTGGATTCTCCATCTGACTTCCCCTCAGCTGGTTTTGTTCATAAGAGATTTTGCCAAACTTTAAATTCTGGTGCAAGAAGGGCCTTAGGAATTGCAAGGTCCAACCGCATCATGTTACAGATGGCAACATCGAGGCTGAGAAAAGTGACCTGCCCGTGTCAGTCACAGAGGAAGCTGTACCACCGACAGTCACCGTGGCTGAGCCAGGGGAGCAAGTAGCCAGGCTCTTGTGATGTCTTTGTTGCCTGCACACATTTCCCACTCCTGGGCCCTCCCCGTCTGGGCCTTCCTCCCTGGACTAGGCCTTGGTTGTTCAGTCTCCTCTTCAAGGCACCGACCCTTCTCCTCCTCTGTTGTCATGCTCCCCCAGGCTCCTCCAGGCCCCTTCTGCCCTCTCCTTCCACATCCCTACTGAAGCTCTTTCTTGTGACTCATCCACCATGGGAACAATAAATCCATAAGAAGATGAAAATAGAACAAGATGAAAGAAGATTCTCCAGGGCCTGCACTTGGAGAGACATCACCCACATCTTCATTTAATACCTCAAGAGAGTGACTTCAATGGTGGGAACATCCATGGGGATGGGAGGGAAGGTGACAGATGCACAGACCTGGTGCCAAGGTATTCTTTAGGTAGACTTTGACACTACATGCAACCTCTTGCTTGGCCTGTGGAGAGCCAAGTGGGAAGGCATAGTGTAAGGATGGCAAAAAGTGGCATCTATACATCATTCCCCTTTTCTATACCCATGATGAAGTTATGAGCCATGACCTCTGCACTGTGACCATTCCAAGGTCTCCTTAACGCAGTGTCCCAGGAAGCACCTTCAACACTTGGTAGTAGAGATGAAACCACATTCTTTACCATGCCCAGTGCTGTCGAAGGCTTTGGAGGGGGGCAGATTGCAAAATAACTGAGCCTCTATTTCACCCAATGAAAAAAGGAGGAAAAAAAAAATCATTGATTTACAGATGTGTTGTAAGATTGAGAGATAATGTATGTGAAAACACAGCAGAATCCATAGGAGGTGCTTGGTGACTAGAAACTGTCATTCTTAAAGGTTAATGATGATGGGGGCGGGGCAGGTGTGCTGCTTAGTTCTGCATTACAAGGGAATTGGAGGTTGTAAAAGAAAAGTACCCTTGGCTTCTCTTTGTTGTCTTTATCTTGTGACATTACAGAGGCAAGTATACATGTTTCAGGTCTGATGCAAAAGGGCTGAAGAGTTCTCTTCAGAAATACAGTTCAGGATGGCAGCTCACCACCAACTGGAGAACTTTAAGCAAGTGAAGAAGAACACACCAGGTAAGTAGTCTGTCCCACAGGACCCCAGTTCTGGTGATGTGACCCACAGGCTCAAGGGCTGGAGAAAGTCCTTTATTCCAAGCCCTGTTCAATTTTCGATAAGACACATATCATAATCTGATTCTAGAGATGGGTATGTTGATGGTCTAGTGATGGATTCATGGAGGGTTGTTAACACGTTTTGAAAAAAAATCAAGCCCTGAATGAGTAGCATATATTTAAAGAACACTTTTCCTTTGCAAGAAACAGAAAGGTTTTAACTTCTTTATGTAGTATTTACTTGTGTAATGTGCATCTTAAATGTCTCTGGCTATGTCATTATTTGCTGTGATATATAAACTCCTAAGGGCAGGGACGGTGTCTGGTTCATTTACTTTTTAGAGCACCCAGAATAATACTGTGACCAATGAGGTCCTTAATCCATTTGTATGCTACTGTTGCAGATTGGAATATAATCTGTGTCCCATGCTCATAAAGAATACCATTGCATTCTTTGTTCAGATTTTCCAGAACCAGAGTCTAATGAAACATTTCTGTTAGAACAACATTGAATATCATTACACGTAGCCCAAATATATACTTATTGGTTTATTTTAATTCTTAAAGGGTCAATATCAATTGGTTTTCCATTCTAAAAGCCTGCACAGTATAGAAAATGTGAAAAATGCCGAAAACCATATAGAAGAAATAAAAAGTCCTCTTTAATTACTGTGCTACAAGAGAATCTCTTTGGGGTGTGTGTCTGTGTGTGTGTGTGTTTTCCTGTAAACTCATTTTAAAGTGTTATTAATATTAGCTAATCCTTAACTAATTTTAGGACTTTCAAAGGTTTCTTCTTACTGTGAGTTCCATCCTGTCAGCTTGTGATCCTGTGTTCTTTCCAGGAAGAATTACCGTTTTGTTATTTTCAATGTATTGAAGTGTGTTGTGAGCTAAGGGAAATCGTTTGTTGTGAGTGGCTAGTGACTGACTCCTATTTCGAAGGAAAGTTGTGGTTACCATGAAGGAAAATTAATCCATCTTGCCCCAGTGCATTTGTTCCCAGGTGAACTACTTTTGACTGTTTCCCTAGGATTATGTCACCCACCAAGGTAACTTTCTGTTTCAGTAGGTGATGTTAAGCAACAAAACAACACCCTTTAACTTAATCAGTTTTGGAAAAGAGAGACTGGCTTTATATCCCAAGGCTTTGATGTGTTTAGTGGTTCCTGTAAGGATCTGCCTCTCTTTTGTTTTGATTGACAAGACCCTTCCTATATATTTGAGCAGTCAAGCAGCCTGGTACCAGAGGGTAGAGACATTTACCAGAGCAAACTTCTGGCACTCATTGTGATTTTCTGACCTCTTGGGTGCAAGTGTGAGCTCTAAAAGGAGTTAGCTCCAGCAAGATCAGGTAAGTGCTTCTCCATATTTGTAGCTTCAGTCCACCAGAAGGGAACGCCAAAGAGCCCTGCTAAGGTGACAGATCAGAGGTAGATCAGGAGAAGTGGATGAGACCGAGATATCCGAGTTGAAAATAAATAATTCTGTAGCAGTAATGAATTATTTGAGGTGATAATGAATGGAGGACATTCCATCCACGTGGTGTCCACCCTCCCTTTAACATCCAGGTGTGTTCTGTCCTGCAGGCTAAGCCTGTAGGGAATGACTCTGGTTCCTGGAAAAGCACAGAAAATCACCATAACCCAGGGAGGATAGACTTGACAGTAGATTGGGATTAGGTTTTAAACCCTTCTAATGCTTTCCAATGTGTGGATTTAAATTGAACCACAACCAGGTGCCTATTACAGTGGAAGCATAGAGCAGAGGCAATTTGTAGCTAATAGGATACATTTTTATGAATGCTACCAAGTCAGGTGCCAGGAGTCATAATATCTTATGCACATCCCTGTTATCTGTGCACTGGGTTGGTAATAGTACATCCGGGCATGGAGGTTTTTTTTATTGCCATCCCTTCCATTCCCCAACCATGACACTGAAAATATAATTTTGAGCAGGTAGGGAACATGGCACCAAATACCCTAGATATGAACAAAAATAATTTGTGTGTGTTTGTGGAGTATGTTCAGATATGCATTACTTTTGGTGTGACTCTTGTTTTGCATTTATTTTGAAGGGACCATTGGAATAAAGCTCTCTAACATGTGAGTCAAGTCCAGCAGTTGGGGAACAATAAGGAAAATCCTGAGAATGCCCTAAGGGAGGGGTTAGGTGTCTAGAGGTCCGTGGAAACCATGCTGGAGTCAGAGGAATATCTGGGCCATTATGTTGGTGTCTGTGGGCATTTGCACTTTCTTGGCTCATTTCTTCTGAAATGCTAAGAGCAAAATGCCTTTGACAGTGACCATAATATCATTGATCACCCCCTAGAAGGAAGCTGGCTCTCTTTTTAGTTTTTTTTTAAAGATTGATTTATTTATTTCATGGAGAGAGTGAGAGCGAGCACAGGTGGGAGGGGCAGAGGGAGAGTCTCAAGCAGGCTCTGTGCTGAGCGTGGAGCCTGACGCAGGGACCTGATCTCATGATCCTGATGTCATGACACGAGCTGAAACCAAGAGTCTGTCTCTTAACTGACTGAGCCATCCAGGTGCCCTGGGAAGCTGGCTCTCTTAGTAAACTCTCTTTCCTTTCAATCTCTGGAAGAACATCATGAAGCTGGCATACCTTTTCCTTGGCCCCATGGCCCTCTTCCTCCTCGCTGGCTGCAGCTGTGTCCTCAGCACCTCCAGTGGGAACCTGCTCACCTTTGTGGGCTGTGCCGTGAGGGAGTTCACTTTCCTGGCCAAAAAGCCAGGCTGCAGGGGCCTTCGGATCACTACGGATGCCTGCTGGGGCCGCTGTGAAACCTGGGAGGTGAGTCTCAAGACTGAAGGCAAAGCCTTCAGGCCAGCCACCTGGGCTGATTCCTGTGTTCACTTTTTAAATAAAATGAGGTAGAGTGGGGGCATTCCTGTGGAATTTTTTTAGTGACAATTATTTGGCATTCTCCAAAAAAAAATCTGAAAGAATCATGATCTTGCCCCTCTAACAAAGCATTGATATAATTAATATTCATATTTACATAGTGTCTGCATATTTGGGGATCATCTCTGGAAGGTTAAGATATGCTATTATTCTACACCTTTTCCAGATGACATGGAGGAATTCAAGGAGTGAATGACTGCCAAGTTATATGGATAGTCAGTAGAAAGTTGGGAATAAATCACTGGTTCAAGCGTGTCACCAAACGTTCTCTATATTCTTCTACCTGTGATCTAGCCAGCCAGTTAACAAGAGATAGGCCTTAGGCTGTAGAGCAAGGTGAGGGCAGGTTCTCAGTTCTTCCCTCAGTGGCTCATGCACAGTGTGGCCCTATCCCAGCTCCCCACTGCAATTTGTGGGGACCTCAGGGATTGTCACAGACATGTCTGTCCACAAAGTCCCTTTGTAGTCAATGATATCCATCCAGCCCTTTAAGAGGCATTACATTTAAATGAGGTTAAGAATCTTAGACAAAGTAAGAACTCTATTGGGCTGAGGTGAGGAGATGTTTGCAAGGTGAGACTCTAACATGTTTATGGGACACTCTATTTATCATAGAGTGTCCCATCACGCCATGGAGTGACTGTTGACTCTGTACTGAGGTCCGAGTTGGTTATTAACGAAGCTCTAGTGCGGGTTTGTCACCCTGGTTCAAAGACTTCTAATGAGCACCCACTATTGGAAATTCCAAAGCCAGCATCCAAGATTCTCAGCAATATGAAGTTTGCCTATTTTCCCAATGTCTACCCATGTTCTGAGCTTCAGTCTTGTCAGACTGATTTGAAAAGTTTTATTAAACACCCCTTGTGAAATCTCACATTTGGTCTTTTTTCTCATATCCCTTCTCATTTTCATCTGTTGTTATTAAATATATCCTATGATGCTTGTGTCCAGAGCCAACTCCTTCCCTAGAGATTTTCTGACTCCCTGGTCAGCCCTGACTCTGGTTTACCTTTTGTGTTACTTTTTCCCACCACACAACACGAGCTTGTAAATTTTTTAGGAGAGAAGTTTCATTCTTGCACCTTTGATAGCTCTTGTTGAAGTGTCACGTAGGAACAAGATACTCAATATGTATTTGTTGAATTATACGGGATTGACCTCTATCTGGAGTCATACATCTTTTAACCTAATTGGTGCCAACTTAGAAGTCCATGAACACTACGAGAGGACACTGGCATGAGAAAAAATAGCCATCTTGTCTGGGACTCAGAGAGCAACCTGCTATCACTTAGATAAAAGTATGACCACATGAATGGATTGGGGATGGTGATGAAATCTCCAAACGAAATAAAGCTATCCCACCCAATTTGCTGTATTTTTTGCATCATCTAGGGGCATAAGACCTAACAGGCAAATGGAAATTCAACTGCTAAGCTTACCATGGCCGTGACTTGACATCAAACTGACTTGGGGTATCTTCTCATATTCAGGGCTTGGCCTGGCTGTGTCTACCCTGACTCAAAGTTCATTTCTTAGCTCTTTGGAGCTCTTTCTGGGCCCAAATTTCAAACTGTGTTTCCTTCAATTCAGCTCATTTTCCTCTTCTCTTAAAAATTGATGAATGTCTTTAATTGGATCCTGGTCACCCACATGAGATCAGAGACTGTGTTCTCACTGGAGAAATGGAAGCGTTAAGACGATTAGAGAATAAGATTCTCCTTCCTGTTAGCCAGCTTTTATTTATGCCTTTACTCTACTGTATGTACAGGGAGGTCAGTTACAGAAAATAAATAAAAGAATGAAATTTATTTCCCCAGTAATCTGAAAGTTTCTGAGATATAAAGCACTTATTTTTGGGAACTGGAGAGCATGTCTAAAATGAGGATGTCCGTGACAACAAAGTGGCTGGATTTACTTCAAAGGTGGAACATTGCTGAAAATAGCCTTTGCTCATGGCCTGGGTTTAGGGTTGTCAGATTTATAAAAAAAAAAAAAAACCCAAACCAAACCAGATCATGATGCCAGTTTAATGTGAATGAGAGATAAACAATTGTGTTTGTTTTTTTTGTTTTGTTTTGTTTTTTTTTTTTTTTTTTGTTTGTTTTTGGTATAAGTCTGCCCCATGAAATATTTGGGGGCGTATTTTACACTAAAAAAATTTGTTGTTTATTCTGACATTCAAATATTACTGAGTGTCTTAGATTTTATGTGGCAGCTCTGCTTGAGATTCCAGATTACTGAGGGTAAGAGGATACGAAGCAAACTGAAGAGGTTCTGAAAAGTGGAGGAAGCTGTGATATTAAGTTGAGGTCTTCCGTGTAGTCCTTAGAAAAAGCAAAGCCAATCTTTTTCATGATGTTCATGGAAGAACTTTGTTCTGGGCCTCATTACCTGTATTTTACGTACCCAATACGAGTGAAGACATTGTTTTTTGAAAGCTTGTAAGTTGCTACTTTTATTATTACTTCCTTACTCTTAGAACAGCTCTGGTAGGAACAAGAGATGACATTTGCTGAACACTTACTTGGTGCTGGGCCTCACACA